>NC_064572.1:3793431-4093431 GCF_937001465.1 Orcinus orca
GACATAATTCACATACCATAAAATTCACCCTTTGAAAAGTGTAGAATTTAGTGATTGATAATCTAGTCACAAAGTTGTGCAACCATCGGCACTAATACCAGAACATTTAATCACCTCAAAAAGAAACCTCATCCCCATTAGTCTCTTCTATTCCACCTATGCTCAGGCTGTGGCCACCACAAATGTGCTTTCTGTCTCCACGGATATGCCTATTCTCAATATTTCATGTGACTGGAATCATACAATATGTGCCCTTTATGTCTGGCTTCTTATACTGAATATCATGCTTTTGAGGCTCATGTTTTAGAATGTATCAGTAATGTACTCCTTCGTTTGGCCTAAGAATTTTTCTTTTTAAGCCATAAGGTTTTATGTACATTCACATGCCACCAGGGTTTTTGGAGGGTTTTTTTTAATTGTAAAACATATATTTTCCATTTTAACCATTTAAAGTCTACAGTTGACTAACATTGAGTACTGCTTCCCTGCCTGGCCCCAACTTACCTCACTCACCTGGAGCTGCCAGTAGGCCCAGAGGACACAAGCCCAGCCATGCTGCCCTTCCTTGGAATCCCCAACATCATCCATCATGATCATGACCCCACTATTAGTGTCCCTCATTGTAGCAAAAAGAACTCCGGACACTGAGAGACTCTAGTGAAGAGGGTAGCTGCCACCAGGCAAGTTGTTGTGCTTGGGACAAGGAAGCAGTGCCCTGGGACCTGCAGTCACCCTGGGGTCACATGAGGTACAGTGCTGGTCTCCTGAGGGCATATTCTGCTGAGGTCAAGGACAGGCCCCTATGGAGGAGAACCAGTGAACACTTAGGGACATTTCTTGTCATTCTTTTCTTCCTTCCTTCCTTTCTTTCTCTTTTTCTCTTTCCACCCGGAAGAGGTAAAGCTTGACAAGAAAAAAGTAAATGACTTTTTAGACCATCCATATTTCAGGGCTGCCTCATGGACCTGTCCTTATTTTCTCAATATAAACCCTCCAAGGAACTAAGATGTTCTATGTGTTCCATGAACGCTCACCTGTGTGCCTGCCCCGCACAGTCCCCCATCTTCCCTTCCCTCTTCCAACACTTCACTCCCCTGTGGGGGCTTATTCAATGGCAAAGATTGCTGTGAGTTCCAGCATGGTGTCTGCCTCACCCCCTTCATGACTGTCTTGCTGACTCAATAGCCTTTGTTCTGGCTGTTCGGGAACCCTCGTCTGTCCTCTGCTCAGGGACACTGCTCATCATTAGCAACACCCACCTGTATTCCTCACTGTTCAGGCCCTGGGAAATCGGCTGTCCTGACCTGGGACAGCTTTAAATATAAGAAATTGCTACCTTCTACCGCTGGGATCAGAAGGCTGGGTGTGTGGTCCAAGGCTCTCGGAGGTGTTTTGCATCCTCCCAGAATCTCCTCTCACCACCCTAAGAAACTCTACTACCAGGACACCTCCAACCAACACCCTCCATTAGGTGCTGAGCTGTCAATATTTCCAGCCCAGAAAGACCACAGCCTGTGCTTTGCAACAGGGAAAACCCTCCCCTCTACCTCCAGTCCATCCAAGTGCCCCCACCGTTCCTCAGCTCGCACAGCCCACAGACGGTTTCTGAGTCTGTACAGCAGGGGAAGTCCCATAGGTGTCATGTCCTGAGTCTCTTCCAGCTACCATGTTCCACCCAAACCTACATGACGAGTCCATGGTCCTCTGGTAGTGCAGGGGCCCCTCCCATGTGCCTCTCCTGGCACTGTTGCTGGATCTCCTTCCTCCTTAAGTCAGGGGAAAGAGCTTGGTTTCTCTGGGCCTGTGAGTGGGGAAGGGTAGGAGGAGACGAGCGGCCTAGAGAGTCCAGTCTATTCTGCATCCTGTGGGCCCATGACTCTGGTGGGTGGAAGCAGAGGGGTTAATGGGACAGCGAGGCTCTTGGCCTGCTTAGTGGCTCGGGATTTAGGGCACATTCAAGTGGAGGCTGAACCTAGTGGAAAATGTTGGTCAACAAACAATTTCTGCATGTGTAAGAACTGAACCAGTTCACCAAACTCTTTCAAAACTAATAAACACTCTTACTTCTGGCAACAGGGGAAGGGCAGACGATGTTCCAGGAAACTCCTCCCTACCCTCCTGGGAACATTCTGACAGGGTCTTTGAATATGCAACAAATGTCTGCTTTGGTTAAGAAGACATTGGATGATTTGAAGGTACATTCTGGTAATGTAGAAAACAAAAGTACTTCAAAATTAAAATCCTATTTTATGATTTAGAATCTACTGTACTTAGATGACTGATAAATTGTTTAATGAAGGCATTGGTAAAAATAAAAGCTGAGAGCTAAAGAGTTCTTTTTTTTTTTTTTTTCTTTTTGCGGTACGCGGGCCTCTCACTGTTGTGGCCTCTCCCGTTGTGGAGCACAGGCTCCGGACGCACTGTCTCAGCGACCATGGCTCAGGGGCCTAGCCGCTCCACGGCATGTGGGATCTTCCCGGACCGGGGCACGAACCCATATCCCCTGCATCGGTAGGCAGACTCTCAACCACTGCGCCACCAGGGAAGCCTGAGAGCCACAGAGTTTTAACATTTCTTTCTTCTTTCATAAATTTTAAATTATAGTCTACAACTGTGGCATGCTTACCTATTTGTCCATCTATCTCTCCTTCTCCCTCTCTCTATAGTTTTAAGATGTTTGTCACTATTTTGAAGGTGCCAATTCTTCTGCAACACGCACACTTCATTGTGTAGGAGAAGTGGTAATGTTTGTTCACAGGAGTGTAAGTGAGGAGGTGATGCGCAGTCGGGCTGGGCCACTGCAATATGGTGAAAGAAGGACAGGCATTGTCCAGGGGGGCTGGTCCCTGGACCCTAGGCTCCTGCTTTTATCCAGACATCTGGGGCTCCCTTATTCACTCTTGACCCAGTAAACAGGGTGCCTAGAAAAGCTGTGTGAGCAGCCCTGGCCAGGCGCCCTTCACATACTTCTCTCCATTTACATCGTGGGCATGGAGTTCTCTCAAAGATCTTCAAAGTTCTCAGATCTTCTGCTTTCTATAGGCTTCACTTTTCTTCTTGCCAAGTATGTCACTAAATAAATCAGCCTATGTATGATTAATATGAACATATATTATTGATATATTAATAAATATTATTATATTAAAATAATATTAGTATATCATATTTAACATTTTATTTACATTATATGTATATATATTTATATAGTATTATTTTATTATAATAAAATAAATAAATAAATAGAAATAAACTATTAATATGAATATATATTACACCTGCGACTCAGGATTTGCCTCCAAGGTGCTCAGCTCTGCCCACTGAGTCAGACTGTTTGCCTGAAAAAATGACGACTTCAGGGCCAAGTGAAATGTGAGGGGGAGGTGGGCAGAGAAGACCCAACCTGCAGTCACAGTGACGAATGAGGTGTGTTCTCAAGACCAGCTTGAAGCGCACATTCTTAGTGAGGGGAGTGGATGCAAACACTGTCGCCCACCCCGTGTGCCCTGTCTCGAGTGGGGAGGGGAGGAAGCGTCCTCCAGGTATTTCTTCACCGGCTCCTCCCACCTGACCCCCTCTCCTCCCCAGTCTCTGCTGTGACACTTGTGTTTTGCCACCTGGAGGTGAATTGACCCCTCCCCCACTGTTCTCCTCCATCCTCTCTCTCTTTTCTTTCCCTTCGTTGAGGCTCTCAGGCCTGCTATCAGCCTGGCTGGGGGCCACAGCCAGTCATAAGCACCTTCCCTGCAGCCAGCGAGCTGTCCTTGCCCCATCTTCCTCCTTTCAGAGCTGTTCCATGGGCCTCGCTCCAGGCTGGTCTGTGCTGACGGCGTGATACATGGTGGGACTTCCTGAGTCCCCCGGGGGCTGGAGGCCAAGGTCAGGCACATGGTGGTCCCCACATTGACGTGACAGACCCCAATAAACCCTGCACTACAGGACTCAGGTGGGATTCCCTGGGCTACCACAGCCGAGGAAGCTGGACCCTCCTCATCCCCCTGTCCTCGCTGATTTTAACTTGCATCCTTCGCCATAATAAACCCTGGGTATAACAGATTCAAGGAATTCTGGGAGCTAGAAAAAAGAAGCCGCAGAGGGGGTCCCCGACTCTGCAGTTGGGGTCAGAAGTCGGTGAGGAGGATCTTGGGGCCCCGGAATCTGAAGGACCCCCCTACCAGGGGTGGGATAGGAGACCCTGGGTGGCAGTTAAGCTGAGTCCAAGGCCCTCCTGCGTAGGAGGCTTCCTAGCCCTGGGGATCCTGAAGAGGCCGGCTCCCTCCGCCCCTCCACCTGCAGGCCTGGTCCCTGCTCTTGAGAGATTCCCTAGGGTGGGGTCCTGGTGCTGGAGGTGCCCCGATGCTGTGGCCTCCTGAGTCTCCAGTGAGGATAATGGGAGTGGGGGAAGACCTGTTCACAGAAAGGGAGCTTCTGCCAGAACAGAGCCTGGGTCTGCTGCCCCCGACCCCAGATGCACTGGGGCAGGAATGTGAGAGCTAGAATTTGGCTAGAATGCAACTGTGAGACCCTGAGGGGTGAGGATTGGCTGACCTGGGCAGCCTGACCCTGCCGGCCAGCCCTCCCCAGCTGTGACTGCGTTGAGGTCAGTATAAACACCGCTCCAGACAGCAAGAGCCCCTGCAGCTGGGCCTGACGCCATATTCTCTGCCCTGTCAGTAGTCTCGGGGCCGGGCTGCTGGGAGGGAGTGGGGGGCCACGGCTCTGTGGGTGGCCCAGTGTGAATGGGGCTCTGCTGGACTTTCTGCAGGAGTTGCCGTCTGCCACCTGCTAAAGGAGAGAATGTGTCACCCATACCTTCTGCTGGAATTTCTCCCCGGGCAGAGGTGAGGAAGGAAAAACACAGTGGGGGCCGGGACAGGAGGGGTACCTCAGGCAGGGAAATGGAAAGCTTCCAGAAGAGCACCCGGGTCCAGGACCATCCTGGCTGGCCTGCAGGCACCAACTGGGCCTGCGTGCTGTGGCTGGTGTGACTCCAATCCCTTTCCTCTAGGCTTTCAAGTCCTTGCACACATTCAGGTGTTTTATCTGGGAAGGGTGGGAACAGTTCAGCAGCAGCTGGCCTGGGGCTCAGCTCACGTTTACTCACAGACGCCTCAGCACCGTCCCCCAGCTTTGCAATGAGGACGCTCCTTGCGGGGTGGGGGGCTGCTGGCTGCATGCGAGACGATTCCCCACCTCTGACCAACTTCAGAATTGTTTATCACTGGAGCAAGTGCCCTGATAGGGTTTTCATCTGTATAACTAGTGGGTTCTTAATTAGTAACGTGAAGGGTGACATCAGAATTCCTGAATCAGGATGGAAATACTTATCCCCAACAGGTACAGGCATAAAAACCTGAGGAGGCCATGTGCAGCCAGCACACTTAGGGATGGGCTTCCGACTGACCCCTCAACATTCTGGTGTCCAGCCACTGCTTTAGTATTTCTGAGGCCCAATGCTGACACTAAGGGTTCTGTATCCAGCCTCTGTGGGCCTTTAATGAGACCCGCACTCCAGGATCCTACAGAGCAGGGTCTGTGTGACCATTCTGTGGCTTCTGTAAGAAATGACCAAGAGCTGGGTGGTTGAAAACAACAGGAATTCATCCTTCCCCAGTCCTGGAGACCAGACATCTGAGATCAAGGTGTTGCAGGACAGAAGTCTCTCCAAAGGCTCCAGGATAGGGTTCTTCCTGCCTTTTCCAGCTTTTGGGGGCTCCAGGCATTCCCTCCCATCTCTGCCTCTGTCTTCACGTGGCTTCTCCTCTGTGTCTGTGTTTCTCCTCTTTTGTGTCTCATAAGGACTTTCTCAATTGGATTGAGGGCCACCCTAAACCAGGATGACCTCACCTCGAGATCCTTAAGTACATATACAAAGACCCTTTTCCCAGATATGGTCCTGTCCTGGCTGCATTAGTTGAGCTCTTCCACCACGGGGTCTGTGGAAACAGGCAATCCGCTCTGTCCGTGGAAAGGGACCCAGCGCAGAGTCCAGAAATGGTTATATTGCAAAGATGGCTCTTCTGGGATTTCATCATCAATAGCATCATGTAACCAATAACTACAGGATTGGGGGAATCGGTTTCTGGTACCTGATGACAGCACTGTCTCTTTAGGCTTGTCCAGCCTAAAATAGGAATGTTTGAAGGAGAAGAGTTTGGGAGATTGTGAAGCTTGGTTGTCCAGGAAACTGAGAAGGTTTGTCAAGGAAACTTCTCCCTTAAACTGAAGGCAGGGCTGGGAGAGCTGAACTCCAGGGATCTTTTAAAGGGGCTTCTCTGATGCACCATCCCCTGAGAGGTGTTCTCAGCATGAGCTAGGTTTGGAGAAAACTATAATGAAATGAAGCCTGACTTTCTGTGACAGCTGGGGAGGGGTTTGTAAAGCACCTTGGCTTTTAAGGCAAAGTTTGTTGCTGGAACAAAGTGTCTCCCAAATCTGGGCTGGAGCTCAAGATGTGTCTGTCTCCTTCTTGTGAGAGTCCAGGGTAGGTGAGTGTCAGGTCCCAGGCTCTGGCCCCCTTGTTTCTCCTCCCTGCTTCCAGGTGAAGTCTCCAACCAGCAGGGTGCGGTGAACAGCTGGGCTTCATGCACTCTGTCGTAGGAGGCAGGCTGGCCAAGGCCCTCACCACCTCCACCTGTTTCCCTTGGTAACACGAGACACTATGCCCCAGCTGGAGGGGGTGGGAAAGCTGGGAGATGCAGGGTAGCTGTGAACAGGAAAAAGGGAAATGGGTTCTGATGGCCAGCTGTGCTGCCCTGTTGTGACAGTCACCTGGACGGTAGCCCACAGACATTGGGTCCTGTGAAGCTTCAGTGCTTTGTGGTTCTGGAAATCCTATAGGAGACGGTCCACAGCAGGTGAAGCTAATGCTCTCAGTGGAGCTGGTGAAGCCAAAGATCTGTAGTTCAGACTGAAGGTGCCGACGTACATACAGGACAAAACCATCTCGTGTGATTGGACTTCAGGCACGTTTAACATGAATGCAGCCATGTTAATGCCTAGCATCTTCTATCTTGTGCCTCCCCTCAGGGACCCCCTCCTCAGTTCCTGGGGTTCCTGTAACCCACGTACAGGCGGATGGAGAGTGGGCTCTGTCCAGTCTGGGCCCTGAGTTACCCTGCGTGTGAGTCTGCTCAGGACCGCCATAACAAATAGCACAGACAGGGCAGCTTGGGTAACAGACCTATCTCCCAGTCCTGGATGCTGTCGGAGATCAAGGTGTGTGCACGCTGGCTTCTCCTGAGGCCTCTCTCCTTGGTGCTTAGACAGCCGTCTTCTCCCCAGGTCCTCACATGGTCTCCCCCTGTGCCTATCTGTGTCCTAATCTCTTCTTGTAGGACATCAATCTTATTGGATTAGGATCCACCCTAGTGATCTCATTTTACCTTGATCACCTCTTTAAAAATCCCATCTCCAAATACAGCCACATCCTGGGGTCCTGGGGGTTAGGGATTCAGCATGTGAATTTGGAGAGACGTGACTGAGCCTATACCATCCTCCTTAGGAACCAAGTGTGCTTCAGTCCTTCCTTCCCTCAAGTCACACGAGTTGATGTAATGGCTCAAGGAGAGGCCACTCGTGCAGAGTTTGCATCCCAGCTGGGGAGCCCTTCTCTGCTCTCTCTGCTCAGGCTGTGGCAGTGCCTGCCCAGTCCTGAGGTGAGCAGTTCTGGGGTTTCCTGCCGTGTCGCCCAGCCTGCTGAGGTGCTCATTGTCAGGGCACTCAGGAGCCAGCAGCATAGTGGGGATGCCGGGGACTCTCAGGGCCTTGGCAGATGTCTCTCCCAGCAGATACCCTAGCGAAAGTGGGGAAACATTTGGGGGATTACAGGCGGGAGAGAGTCAGTCTCGTTTATGCTTCAGAAAGACCAGGTTAGGGTTGGATGTGAGACGCACCGTGCGAGCAGGGAGCTTTGTCAGGCCTGATGGAGGAACCAGGCACCAGATCGGGCTTGGGCCAGGGCTGTGGGCGTAGAGGGGAATTAGTGTGGGAACTGGCCACAGACTGTTGTCGAAATCTCGGCTTCCCTGTGCACCGAGGCCGAACAGAAATACAGAGACAGGGCTTTTGGAGGAAGAGAGAGATGGCTTTATGTTTCTGCCAGGCAGAAGGGAAGACACAGCTGGCTAGTGCCTCAAGAACTAGGCACCCCCCGCTCCTTGAGAATCAGGGAAAATTTTATGTGTGGGCCTCTCGCAGTCCGGGGTATAGGATGAGGATAAAAGTAGTGAAGGTCTTGCATTCTTCCTTTCCTTTGCATTATTTCAAAACAGTCATAGCTGGCATCAGGCCGCGTGGTAATTGGGGTCCAGCAGTCTGGTAATTGCATACGTTTGCCTCTGGTTTATCGGCGGTGACCTCGTTTCTGAAATGCAAAAGCTATAGGGGGTGATTTGTTATGAGGGGCGTATAGAATGTAAGTGCTGGACATAATAAGGTTAGGGAGTGAGAGGCAGGGGATGTAACTCACACAGAGTCAGGGGTGATGGGTGCTAAATGTAAATTACATAGTGTCAGGGAGTGAGGTTAGCTTTGTAAAGTACAAATCTAGTTATTACAGGTTAGTGACAAAGTAAAACAAGGAGTGATGAACACTTTCAGGCCAGGTTATGTTTCTTCTCTAGCCTGTTCGCTGTTCCCTTTGTTTTCTTTGTTCTCAGGGGAAGGAAAACTTCATTTCTACTTTTGCTGCAACAAGACTGGAGGAGCAGATGACAGTCACTGGGGCACAAGGAGGGTGGGAGCCTGGGAGGCCCCAGTGTTACCAAACAAAACGTGGGTCGGCTTGCCCGAGTGCAGTAAAGCCAGTCTACTGACACCGGGTGTGGTGAAGGAAAGTGCAGCTTTAATTGTAAAAGTGCCAATACCAGGAGGCCAGGTGGCTTGTGCTCTAAAACCCCAAGCTCCCTGAAGGATTTCAGTAAAGCAATATGAAAGGCCAGGTGAAGGAGGGGCGTCGCAGGGTATGTGATCAGCTGGTGCACAATTCTCTGGTTGATGGTGAGGTAACAGGCGGTTAACATTATAAATTCTTAGGCGCCAGAAGCTCCGGGACTACATGTTCATGATCATCAAGTAGTTAAGTTCTTCCACTTGGTGGTGGTTTTAGCATCTGTAAAACAACTCAGGAAGCGTGCATCAGATACTGTTATCCAGGTACTTCAGAGAGGAGCTACAGCAGAGCATGTGGGGGAGGGGTCTGTCTTGGGAAGACCCCGTAGGGCCCTGCTTGGTTACACCCGGTGCCTGGGCTCGGCAACCTGGGAAGGTGGGGCTGCTCCTGGGTGTGGGGAGCTATGGGCCCCGTCCTCTGAGGGGCCTGTTAGCCCCCAAGGTGAGATGGGGGTGCAGTGGCTGGACAGAGGCATCTGGCCTGGGAGAGGGGTCCAGACTGGAAATGTCATGGGAATCATCACAGGGAGGGAGAGGAAAGGCCAATGGGGGCAGGTAGGTCACAGCAGACTATGTGCAGGTGACTGCGGTCCTGGTGGAAGCAACTCAGAGCCACAAAGGAGTGGCCATCAGGGGCTCAGCTTCATTCTCCTGTTCCTTTGTATAACTGCTGTGTCAGAGTTTGAGACACTGCCAGCAGTCGTCAGGGCCCAGTGCTGCCATGGCTTCATCAAAGGGCCCAGGGGGAAGAGAACCACTGCAGGCCCCGCCCATGTCCTCACTGGGAATGAGCCCCATTGGGGCTCCTGGGCTCACAGATTTGAGGGAACCTCTGTCCTCAGGACCGGTCTTCCTCCCTCCTCTCACCTGCTGGTCAGAGGCCCAGGAACCCCCAACCTGGCTCCACACCCAGGGCCTGGATTCTGGGACAGCTTAGGGGTAAGCAAGACCCTCATGCTCCTTTATCTGCCTGGGGGTGAGAATGTCTTAAACACTGCAATTGACTGATTATGGAGGGCTGAATGTTTCCAGCAGGTATGGGTGGAAAGATGGGGTGTGAAATTCCTATGTCTGCAGGGTCTTCCCAGCATGAAGATCTGTGTGTTTCCCCCGCCAGTCAGCATCCTCCCAGGAAGCCCAGATCCAGGATTACGAGGGCAGAGGTTCTCCCCTTGCTTATCTGTAACTTCCCACTCCCACAGCAAGGCTGTGGCTGGCTCCCTGGCTCCCACCATCTGCCATTTATCTGTGCATTTCTCCTTTCCAGGTTACATGTGCAGAGGTTTCAGAATTGTTAGCTACTACACCCTAGAAAGAACTTCATAGAATAAAGCCCACTGTTTATATACGGTCCATTTTGCCTTTAGTCTACAGATTCCATTCATTTCCAAAGGTGACTTAGGTCAGCACCTTTTATCCCATCCCCTACAATGAGTTGTTTCCATATATTTCTAATACACTTAGATTCTGTGACATTATGTATTCCATCCTGCAACATTCCTACATCCTAAATAACTAAGTTTGAATAGATTATGATTGGCCCCTTGGGCTATGCACATCTGTGGGCTTAGACAAATGCATAGTGACAGGTATCCACCCTAGAGTATCACGTGGACTACTTCAAACCCCCCACCCCATGATCTGCTTATCATCTACGGAGCTTTGCCTTTCCCGGAATGTCATCAATGGGGTCATACTGTGTGCAGCCTCCGCAGACTGAAGTCTTTCACTTAGCAGTATATACTGAAGATTTATCCATGTCTTTCCATAGGTTGGTGGTGCATTCCTTTCTGCTGAGTAGTATTCCACTGCACGTGTATCGGAGGAAAAACAATTCTCCCTCTACTTTTCTAGGTTCTTGGTTGAGGCCCCCCTGCCCCTGTAATAAAAGACAGATTATCAGGAGAAAAGCCGAAGTTTAATAACATGTATACCTTCTGAATACAGGGGGGATACCACGGAAAACTGAGTCACGCCCTGAAATGACCAAAACCATCCCCTTAAATACTGTCTTCAGCTAAAAACAGAAGAAAGATGCTGGGGAAGGGGGGAAGGCCAGTTATGGCAGGTTATCATGCAAAGCACAGTAAACAAGGGTATGACTGCACATTTAAGTCAGGACTTCCCCATTGAAAAGAGTTACTTAAGATTTAATTGTCCTTCTATTTTTGGTGCAAAGAGGGACATACCCTTATAAATGGAGATTTCTCTGTAGTAAATGTCCTTCATAAAACGGCAATCTCAGTTTTCTGAGAGTTTTTTAAAAATTTATTATTTTTGGCTGCATTGGGTCTTCGTTGCTGCGTGCAGGCTTTTCTCTGGTTGTGGCGAGCAGGGGCTACTCTTCATTGCGGTGCACGGGCTTCTCATTGTGGTGGCTTTTCTTGTCACGGAGCACAGGCTCTAGGCGTGTGGGCTTCAGTAGTTGTGGCACACGGGCTCAGTAGTTGTTGCTCATGGGCTGTAGAGCGCAGGCTCAGTAGCTGTGGCTCACAGGCTTAGTTGATCTGCGGCATGTGGGATCTTCCCGGACCAGGGCTCGAACCTGTGTCCCCTGAATCGGCAGGTGGACTCTTAACCACTGAACCACCAGGGAAGCCCTTTTATTTTTTTTAAAGCAGACCAATAGTTCTTATGCCAGAGAGACATATTTTGGGGTGGCATATTTTACTTGCCTTGACATGGATGTACCCCAATTTGCTTATGCATTCATCTTTTGAAGGATATCCTGATTTCTTCAAGTTTTTAGCCATTATGGAAGTGCTACTGTGCATAATTGCATCCTTGTTTGCATTTGGATATAGATTTTCAAAGCAGTTGCCTAAATACTGGAAGTTGGATCCCAACGTGAGACTTGTTTAGCTTTGGAAAAAACTGCCAAATTGTCTTACAAAGTGGCTGCACATGCATCCCCCAAGCTATGAGGGAGAGTTCCTTTTGTTCCTCACCCTCTAGCAATTGATATTGTCATATTTTTGGAGCTTAGCAGTCTTAATAGGTGTGCTGTGATAGCTCATGATTTTAATTTCTAATTCCCTAATGGTATATGATGTTGAGCTTGTTTTTTTTTTTTTTTTTTTTTTGAGGTATGCGGTCCTCTCACTGTTGTGGCATCTCCCATTGCGGAACACAGGCTCTGGACACGCAGGCTCAGAGGCCATGGCTCACGGAAACAGCTGCTCCACGGCACGTGGAATCTTCCCGGACCGGGGCACGAACCCGTGTTCCCCGCATCGGCAGGT
Source organism: Orcinus orca (assembly GCF_937001465.1). Classification (NCBI taxonomy): domain Eukaryota; kingdom Metazoa; phylum Chordata; class Mammalia; order Artiodactyla; family Delphinidae; genus Orcinus; species Orcinus orca. The sequence continues at coordinate 3,805,563 of NC_064572.1, forward strand.
GGACTCTCAACCACTGCGCCACCAGAGAAGCCCTTGAGCTTGTTTCTGTATGACTTTTACTATCTGTATATCTTTTTTGGCGGGATGTCTGTTCAGATCATGCTGTTCATGTTCATGCTGAGAGGAGCCCTGTCTCCTCAGGACCTGCTGGGGCTTTGGCTTCTGGAACACGTGGGGCTGAGTCCACGCTGATGGCCGGGCTTCGGAACAAGCCGGGGTCGGGTCCACACTAACAGAAGCCGGGTCTCCTCAGGACCCGCTGGGCCTTCAGCTTTGGGACACTGTGGGGTCCAGTTCATGCTGACAGGAGCCTGGTCTCCTCAGGACCTGCCGGGAGGTGATGCCGCTGAGGGAGAAGGAGAGGAAAAGTGGGCAGAAGGTTCCTGTGCGTGGCTGACCGCTGTGGGTATCTGTCTTCAGAGGACCCAGGAGAGGAAGGGCTTGATGTGGAAAACTGGGTTTTTGGCCCCTTTTGTGTGTGGTGTAGACAGAGAGCAGTGTTGTTCTTTGGCGTGTGGCATCTGGTTTTCCCAGCACTGTTGAGGGGACTGTCCTTTCCCTGGTGTATGTTCTTGGCTCCTTTCTTGTGAATTAACTGACCACATACCTGTAGGTTGATTCCTGGGTTCTCTGCTCTGTTCCTCTGGTCTGTGTGCCTGTTTTTGTGCCAATTCCACACTTTTTTGGGACTGTAGCTTCGTAATGTAGTGTGAAATCAGGCAGGGAGATGCCTCCAGCCTGTTCTCCTTCCTCAGGGTCGCTCTGGCTCTTCTGGGTCCTTTGTGGTTCCACACACAACTTAAGATTATTTGTTCTGTTTCTATGGAAAATGCCATTGGACTTTTGGTAAGGATTGCATTGAATGTGTGCATTAATTTGGCTAGACTGCATATTTTTTTTACATTAAACAAAAATTTGTGTCACACCATGTAGCATGCAGGATACGTGATCTTAGTTCCCCAACCCGGGATGGAACCTGCGCTCCCTGCAGTGGGAGCACAGAGTCCCAACCCCTGGACGGCCAGGGAATTCCCACCATAGAATGCATATTTGCACAGTATTCTTTTTTTTTTTTGCGGTACGCGGGCCCCTCATAGTTGTGGCCACTCCAGTTGCAGAGCACAGGCTCCAGAAGCGCAGGCTCAGCGGCCATGGCTCACAGGCCCAGCCGCTCCGCGGCATGTGGGATCCTCCCGGACCGGGGCACGAACCTGTGTCCTCTGCTTCGGCAGGCGAACTCTCAATCACTGCGCCACCAGGGAAGCCCCTCCATTTATTTTCGTCTGCTCAGTGTCCTCTATCAGTGTCTTCCAGTTTTCAGTGTGCCGTCCTTCATGTCCTTGGTTAAATTTACTCCTAGTTATCTTTTTGGATGCAACTGTAAGTGGGATTTTTTTAAAATTGTTTTTCTGATGGTTCATTATCAGTGTATAGAATCACAAATGATTTTTGTGCATTGATTTTCTTTTTTTTTTTGTATCCTGAAGCTTTACGGAATTCATTTTTTAGTTGTAACAGTTTTTTGGTGGTTGAATGTGGAAAGCTAGAATTCAGAAATCCCACTGTTTCATCTACATCCAGGTCATTCACAGCACCCAAGACACAGTGGCTCTGAATATAATCTTCCCATGGTGCCTCTTGTATGTGGACTCCTACAAGGGTGATTAGCATCCCCACTGTGGGTGAACTGGATCTGGGTAGGGCTTGGCCTCTATAATAGAGTTTGATGTCTCTATTTCTGGCATCGTATGACATGGTTGTTTTGATAAGTAATTTATTTTCTAGTAAATTTCCAGTGTATAAAAGACTTTAAATAGCAGTATAAAGTTTTCCACCTTCACAAAATACTCCAGTTTGTTTTACCCTGTGAGAGTGGGAGGGCCACTCTCCCAGGGAACCAGCACATAACCCCAAAGTGAGGAATAATTATGGTTTCCACATTATAATCCTATCCACAGACCCGCTTCAACTTTCACCAGCTACCCCAGCTTTGTGGAAATGTATTTTTCTATTCGAATCCAGTTTTCTCTTCTTGAAACCATCACTGGGGCTCTTCCTCACTTTAAAAACCTTGCTGGATTGAAAGTGTACAAGATGAGCATGATCTGGGTGGGCTTTCTGTATGGCTTCTTTCACTTAGGATGTTTTCACTGTTTATCCGCATTGTAACATTGATCATTATTTCATTCATTTTTTCCATTGTGATTAAAAACACATAACATTTGCCATTTAAGCCATTTTTTAAAAGCTTTTTAAAAAACTTATTTTATTTTCTTTTCTGTGTTTTGGCTGTGTCGGGTCTTTGCTGCTGCTCGCAGGCTTTCTCTAGTTGCGGCCAGTGGGGGCTACTCTTCATTGCCGTGTGCAGGTTTCTCATTGCGGTGGCTTCTCTCGTTACGGAGCACGGGCTCTAGGCGCACGGGTTTCAGTAGTTGTGACATGAGGGCTCAGTAGCTGTGGCTCACGAGCTTAGTTGCTCTGCGGCATGCAGGATCTTCCAGGACCAGCACTTGAACCCGTGTGTTCTGCAATTTGCAGGCAGATTCTTAACCACTGTGCCACAAGGAAAGCCCCATTTAAACCATTTGTAAGTATCCAGTTCTGTGGCCTTAAGTACATTCACATTGTTGTAAAAATACCCTCACCATCCATCTCCAGAACTTTATTTTCCCCATGTGAAACCGTAGCCATTAAACACTAACTCCCCTCAACCCCTGGCAACCTTATTCTACTTTGTCTTTGGATTTGACTTATCTGCATACCTCATACTAGTGGAATCATAGAACGTTTGTCCTTTTCGTGTCTGGCTGGTTTCACTTAGCATAATGACTTCAAGGTTCATCCACATTGTAGCATGTGTGAGAATTACCTTAGTTGTAAAGGTTGAATCATATTCCATTGCGTATATACTACACTGTACTTATCCATTCATCTGTTGAAGGATGTGCTGTGTTGCTTCCACCTTTTGGTTATTGTGAATAATGTTGCTATGAATATGGGGTACAGATATCTGTTCCAGTCCTTGCTTTCTAATATTCTGGGTGTACACCCTGGAGTGGAATCAAGGGGTCATACATTTTCCATGTTTTTGAGGAGCCACTATACAGTTTTCCACAGCGGCTGTATAATTTTACTTTATTCCTTTATATGACAGAGTAATGCACCTTATGGATCTACCTTATTTTGCTTATCCGTTTACCTGCTGATGGACATTTAAATCTTTCCTACCCTGGGCTATTGTGAACAGTGCCACTATGAATAACTGGTGTACAAGTTTTTGTTTGAATGCCTGTTTTCCATTTTTTTGTTATATATCTAGGAGTGGAGTTGTTGAACCACATGGTAATTATATTTTATATTCTTGAGTAAATGCTAAAAGTTTGTACACATAGACTGCACCATTGTACATCTCCATAAGTAACTTTTAAGGGTTCCAATTTCTCTGCATTGTTGCCAACATTTGTTATTTTTATTTACATATTTCAAACTTTATTTAAAAATTTATTTTTATTCTAGTGTGTGTGAAGGGGCATCAGTCTGTGGCCTTAATTTGCATTTTCATCATGACTCTAGACATTTGACATCTTTTCATATCCTTGTTGACCATTTGTATGTCTTGCCTGGTGAGCAGTCCATGCAAGTTATTTGTCTGTTTCAAAAATTATATTATTTTTCTTTTTGTTGATGAGTTGGAAAAGTCCTGGGTACATTCTAGGTAAAGAGTCTTATGAGATATATCATGTGCCAATATTGTCTTCCTTCCTGTGGGCTGTCTTTTTACTTTCTGGATAGCCTCTTTTGATGCACAAAGGTTTGTAATTTTGAGGAAATCCAATTTATCTATTTTTTTCTTTCATTTCTTATGCTTTACTGTCAAATCTAGGAAACCATTGCTAAATTCATGGTCGGGAAGATTTAACTCCTCAGTTTATTTGAGAGTTCATTCAGTCATCCCTCGGTGCCCACTAGGCCAGGATTTCTGCCTGGGGCTGAGTCAGTGTGAGGGTTCAGCGGTCATGGTTTAGGGTTATGGGTCATCGTTGGAGAGTCATGGTAGAGGGTTGTGGTTAAAGGGTCAGGGATTAGAGTTTAGGGGTCTGTGGCAATGGTCTAGGGGTCTGGGGCTAGCGTTGTTAGGGGGTTACGGTTGGAGGTTAGGGTTCTTAGGGTAAAGGTTAGAGTTAGGTTTAAGCACAATTGGCCCTCATTGCCCTCCCCTCTCCTTCTCTGTGAAGCCTCCAGAATGGATAGGACTTGCCCTGGGTCAAACAGGAGTCAGGGAGCTGAGGTGAATAACTGTTTTTCTGGCCTCCCTTCCCCCAGTCCTGGGCTCTGAGAGAAGAATGAAATGTCTGTTCTTGTCTGGGACTGTTTCTTATCCAACTCAACCTCTGTCAAGGATTGGGGAGGGTGTCAGAAGTCATTCATGGTTTCCTTCTGCCCTCCTACCTGGGAAGGGTGATGCTGGCCCTACTCTGCCTGGGCAGCCCCAGGTTCCAGCACAGCCCAGACAGGAGGGCACTCAGTGGACATGTGTGGATTTACACAGGACTGGGTGCAGTGACCTGCCAGCCCCCAGATACTGCCTTCTTGAGGGCTGGTGGGGCCCTCCTGGCACTGGAGGCATCCTTTGTCCCATCTGAGTGGGCATGAATAGATGATCAAGTCTCAGGCAGGACAGCCCTCGACCTCTGACTATCCAGGCAGGAATCTGTGGTCCTCTAGCTCAGTCCAGCCTGGGCATTGTCAGGCCCTCATGTACAGTTACGGAGCTGACCATGATGCCAGGCAATTCAAGAGCTACCTGGGCAGTGTAGACATTCCTTTGAGAAGTTTCAACTACCAACATGCATGTGGCTGAGAAAAAGGCCTCCCGCTCACGGTCTCATAGGCTGTCAAGAGAGGTAATAATCCTGTAGACATTGGAATGTGGCCCTGACACAACACCCATGCAGCAGACCATGGCCCTGCAATCCTCTGTCCTTTCAGTCCTTAGAAACTTAGAAACCAGTCGTAAGAAACCAGTGTCAGGGCTTGATGTAAGGACAACGTCAGAACATAACTAAGGTATGGCAACAGGGCCAAATTGAGGCCTATCTTTAGGCCTGAGTGAGGGACAGTGTCAGGGCATGACTTAAGATTAGTATAAGGGCCTCTGTAGGATCAGCATTAGGGTCTTCATTAAAGACATTCTCAGGGCCTCTGATAGGGACAGCCTCAGTGCCTCCCTTAGGGACAGCGTCAGGGCTTACTTAGGGACAGTTTCAGGACCTTGGTAAGATATGGGTCAGGATATTAGCTCAGGATAATGTCAGGACTTTAGATATTGACGGCAGCAGGGCCTTAGTTAGACACAGTGTCAGGGCCTGCGTTAGGACTAGCATCTGGGCCTCTGTTAGGTACCACGTCAGGGCCTGAGTTAGGAATAGTGTTAGGGCTTTAGTGAGGGACAGTTCTGGGCCGGATTTAGGATGGGCATCTAGGCCTCAGTTAGTGACAGTGTCATGGCCTTTGGCCCAAATTCAGTGTCCGTGTTAGGCACAGAGTAAGGGCTTCAATTAGCATAAGAGGCAGGACATTTGCTAGGGCAAGGTTTAGGGTAAAGTTTATGGATCGTGTCAGGAAATGACCTAGGGATAGTGTCAAGACCTTGGTCACTGAGAGTATCAGGGCCTTATTTAGAACCAGTATCATGGCTGCAGGTAGGGACAGCACCAGTGCCTGACTTAGGGAGAGCCAGAGGGCCTGAGTGAGGCCTAGCATCAGGCCCTTAGCTGGGGACACTGTCAGGGCATGATGTAGGAGCTGCATCAGGGCCTTTGTTGGGTCAGCAATAGGGTCTTAGTTAAAGACATGATCAGGGCCTGAGGTGGTCTCAGCTTCAAGGCCTTAGGTAGGCATAGCTTCAGGGCCTGAGTTAGGCACAGCCTCAGGCCTTCACTTAGGGACAGCAACAGGGCTTTCTAGGGACAGTGTCAGGCCCTTGGTTAGAAATGGGTCAGGATATTAGCTCAGGATAGTGTCCGGATTTTAGTTATTGCCAGCAGCAGGGCCTATATAAGGGACAGATTCCGGGCCTTAGTTAGAGGCAGTGTCAGGTCCCTAGTTAGGACTAGTCTGGGCCTTAGTTAGGGAGAATATTAGGGTTTCCGTGAGGATAAGAGGCAAGAAATTAGCTCGGGACAGAGTCAGCTTCCAGGTCATGGATAGTGTCAGTAAATGAGCTAGGGATAGCGTGAAGACCTTAGTTATTGAGAGCATCAGGGCCTTAGTTAGGACCAGTGTCAGGGCCTTAATCAGGACCAGTGTCAGGGCTTGATGTAGGGACAGCGTCAGAGCCTAACTAAGCTACAGCAACAGGGCCTAAGTGAGGCCTATCTTTAGGCCTCAGTGAGGGACAGTGTCAGGGCATGACTTAGGATTAGTATAAGGGCCTCTGTAGGATCAGCATTAGAGTCTTCCTTAAAGACATTCTCAGGGCCTCTGATAGGGACAGCCTCAGGGCTTACTTTGGGACAGTTTCAGGATCTTGGTAAGATATGGGTCAGGATATTAGCTCAGGATAATGTCAGGACTTTAGATATTGATGACAGCAGGGCCTTAGTTAGACACAGTGTCAGGGCCTGCATTAGGACTAGCATCTGGGCCTCTGTTAGGTACCGTGTAAGGGCCTGAGTTAGGAATAGTGTTAGGGCTTAATGAGGGACAGTTCTGGGCCAGATTTAGGAAGAGGATGTAGGCCTCAGTTAGGGACAGTGTCACGGCCCTGGGACTAAATTCATGTCCTGAGTTAGGCACAGCATAAGGGCTTCAGTTAGAATAAGAGGCAGGACAGTTGCAATGGACAGGTTTAGGGTGAATTTTAGGGATCGTGTCAGGAAATGACCTAGGGGTAGTGTCAAGACCTTAGTCACTGAGAGTATCAGGGCCTTAATTAGAACCAGTGTCAGGGCTTCAGGTAGGGACAGCGTCAGAGCCTTTGTTAGGTACAGTGTCAGGGACTGAGTTAGGTGTTGTGTCAGGGCCTGAGTTAGGACGAGCCTCCAGGCCTCTGTTAGGGAGAGGTTCATAGCCTCGGGACTAATTTCAAGGCGTTAGTTTGGGACAGCATCAGAGATTTAGATAGCATAAAGAGGTTCGACATTAGTTAAAGGCAAGTTTAGGTTAACGTCTAAGGACAGTGTCAAGACATGACCTAGGAGTAGTGCCAAGATTTCAGTTACTTAGTGCATCAGGGCCTAATTTAGGACCATTGTCAGGCCTTCAGGTAGGGACAGCGTCAGAGCCGGACTTGGGAAGAGTGACAGAGCTTGCGTGAGGCCTAGTTTCAGGGCCTTAGCTAGGGAGAGTATCAGAGCATGACTTAGGAGCAGCATAAGGGCCTGGGTAGGATCGGCCTCAGGGACTTGGCTAAAGCCATTATCAAGGCCTCTGTTAGGGACAGCCTCAGGGTCTCACTCAGGGACAGCTTCAGGGCTTACTTAGGGACAGTTTCAGGACCTTGTTAAGAGATGGGTCAGGAAATGAGCTCAGGATAGTGTCAGGACATTATATATTGACGGCAGCAGGGCCTTAGTTAGACACAGAGTCAAGGCCTGCATTAGGACTAGCATCTGGGCCTCTCTTAGGTACCATGTCAGGGCCTGAGTTAAGAAGAGTGTTAGGGCTCTATTGAGTGTCAGTTCTGGGCTCGATTTAGGACGAGCCTCTAGGCCTTAGTGACAGTGTCACGGCCTTGGGCCTATATTCAGGGTCGGGGTTAGGCAGAGAGTAAGGGCTTCAATTGCATAAGAGGCAGGACATTTGTTATGGCTAGGTTTAGGGTAAAGTTTATGGATCGTGTCAGGAAATGACCTAGGGATAGTGTCAAGACCTTGGTCACTGAGAGTATCAGGGCCTTATTTAGAACCAGTATCCTGGTTGCAGGTAGGGGCAGCGTCAGTGCCTGACTTAGGGAGAGCAACAGGAATTTCTGAGGGACAGTGTCAGGACCTTGTCTAGAAATGGTTCAGGATATTAGCTCAGGATAGTGTTGTATTTTAGATATTGCTGGTAGCAGGACCTATATTAGTGAAGATTTCGGGCCTTAGTTAGTGACAGTGTCAGGGCCTTAGTTAACTGTAGTCTGGGCCTTAAGTTAGGAGAGCATTAGGTCATTAGTGAGGATAAGAAGCAGGAAATTAGCTCAGGAGAGAGTCAGTTTCCAGACCATTTGTAGTGTCAGGAAATGATCTAGGGATAGCGTGAAGACGTTACTTATTGAGCGCATCAGGATCCTAGGTAGGACCAGTGTCACGGCTATAATCAGGACCAGTGTCAGGTCTTTAATCAAGACCAGTGTCAGGGCTTGATGTAGGGACAGCGTCAGAGCCTAACTGAAGTACGGCAACAGGGCCTATGTGAAGCCTATCTTTAGGGCCTGAGTCAGGGACAGTGTCAGGGCATGCCTTAGGAGTAGCGTATGGGCCTCTGTAGGAGCAGCATTAGGGTCTTCGTTAAAGACATGCTCAGGGCCTCTTTTAGGGACAGCATAAGGGCTTCCTTTGGGACAGTTTCCGGATCTTAGTAAGACATGGGTGAGGATATTAGCTCAGGATAATGTCAGGACTTTAGATATTGATGGCAGCAGGGCCTTAGTTACACACAGTGTCAGGGCCTGATTTAGGATTAGCATCAGATCCTTTGTTAGGTACAGCGTCAGGGAATGAGTTAGGAGTAGTCTCAGGGCCTTGTTTAGGGAAAGTATCAGGGTCTGAGTTAGGTGTAGTGTCAGGGCCTTATTTAGTCTAGAGACTCCTGGAACCTCCCTGATTTCCAGGGGACAGATTCAAACAGTTGTTAATCAGGGAAGGGAGGGGATGCAGAGACAATGGAGGAACCATCAAGAAACAATAGTGCAGCCTTGGAACTGGATCCTGATTTTGCCTCAAGGGATACAGGTAAGAGTATCTTTGGGCTCTTTACCAACCTAAAACCCCCACAAAATAGAAGATTTTATCTTCTTTATTTCAGAGAAGCTCATCAAGAGACCATCTGAGGCCAGATTAAAGGGAGTTAAGGCCCTGTACACACACTAAACCTTAGAAGCAACTGTGTCCTTAAACCATTGCTGTAAAACTCCTCACCAGATCCTCCTGCATTGGGATGCACGGTTTTTGAGGGCACGAGTTTTCTGTGTCCCCCTTTGTTTGACAAAGCAGTGAAGCTATTCTTTTCTACTTCCTCCAAACCACTATCTCTCAGATTCGATTTGTCACTGGTGCACAGTGGTCGAGTTTTCGACATCAAATTTAGTACCCAATGTGGGGCTGACTTGGGGATGGCCCCTGTGGGTCCCCTGACTCGATCGGACACTGAGATTTTCTCCACGCCAGCTCTTTCGAGAGAGTGTAAGGTTGGAGAATTCCTTTAGAGGTCAGGCCACCTGGGACCCTTGCCTGGAAAGGCTGTGTCCCAGTCATCTCAGTAGTTAGAACTCTGGGGCAGGAATAGATGGTGGAAGAGGGACCACCCTAGCAGCTGCCCAGGCCATCTTTGCCTTGAGGACGTTCCTTTCTTCCTCCTGCCTGGGCTGCCCCAAATGTCCTACTCCAAGGGATTATTTTGGGGAACCAGAAAAATAGCATTTGAGAGGTAGCAGCACCTCAGCCAGCGTGTGGTAACTCCCCTGGCATGCAGTCTGAGGTCCTTTTAACCCTGTAAATTTGGGGTAACCTTGTTTCCCATTTGGGTGACTTTTCATTCCAGGAAATCTCATTTGGAAGGTGCACCCCTTGGACAGAGGTCACAGGCTAAGTTGAGACTTGGAAGATGATTTGAGTCTTGTGCTGTTTGGTTTTTGGTTTCTGTTTGGTTTCTGGTTCCTTTGGTTTGAGGCTTCCATTGGTGTTTAGGATTTTGTTTTGTTTTTATTCGGTGTGTGAGTGTTCTATGGTTCAAGCATAAGAAGTGCTGCTTCTTCAGTTCCATGTGATAGCCAATGGGCAAAATCCTGGCAGACTGGTCAACCTATAGTTGTAAACCTAAGACTAAGAAAAGAATGAAATTCTATTGTAATTTGTCTGGCATATGTATGGATACATTGTTGAAAAATGAGGAATGGTGGTCTTTGAGTGGGAGCCTAAATGATTATACTATCCTTCAGCTAGATTTCTTTTGTCACAGGAAGAGAAAGACAAAAGAAGTTCCATATGTTCAAGCATTTATGAAGCTACGTAATAAAGAAAGTGAGCAGCTAGGTAACAGGCTGATGGTACAAAGAGAAAAGAAAGTCACTTTGTAGTAGAGCTAGTTGTGTCTGAATGCGGAAAAAAATAAGGGGCAACATAAGATGATACAGAGGGTGATGAACATTTGTGCAAAGGAATCACTGAGGAAAGAGTTATGCATGACCAGGATTTTCTAAGATGGATTTTGTTGGAAGTGGGTTAGAGCAAGCCTGGATTTGGTTTCTCCCTCCAAAGTTTTCTTGGAATGCTGCTTTTGATTGCGAACAGCTTGTGAGTTCCTTTGCCTGTCTGTGATCTATATTTTTGTTCGAAATTTCTTTACTTTGCTTCAGTGAATAAGTGTTGTTTGGTCAATTCTAACAGTTCTTTTGATCTCCAGCTAATTTTGAGCTGCTTTCGAAGGCCCTTGAGCCATCTCAGAGAGAAATGTTTGATTAATATGTTAAATTACATGGAATTCCTAAAAAGCTAGTATGTCCTGGTAAAATTTTATCAGTCATAAATCTAGTTATTTTTAAATGTTGTATGTAACAGCAATAATGGTTTCTTTTGTCATTTACATTGTGGTCAAATGTTTAACCATGACCTTTTAAGTCTTTATGTGATTTAGAGATAGTTACTGTTGTGATCTAACACTTTGCAAAAGTGCTCCATCTTCAAGAAAATCTATGTGAAGGCCCTTTTGGCAAGCACAAGTCTCCGATAAATTTCATATCATAATGCCACACTGGGTAAGAAATGAAAAATCTTAATGGAGAATTGGATGGCTTCATAAAAAGTTAACAGAAGGATTGGTTACTGAGTGAACTGGTGAATATGGTCATAATGTTTTTGTTTTTTTTTTGTTACTGGCTTTGATCTGTGTTTTCCAGACACGGGGAAGTCCTTTCCCTCAAGCTACTTAGGACTTGGAGCAATTGGATAAATGACACCTCTGTATGGAAGTGTGTATTTATGAAAGTTACTGTGTTGGCTTCATTTTGCCCTGATGTTTAAGAGGAAAGGAAAACTAACTAGTGAAGTTATGACAATGTAACTACTCATGATGTATCACTGTTTGCTTTAGGTCTACTGCTAAAAGCACATGTGCCATGCTTGTGTGGCAATTGGGTATGAATAATAAAATGTATGGCCTATATAAAGCGTTTTCTCATTAACATTCCTCTGAGCATGTTCACGATACCTGATCAGTATTCCCCCAATGTAAATCAACTAGGCAAATATAAAGGAGGCCTAGCGCTGAGGGACATGATCTACACGTGGGCCAAACAGCTGATTCATTCTGGCACTGAGGGATTGACATTTTGATCATTAATGCTTTCTATTGAAAGACTTGTAATCAAAAGGGAAAAAAACTCATCACATATTGAGGTGTGAGGAAGTCACTCTGGCTTATACATGGTTTAACTTAAATTTTACTGACCAAAGTGGCCTTTTTTGTCGGCTTTTGGATATGAATTGTACATCTGCTTTGGCACTGAGGAGGGGAATGCATTTGACTGTCAAAAAGGAGTAACTGTGCTTCAGATATACGAGATAAACCTAAGTGTCCATTGTAGATGTGATTTAGATGCATTCCCGTATTTTTTGTTTTCTTTTTTTTTCTAAATCTTTATTGGAGTATAATTGCTTTACAATGGTGTGTTAGTTTCTGCTTTATAACAAAGTGAATCAGTTATACATATACATATGTTCCCATTTCTCTTCCCTCTTGCGTCTCCCTCCCTCCCACCCTCCCTATCCCACCCCTCTAGGTGGTCACAAAGCACCAAGCTGATCTCCCTGTGTATCTGTTTTTGAATTCGTGTTTTTGTTTCCTTCAGAAAGATACCCCCAAGTGTAATTCCTGCATCATACGGTAGTTCTATTTTTAATTTCTTGAGGAACCTCTGTACTGTTTTCCACAGTGGCTGCACCAATGAACTTTCCCAAGAGAATGTCTGAGGGTTCTCCTCATCCTCGCCAAGGCTTGTTATTTGTTGTCTTTTGGACGATAGCCAAGTTTTTAGGTGTGAGGTGATAATCTCATTGTTCTTTTGATGTGCGCTTCCCTGATGATAAGTGATATTGGTCACAGTTTCATATGTCTCTTGGCCATCTGTACGTTTTCTTTGGAATAATGTTCGGTCCCAAGTTTTAATTGGGTTTTTAGTTTTTGGAGTTTCGGTTGTGTGGTTCTTCATCTATTTTGGATATGAACCCCTTTTCAGACATATTGTTTGCAACTATTTTCTCACATTCGGTAGGCTCCCTCTTCATTTTATGGATGGTTTCCTTTGCCATTGAAAACCTTTAAAGTTGGGTGGAGTCCCATTGGTTTATTCTGCTTTTGTTCCCCTTGCTTGGGGGGACAGATCCAGAAAATATTGCTAAGATGGATGTCAAAGAGCATACTGCTTATGTTTTCTTCGAGGAGCTTTATGGCTTCAGGTCTTACATTGAAGTATTTGATTCATTTTCCGGTAGCTTGTGTAGGTGGTATAAGAAAGGATTCCAGTTTGATTCTTGTGCATGTAGTTGTCCAGTTTTCCCACCACCATTCATTGAAGAGGCAATCTTTTCCCCATTGTATAGTCTCACCTCTGTTGTCATAGATGAATTGACCATATATGCCTATATTTATTTTGGGGCTCTCCATTCTGTTCCATGGATCTATGTGTATTTCTTTTGTTCCTATACCATACTGTCTTGATTATTCTAGATATGTAGTATAGTTTGAAACAGGGAGTGTGATGTGTCCAAGTTTGTGCTTCTTTCTTAAGATCGCGTTGACTATTCAGGTTCTTTTCTGTTTCCTTACACATATTAGAATTCTTTGTTCTAGTTCTCATAAAATTCCATTGGTATTTTGATAAGAATGGCATCAAATCTCTAGATTGCTCTGGGGTGTGGAATCATTTTAACAATATGAATTCTTCCAATCCATGAACACATTATATCTGTCCATTTGTCTGTGTCGTCTCCAATTTCTTTCATCAGTGTCTTCCAGTTTTCTGAGTACAGGTCTTTTACCTCCTGGGTTAGATGTATTCCTAGGTATTTCATTTTTGTTAATACCATTGTCAATGGGTTTGTTTTCTTAATTTCTCTTTCTGAAAGTTTGTTGCCAGTGGATAGAGATGCAACTGATTTCTATAGGTTAATTTTGTATCCTGCAACTTAACTGAATTTTCCAATGAATTCTATTTGTTTTGGGGGGTCATCTTAAGGATTTTCTAAATAAAACATCATGTCGGGACTTCCCCAGTGGTCCAGTGGTTAAGACTCCGCGCTCCAAATGCAGGGGGCCTTGGTTCGATCCCTGGTCAGGGAACTAGATCCCACATGCATGCCACAACTAAGAGTTCGCATGCCACAACTAAGGATCATGCCTGCCGCAACTAAGGAGCTCACCTGCCACAACTAAGACCCAGCGCAACCAGAATAAATAAATGAATGCATGAATAAATAAATAATAAATGAAATATAAAACATCATCTCATCTACAAACAGTGACAGTTTTACTTTTTCCTCTGCCTTTGGATTCCTTTTATTTCTTTTTCTCATGTAATTACTATGTCTAGGACTTCCTAGACCATGGTGAATGAAAGTGGTGAGAGTGGTCGGGGTTAGAGTTAGGTTTAAGCAGAATCCGCCCTCTTCCCCTTCCTCCCTCCCCATCACTCTGAGGCCTCCAGGAAGGACAGGACTAGTCCTGGGTCACACATGACTCAGGGAGTTGAACTGGACCACGGTTTCTCTGCCCCCCAGTCCTGGGCATAGTTTTGTATACTATCTCTGTACCTTCTTTGACCAGGTGTGTATTTAGAGCTTTCCCTATTTTTAATGGGGTTGTGTTGTAGTTCTTTGTATATTTTGAGACAAATTCTTTATTAGATATGTTTTCAGTTTTTTTCCCCCAGTGTGTGTTGCCTTTCGATTGTCTGAATGAGGTTTTTCACACAGTAGAAATCTTTAATTTTATAAAGTCCACAGAATGCCTTGTTTTTCTTTCTGGACTGCTTTTTTGTGTTGTGTGTTAAAACCACAAAGCTTGTGATGGACATGACCAAGCCCAAGCTAATATCAATTTTCTTTTATGTTTTCTCCTATAATTTTGAATAGTTTTGCATTTAAAACTTGTCTCTGAATCATTTTGATTGAATTTGGTGTAAGTTGTAAAGCTTGTGTCTACATTCATTTTATTCCATATGGTTTCCAATTCATTGTTCCTTAAGTACTTTGGAGAAGCTATGGGATATTGTCTTCATTTGTTTGAATTTCCACAATTTAATGGGTTCAGCAGTTCTGCCAGCAGGGGGCGCTGTCTCCAGTGACCCGTGAGGGAGGGGCGGCCTGCACTTCCCGCACCGACCACAGGGTGGCGCTGATCCCGCCTCTCTGACCCACAGTGCATGCGCGTTCCCCGCCGACCCAGGTCTGAGTGCAGCTGAGGGGAGTTGTGTCTCCTCAGGCTCCGCCGGGTTGTGGCTGCTGATGGGCGCTCGGTCTCCTCAAGGACTCGCTGGGGTTTCGGCTTCAGGCCAACGTGGGGCTGCGTCCACGCTGACGGGAGCTGGGTTTCCTGAGGACGCAGGCGGCGCTGGAGGAACAGGTGAGATGACAGTGAGGAAAAGTGGGGAGAAACTTCCTGGGGGCAACTGACTCTGCTGGGGTCCGTCCTCTTCTGATCCAGGAAGGGCTTGGTGTGCAAAGCTGGGTTTTTGGTCAGGCTGGTGCACGGTGGAGCCGCGTGGGTTATGGGGTGTGCAGTCTTCCCTGCACCGTTTACCGTGGGGCTGCCCTTCCGCTTGGTGTGTCCCTGGCCCCCTTGTCGTAACTTAACGACCCCCTCCTCCCCCACCGCGCGGGGTGGGTTCTGGGCTCTCCGTCCTGTCCCTCTGGTCTGTGCACCTGTTTTGAGCCAGTTCCGCACTGTTTTGGGGACTGTAGCTTCGTGATGAAGTGTGAAGTCAGGGAGGGAGATGCCTGCGGCCCGTTCTCCTTTCTCAGGGTCGCCTTGGCTCTTCGGGGTCCTTTGTGGCTCCACACACATCTTAGGAGGATTTGCTCCATTTCTGTGAAAAACACCGTTGGAATTTCAGGACGGCCTGCCTTCCCTGTGTGCACCGCTTTGGGTAGAACGGACATTTTAGCAACAGTAATTCTTGCATTCCATGAGCACGGGGAGTCTTTCCACCGACTTGTGTCTTCTTCAATGTCTTCATGAGTGTCTTAAAGTTTTCAGGTCTTTCACGTCCTCGGTTAAATTTATTCCTTGGTATTTTGTTCTTTTTTATGCAGTTTTAAATAGGGTTTTTTTCTCTTTCTGATGGGTCATTATTAGTGTTTAGAAATGCAGTTGAGTTCTGTGTACTGATTTTGCGTCTTTACCGAATTCATTTATTATTTCTAACAGTATATTTTGGTGGAATGATGTGGAAAATTGAACTTCCAAAATCCCGCTCTTTCTACCACATCCAAGTCATCCACAACAGGGAAGAAAGGGAAGTCCTTTATATTAGGAAGTCCTAATAAGTCTTTCCACAGTGCCTCTAAATGACATGTGGACTTGGGGTGAATTGGATCTGGGTAAGGCTTGGCCTCTGTATGGAAGTTTGATATTCCCTCTGCGTTTCTGGCATGATTTTGACATGGTGTTTTAAAAAGTACCTGACTTTCCAGTAATTTCAAACGTACAGACAGCTTTACATACAGAAAAACAAGTCTTGTATCTTGATTAAACATATTCCTAAATATTAATATTGACATTATTTAAAATGGAATTGTTTTAATAAGTTCTTTTTCAGATTATTTATTGCTAGTATATATGTATAACATAGATTTTTGTGAATTGATATTTTTTTCTATAACTTTGCTGAATTACTGATTAGTCAAATAATTTTTTGTTGTTATAGGAAGTTTTATATATAAGATAGTATGACCTTCGTTCTGTGAATAGACACAGTTTTAATTTTTCCATTCACATATGGATGCCTTAGGTTTCTTCCCTCAAAACTCTGGGTAGAACTTTCAGTACACTATTATCAGCGGTGGAGGCCAGGTTCCTGGCCTTGTTTCTGATTTCAGGAGTAAATATTTCAGTTTTTAACATTGAGCATGGTGTTTGCTGTGGCTTTGTATACTACTCTTTTTCATATTGAACAAACTGCTTTTTATTCCTACTTTCTTGAGTGCTTGTATCATGAAATAGCACTGGATTTTGATTATAGCTTTTCCTGCAGTAATTGATAGGATCATGTGCTTTGAATTCACTTCTTTATAGTTCTTCAGTACATTGCTTAGGTTTAATATGTTGAACAACCTGACATTTCCGGTGTGGAGATACTTGCTTATGGCATCATCCATTTAATGTTCTGTTGGCTCCATGTTGTTCTAATTTTGTGGAGGATCCTTGCGTTCATATTTCTAAGGTATACTGGTGTACTTTTCTTTCTCATGATGTATTTGTGTGACCTGATTAGACGTGGCTTGGTCTTGGTGCTTTGAAGGGTAATCATTAGGGCTGGGACTGGGTCATGGTTGCCCTAAGCGATCCTGACGTCGCAGCCCAGGCCGCCCGCCTCTGACCACCACGTCCCCGCGCCAGCTCCGGCCCGGCCCTATAGAGACTCCCCCCGTCCTTGGAGGGCAGGGCTGACCGCCCCTCGGCCTCCCTTCCCCCTCTGCCCGTCTGTCCGTCCTCCCTGATTCAAGACACCCCATCCTCCATGAGGCCCCTGGATCCGGCCTGGGGGACCCGCAGGCCCCCACGAGCTGTGTCGACCACGAGGATTGTCACCTCAAGAGACCCCAGAAGACGGACTACCCGGGACCTCAGAATGGGACTTTGTGTGCAGATGGACCACCACAGAGCTGCCCGGGGTGAGCTGAGGTCACTTACCTGTGTGCGGGCATCCTCATGGGGGGCATTTGGACCCAGACACATGGGGGAGAAGGCGATGTCATGGCAGAGACGGAGACGGGGCTGGGAGTGGCCTGTGACTGACTGACCCCAGAAGCCGCGGAGAAGCGGGCCCCCAGCACCTTGACCTCGGGCTCCAGGCCTGAGAGGAAGCGTCCCCTGTCCCAACCGCGCCCCCCATCTGGTGTTCTGTTCCGGGGCCACAGGAATCCCACACCCGGCCTGCGGGGCGCGGTGCTGTGCTTGCTGACACCCAGGACCGTCACCGGCCTCCTCCCCTCTGGGCATGACCCCCACTCCTCCTCGGGGAGGGACCCAGGGCCCAGGACCCCCGTCCCACACTTCCCCATCACAGCAACCTCCCCCGCTCCTCCAGCCACCTCTGGGGCATCTCAGGCCCCAGAAAGGAGCCAAAGCAGCGTGGTGACTTGACGAGTGGTCACAGGCCACTGCACCCACCCCGAGACCTGAGTGTGGCCATCTGAGCAGGGACTCACAAGCCCCCCGACCCAGGCGCCCCATTTCACAGGGCAGGTCCTCTTGCCGAGTCTCTGGAGGGGAGAGTCGAGCAGGGGTGACTGAGGCCTGTGAACATGTGGGCCAGAGAGGTCCTCCCCAGGAGCCCAGGCACAGTGAGCCCGGGGCGTTTGTATCCCTCCCCTCCTGTACCCCACGGAGTGAGGATAAAGCCCCAGTGACCCCCAAGAAGAGACAAGACACCCAGAGGACTAGACCATCCACAGACTGGGGTCTGAGTGTCCACCTCATTTCCCTGGAGAGAACAGTGTGTTCACCGGGACTGCAGCTGGGCCCATGTGCCCACAGTCACCCAGCTTTAGTGAACCAGCCACACAGAAAACCCCCTTCCAGGGTCCCCTGTGTTACTAGACGCAGCCTTCAGGGCAGGGGGCCGGCCCAAGCGAGGATGCACGTGCTCCAGCGCCGGACACGCACTGCCTGTACCCCTGCCCATCTCCCGGCCCCCTCCTGCACCCTGTGACCTCACCCCCTCAGGAACCCTCCTCTCCAGGCTCCGAGCACCCACATTTCCCACCTCCACCCCATCACTCTCCACTTCAGTGTGCCCATTTCCCTGCCAGGTGAAGTGGACAGCAAACGTCCTGCACTGGTGTTTTCAGCAGCGGAGACGGGGCTTCCTTTTTCTTGCCGGCTGGGGTCTGGCCGGACATCAGGGTCTGGCCGTGCAGGGAGCAGCCCTGATCCTGTCCTGAGTATAACAGCTTCAGGGAATTCTGGGAGCAAGAAAAAAGAAGCTGCGGAGGGGGTCCCCTACCCTGCAGTTGGGGTCAGAAGTCGGTGGGGAGGATCTTGGGGCCCTGGAATCTGAAGGGCCCCCCTACCAGGGGTGGGGTAGGAGACCCTGGGTGGCAGTTAAGCTGAGTCCAAGGCCCTCCTGCGTAGGAGGCTTCTTAGCCCCGGGGATCCTGAAGAGGCCGGCTCCCTCCTCCCCTCCACCTGCAGGCCTGGTCCCTGCTCTTGAGAGATTCCCTAGGGTGGGGTCCTGGTGCTGGAGGTGCCCCGATGCTGTGGCCTCCTGAGTTTCCAGTGAGGATAATGGGAGCGGGGGAAGACCTGTTCACAGAAAGGGAGCTTCTGCCAGAACAGAGCCTGGGTCTGCTGCCCCCGACCCCAGGTGCACTGGGGCAGGAATGTGAGAGCTAGAATTTGGCTAGAATGCAACTGTGAGACCCTGAGGGGGCAAGAATTGGCTGACCTGGACAGCCTGACCCTGCCGGCCAGCCC
Organism: Orcinus orca; assembly: GCF_937001465.1. Taxonomy (NCBI): domain Eukaryota; kingdom Metazoa; phylum Chordata; class Mammalia; order Artiodactyla; family Delphinidae; genus Orcinus; species Orcinus orca. Next base: position 3,824,460 of record NC_064572.1, read on the forward strand.
TCCCCAGGTGTGCCTACGTTGAGGTCAATATAAACACCGCTCCAGGCAGCAAGAGCCCCTGCAGCTGGGCCTGACGCCATATTCTCTGCCCCGACAGCAGTCTTGGGGCTGGGCTGCTGGGAGGGAGTGAGGGACCACGGCTCTGTGGGTGGCCCGGTGTGAGTGGGGCTCTGCTGGACTTTCTGCAGGAGTTGACGGGCTGCCACCTGCTAAAGGAGAGGATGTGTCACCCATACCTTCTGCTGGAATTTCTCTCCGGGCAGAGGTGAGGAAGGAAAAATGCAGTGGGGGCTGGGACAGGAGGGGTACCTCAGGCAGGGAAATGGAAAGCTTCCAGAAGAGCGCCCGGGACCAGAACCATCCTGGCTGGCCTGTAGGCACCAACTCGGCCTGCGTGCTGTGGCTGGTGTGACTCCAAGCCCTTTCCTCTAGGCTTTCAAGTCCTTGCACACATTCAGGTGTTTTACTTGGGAAGGGTGGGAACAGTTCAGCAGCAGCTGGCCTGGGGCTCAGCTCACGTTTACTCACAGACGCCTTGGCACCGTCCCCCAGCCTTGCAATGAGGACACTCCTTGCGGGGGAGCTGCTGGCTGCATGGGAGACGATTCCCCACCTCTGACCAACTTCAGAATTGTTTACCACTGGAACAAGTGCCCTGATAGGGTTTTCATCTGTATAACTAGTGGGTTCTTGATTAGCAACGTGAAGGGTGACATCAGAAGTCCTGAATCAGGATGGAAATACTTATCCCCAACAGGTACAGGCGTAAAAACCTGGGGAGGCCATGTGCAGCCACACCCTTAGGGATGGGCTTCTGACTGACCCCTCAACATTCTGGTGTCCAGCCACTGCTTTAGTATTTCTGAGGCCCAATGCTGACACTAAGGGTTCTGTATCCAGCCTCTGTGGGCCTTTAATGAGACCCGCACTCCAGGATCCTACAGAGCAGGGTCTGTGTGACCATTCTGTGGTTTCTGTAAGAAATGACCACAAGCTGGGTGGTTGAAAACAACAGGAATTCATCCTTCCCCAGTCCTGGAGACCAGACATCTGAGATCAAGGTGTTGCAGGACAGAAGTCTCTCCAAAGGCTCCAGGATAGGTTCTTCCTGCCTTTTCCAGCTTTTGGGGGCTCCAGGCATTCCCAGGCTTGCGGCTGCATCCCTCCCGTCTCTGCCTCTGTCTTCACGTGGCTTCTCCTCTGTGCCTGTGTTTCTCCTCTTTTGTGTCTCATAAGGACTTTCTCAATTGGATTGAGGGCCACCCTAAGCCAAGATGACCTCACTTCGAGATCCTTAACTACATATAGAAAGACCCTTTTCCCAGATATGGTCCCATTCACGTGTTCTGGGGGGGGGGACGTCTTTCGGGGCCAGCATTCAACCCATTGCCTGTGTATAAAATAACCCTCATTTTAGGAGATTGCCAAGGTCCCGTATAGACTGGCACAGACAGCAGCCATGTGGGTGGGGTCTGGGCAGAGTGAGGACCCTGGAATCACCTGGAAAGGATGAAGTCCTGGCTGCATTAGGTGAGCTCTTCTACCACAGGGCACGTGGAAACAGCCACTCCACTCTGTCCGTGGAACGGGACCCAGTGCCGAGTCCAGAAATGGTTATATTGGAAAGCTGGCTCTCCTGGGATTTCATCATCAATAGTATCATGTAACCAATAACTACGGGCTGGGGGGAATCGGTTTCTGGAACGTGATGACAGCACTGTCTCTTTAGGCTCATCCAGCCTAGAATAGGAATGTTTGAAGGAGAAGAGTTTGGGAGATTGTGAAGCTTGGTTGTCCAGGAAACTGAGAAGGTTTGTCAAGGAAACTTCTCCCTTAAACTGAAGGCAGGGCTGGGAGAGCTGAACTCCAGGGATCTTTTAAAGGGGCTTCTCTGAAGCACCATCCCCTGAGAGGTGGTCTCAGCATGAGCTGGGCTTTGAGAAAAGTGTGATGAGATGAAGCCTGACTTTCTGTGACAGCTGGGGAGGGGTTTGTAAAGCACCTTGGGTTTTAAGGTAAAGTTTGTTGCTGGAAAAAAGTGTCTCCCAAAACTAGGCTGGAGCTCAAGATGTGTCTGTCCCCTTCTTGTGAGAGTCCAGGGCAGGTGAGTGTCAGGTCCCAGCCTCTGGCCCCCTTGTTTCTCCTCCCTGCTTCCAGGTGAGGTCTCCAACCAGCAGGGTGCGGTGAACAGCTGGGCTTCATGCCCTCTGTTGTAGGATGCAGGCTGGCCAAGGCCCTCACCAACTTCACTTGTTTCCCTTGGTAACAGGAGGCACTATGCCCCAGCTGGAAGGGGTGGGAAGGCTGGGAGGTGCAGGGTAGCTGTGAACAGGAAAAATGGAAATGGGTTCTGATGGCCAGCTGCGCAGCCCTGTTGTGACGGTCACCTGGACGGTAGCCCACAGACATTGGGTCCTGTGAAGCTTCAGTGCTTTGTGGTTCTGGAAATCCTATAGGAGACGGTCCACAGCAGGTGAAGCTAATGCTCTCAGTGGAGCTGGTGAAGCCAAAGATCTGCAGTTCAGACTGAAGGTGCCGATGTACATACAGGACAAAACCATCTCGTGTGATTGGACTTCAGGCACGTTTAACATGAATGCAGCCATGTTAATGCCTAGCATCTTCTATCTTGTGCCTCCCCTCAGGGACCCCCTCCTCAGTTCCTGGGGTTCCTGTAACCCACGTACAGGGGGATGGAGAGTGGGCTCTGTCCAGTCTGATCCCTGAGTTAACCCTGTGTGTGAGTCTGCTCAGGACCACCGTAACAAATAGCACAGACAGGGCAGCTTGGGTAACAGACCTATCTCCCAGTCCTGGATGCTGTCGGAGATCAAGGTGTGTGTACGCTGGCTTCTCCTGAGGCCTCTCTCCTTGGTGCTTAGAGAGCCATCTTCTCCCCAGGTCCTCACATGGTCTCCCCCTGTGCCTATCTGTGTCCTAATCTCTTCTCGTAGGACATCATTCCTGTTGGATTAGGATCCACCCTAGTGACCTCATTTTTACCTTGGTCACCTCTTTAAAAATCCCATCTCCAAATACAGCCACATCCTGGGGTCCTGGAGGTTAGGGATTCAGCATGTGAATTTGGAGGGACGTGACTGAGCCTATACCATCCTCCTTAGGAACCAAGTGTGCTTCAGTCCTTCCTTCCCTCAAGTCACACGAGTTGATGTAATGGCTCAAGGAGAGGCCACTTGTACAGAGTTTGCATCCCAGCTGGGGAACCCTTCTCTGCTGTCTCTGATCAGGCCGTGGCAGTGCCGGCCCAGTCCTGAGGTGAGCAGTTCTGGGGTTTCCTGCCGTGTCGCCCGGCCTGCTGAGGTGCTCATTGTCAGGGCATTCAGGAGCCAGCAGCCTAGTGGGGATGCCGGGGACGATCAGGGCCTTGGCAGATGTCTCTCCCGGCAGATACCCTAGCGAAAGTGGGGAAACATTTGCGGGATTACAGGTTGGAGAGAGTCAGTCTCGTTTATGCTTCAGAAAGCCCAGGTTGGCGTGGGATGTGAGATGCACCATGTGGGCAGGGAGTTTTGTCAGGCCTGATGGAGGAACCAGGCACAAGATCGGGCTTGGGCCAGGGCTGTGGGCATAGAGGGGAATTAGTGTGGGAACTGGCGACAGACTGTTGTCGAAATCTCAGCTTCCCTGTGAACCGAGGCCAAACAGAAATACGGAGACAGGGATTTTGGAGGAAGAGAGAGATGTCTTTGTGATTCTGCAAGGCAGAGGGGAAGAAACAGCTGGTTAGCGCCTCAAGAACTGGGCACCCCCCCATCCTTGAGAGTCAGGAAATATTTTATACGTGGGGCTCTCGCAGTCCGGGGTATAGGATGAGGATAAAAGTAGTGAAGGTCTTGCCTCTTCCTTTCCTTTGCATTATTTCAAAACAGTCATAGCTGGCATCAGGCCGCGTGGTAATTGGGGTCCAGCAGTCTGGTAATTGCATACGTTTGCCTCTGGTTTGTCGACGGTGACCTCGTTTCTGAAATGCAAACGCTATAGGGGGTGATTTGTTATGAGGGGCGTATAGAATGTAAGTGCTGGACATAATAAGGTTAGGGAGTGAGAGGCACGGGATGTAACTCACAGAGTCAGGAGTAATGGGTGCCGAATGTAAATTACATAGTGTCAGGGAGTGAGGTTAGCTTTGAAAAGTACAAATCTAGTTATTACAGGTTAGTGACAAAGTAAAACAAGGAGTGATGAACTCTTTCAGGCCAGGTTATGTTTCTTCTCTAGCCTGTTCGCTGTTCCCTTTGTTTTACTTGTCCTCGGGGTAAGGAAAACTTCATTTCTACTTTTGCTGCAACAAGACTGGAGGAGCAGATGACAGTCAGTGGGGCACAAGGAGGGTGGGAGCCTGGGAGGCCCCAGTGTTACCGAACAAAACGTGGGTCGGCTTGCCCGAGTGCAGTAAAGCCAGTCTACTGACACCGGGTGTGGTGAAGGAAAGTGCAGCTTTAATTGTAAAAGTGCCAATACCAGGAGGCCAGGTGGCTTGTGCTCTAAAACCCCAAGCTCCCTGAAGGATTTCAGTAAAGCAATATGAAAGGCCAGATGAAGGAGGGGCGTCGCAGGGTATGTGATCAGCTGGTGCACAATTCTCTGGTTGATGGTGAGGTAACAGGCGGTTAACATTATAAATTCTTAGGCGCCAGAAGCTCCGGGGCTACCTGTTCATGATCATCAAGTAGTTAAGTTCTTCCACTTGGTGGTGGAGGAAGCGTGCATCAGGCCCTGTTATCCAGGTACTTCAGAGAGGAGCTACAGCAGAGGATGTGGGGGCTGTGTCTGTCCTGGGAAGGCCCAGTAGGGCCCTGCTTGGTTACACCTGGTGCCTGGGCTCAGCAACCTGGGAAGTTGGGGCTGCTCCTGGGTGTGGGGAGCTGTGGGCCCAGTCCTCTGAGGGCCCTGTTAGCCCCCAAGGTGAGATGGGGGTGCAGCAGCTGGACAGAGGCGTCTGGCCTGGGAGAGGGGTCAGGGCTGGAAATGTCATGGGAATCATCACAGGGAGGGAGAGGAAAGGCCAATGGGGGCAGGTAGGTCACAGCAGACTACGTGCAGGTGACTGCGGTCCTGGTGGAAGCAACTCAGAGCCACAAAGGAGTGGCCATCAGGGGCTCAGCTCCGTTCTCCCATTCCTTTGTAAAACTGCTGTGTCAGAGGTTGAGACACCACCAGGAGACGTCAGGGCCCAGTGCTGCCATGGCTTCATCAAAGGGCCCAGGGGGAAGAGAACCACTGCAGGCCCCGCCCATGTCCGCACTGGGAATGAATCCCATCGGGGCTCCTGGGCTCACAGACTTGAGGGAACCTCTGTCCTCAGGACCGGTCTTCCTCCCTCCTCTCACCTGCTGGTCAGAGGCCCAGGAACCCCCAACCTGGCTCCACACCCAGGGCCTGGATTCAGAGGCCCAGGAACCCCCAACCTGGCTCCACCCACAGGGCCTGGATTCTGGGACAGCTTAGGGGTAAGCAAGACCCTCATGCTCCTTTATCTGCCTGGGGGTGAGACATTGACTGATTATGGAGGGCTGAATGTTTCCAGCAGGTATGGGTGGAAAGATGGGGTGTGAAATTCCTATGTCTGCAGGGTCTTCCCAGCATGAAGATCTGTGTGTTTCCCCCGCCAGTCAACATCCTCCCAGGAAGCCCAGATCCAGGATTACGAGGGCAGAGGCTCTCCCGTTGCTTATCTGTAACTTCCCACTCCCACAGCAAGACTGTGGCTGGCTCCCTGGCTCCCACCATCTGCCATTTATCTGTGCATTTCTCCTTTCCAGGTTACATGTGCAGAGGTTTCAGAATTGTTAGTTACTGCACCCGGGAAAGAATGTCGTAGAATAAAGCCCACTGTTTATATACGGTCCATTTTGCCTTTAGTCTACAGATTCCATTCATTTCCAAATGTGACTTAGGTCAGCACCTTTTATCCCATCCCCTACAGTGAGTTGCTTCCATATATTTCTAATACACTTAGATTCTGTGACATTATGTATTCCATCCTGCAACATTCCTACATCCTAAATAACTAAGTTTGAATAGATTATGATTGGCCCCTTGGGCTATGCACATCTGTGGGCTTAGACAAATGCATAGTGACAGGTATCCACCCTAGAGTATCACATGGACTACTTCAAACCCCCCACCCCATGATCTGCTTATCATCTACGGAGCTTTGCCTTTCCCGGAATGTCATCAATGGGGTCATACTGTGTGCAGCCTCCGCAGACTGAAGTCTTTCACTTAGCAGTATATACTGAAGATTTATCCATGTCTTTCCATAGGTTGGTGGTGCATTCCTTTCTGCTGAGTAGTATTCCACTGCACGTGTATCGGAGGAAAAACAATTCTCCCTCTACTTTTCTAGGTTCTTGGTTGAGGCCCCCCTGCCCCTGTAATAAAAGACAGATTATCAGGAGAAAAGCCGAAGTTTAATAACATGTATACCTTCTCAACACAGGGGGGATACCACGGAAAACTGAGTCACGCCCTGAAATGACCAAAACCATCCCCTTAAATACTGTCTTCCGCTAAAAACAGAAGAAAGATGCTGGGGAAGGGGGGAAGGCCAGTTATGGCAGGTTATCATGCAAAGCACAGTAAACAAGGGTATGACTGTTTGCACATTTAAGTCAGGACTTCCCCATTGAAAAGAGTTACTTAAGATTTAATTATCCTTCTATTTTTGGTGCAAAGAGGAACATACCCTTATAAATGGAGATTTCTCTGTTGTAAATGTCCTTCATAAAACGGCAGTCTCAGTTTTCTGAGAGTTTTTTAAAAATTTATTATTTTTGGCTGCATTGGGTCTTCGTTGCCGCGTGCAGGCTTTTCTCTGGTTGTGGCGAGCAGGGGCTACTATTCATTGCGGTGCACGGGCTTCTCATTGTGGTGGCTTTTCTTGTCGCAGAGCACAGGCTGTAGGCGTGTGGGCTTCAGTAGTTGTGGCACACGGGCTCAGTAGTTGTGGCTCGTGGGCTGTAGAGCGCAGGCTCAGTAGCTGTGGCTCACAGGCTTAGTTGATCTGCGGCATGTGGGATCTTCCCGGACCAGGGCTGAAACCTGTGTCCCCTGAATCGGCAGGCGGACTCTTAACCACTGAACCACCAGCGAAGCCCCTTTTTTTTTTTTTTAAAGCAGACCAATAGTTCTTATGCCAGAGAGACATATTTTGGGGTGGCATATTTTACTTGCCTTGATATGGATGTACCCCAATTTGCTTATGCACTCATCTTTTGAAGGATATCCTGATTTCTTTAAGTTTTTAGCCATTATGGAAGTGCTGCTGTGCATAATTGCATCCTTCTTTGCATCTGGACATAGATTTTCAAAGCAGTTGCCTAAATACTGGAAGTGTGATTGTTGGATCCCAACGTGAGACTTGTTTAGCTTTGGAAAAAACTGCCAAATTGTCTTACAAAGTGGCTGCACATGCATCCCCCCAGCTATGAGGGAGAGTTCCTTTTGTTCCTCACCCTCTAGCAATTGGTATTGTCATATTTTTGGAGCTTAGCAGTCCTAATATGTGTGCTGTGATAGCTCATGATTTTAATTTCTAATTCCCTAATGGTATATGAGGTTGAGCTTGTTTGTTTTTTTTTTTTTATTTGCGGTACGCGGTCCTCTCACTGTTGTGGCATCTCCCGTTGCGGAACACAGGTTCTGGACACGCAGGCTCAGAGGCCATGGCTCACGGAAACAGCTGCTCTGCGGCACGTGGAATCTTCCTGGACCGGGGCACGAACCCGTGACCCCCGCATCGGCAGGTGAAGTCTCAACCACTGCGCCACCAGAGAAGCCCTTGAGCTTTTTTCTGTATGACTTTTACTATCTGTATATCTTTTTTGGCGGGATGTCTGTTCAGATCATGCTGTTCATGTTCATGCTGAGAGGAGCCCTGTCTCCTCAGGACCTGCTGGGGCTTTGGCTTCTGGAACACGTGGGGCTGAGTCCACACTGATGGCCGGGCTTCGGGACAAGCCGGGGTCGGGCCCACACTAACAGAAGCCGAGTCTCCTCAGGACCCGCTGGGCCTTCAGCTTTGGGACACTGTGGGGTCCAGTTCATGCTGACAGGAGCCTGGTCTCCTCAGGACCTGCCGGGAGGTGATGCTGCTGAGGGAGAAGGTGAGGAAAAGTGGGCAGAAGGTTCCTGTGTGTGGCTGACCGCTGTGTGTGTCTGTCTTCAGAGGACCCAGGAGAGGAAGGGCTTGATGTGGAAAACTGGGTTTTTGGCCCCTTTTGTGTGTGGTGTAGACAGAGTGCAGTGTTGTTCTTTGGCGTGTGGCATCTGGTTTTCCCAGCACTGTTGAGGGGACTGTCCTTTCCCTGGTGTATGTTCTTGGCTCCTTTCTTGTGAATTAACTGACCACATACCTGTAGGTTGACTCCTGCGTTCTCTGCTCTGTTCCTCTGGTCTGTGTGCCTGTTTTTGTGCCAATTCACACGTTTTAGGGACTGTAGCTTTGTAATGTAGTGTGAAATCAGGGAGGGAGACGCCTCCAGCCCGTTCTCCTTCCTCAGGGTCGCTTTGGCTCTTCTGGGTCCTTTGTGGTTCCACACACAACTTAAGATTATTTGTTCTGTTTCTATGGAAAATGCCATTGGACTTTTGGTAAGGATTGCATTGAATGTGTACATTAATTTGGCTAGACTGCATATTTGTTTTAATTTAAACAAAAATTTGGGTCACACCATGTAGCATGCAGGATGCGTGATCTTAGTTCCCCAACCCGGGATCGAACCTGCGCTCCCTGCAGTGGGAGCACAGAGTCCCAACCCCTGGACAGCCAGGGAATTCCCACCATAGAATGCATATTTGCACAGTATTCTTTTTTATTTTTGCGGTACGCGGGCCTCTCATCATTGTGGCTTCTCCCGTTCCGGAGCACAGGCTCTGGAAGCGCAGGCTCAGCGGCCATGGCTCACAGGCCCAGCCGCTCTGCGGTATGTGAGATCCTCCCGGACCGGGGCACGAACCCGTGTCCCCTGCTTTGGCAGGTGGACTCTCAACCACTGAGCCACCAGGGAAGCCCTTGTTTTGTTTTGTTTTTTTGTGGTATGCGGGCCTCTCACTGTTGTGGCCTCTGCCGTTGCAGAGCTCAGGCTCAGCGGCCATGGCTCACAGGCCCAGCCGCACCAAGGCATGTGGGTTCTTCCCGGACTGGGGCACGAACCCACGTCCCCTGCTTCGGCAGGCGGACTCTCAACCACTGCCCCACCAGGGAAGCCCCTCCATTTATTTTCGTCTGTTCAGTGTCCTCTATCAGTGTCTTCCAGTTTTCAGTGTGCCGGTCCTTCATGTCCTTGGTTAAATTTACTCCTGGTTATCTTTTTGGATGTAAGTGGGATTTTTTAAAAAATTTTTTTCTGATGGTTCATTATCAGTGTATAAAATCACAAATGATTTTTGTGCATTGATTTTTCTTTTTTTCTTTTTTTTTGGTATCCTGCAGCTTTACTGAATTCATTTTTTAGTTGTAACAGTTTTTTGGTGGTTGAATGTGGAAAACTAGAATTCAGAAATCACACTGTTTCATCTACATCCAGGTCATCCACAGCACCCAAGACATAGTGGCTCCCAATATAATCTTCCCATGGTGCCTCTTGTGGTATGTGGACTCCTACAAGGGTGATTAGCATCCCCACTGTGGGTGAATTGGATCGGGGTAGGGCTCGGCCTCTATAACAGAGTTTGATGTCTGTATTTCTGGCATCGTATGACATGGTTGTTTTGATAAGTACTTTATTTTCTAGTAAATTTCAAGTGTATAAAAGACTTTAAATAGCAGTATAAAGTTTTCCACCTTCACAAAATACTCCAGTTTGTTTTACCCTGTGAGAGTGGGAGGGCCACTCTCCCAGGGAACCAGCACATAACCCCAAAGTGAGGAGTAATTAAGGTTTCCACATTATAATCCTATTCACAGACCCGCTTCAACTTTCACCAGCTGCCCCAGCTTTGTGGAAATGTATTTTTCTATTCGAATCCAGTTTTCTCTTCTTGGAACCATCACTGGGGCTCTTCCTCACTTTATAAACCTTGCTGGATTGAAAGTGTACAAGATGAGCATGATCTGGGTGGGCTTTCTGTATGGCTTCTTTCACTTAGGATGTTTTCACTGTTTATCCGCATTGTAACATTGATCATTATTTCATTCATTTTTTCCATTGTGATTAAAAACACATAACATTTGCCATTTAAACCATTTTTTAAAAGCTTTTTAAAAAAATTATTTTCTATTCTTTGGCTGTGTCGGGTCTTTGCTGCTGCACGCAGGCTTTCTCTAGTTGCGGCCAGCGGGGGCTAGTCTTCATTGCCGTGTGCAGGTTTCTCATTGCGGTGCCTTCTCTCGTTACGGAGCACGGGCTCTAGGCACACGGGTTTCAGTAGCTGTGGCATGAGGGCTCAGTAGCTGTGGCTCACGAGCTTAGTTGCTCTGCGACATGCAGGATCTTCCAGGACCAGCGCTTGAACCCGTGTGTCTTGCAATTGGCAGGCAGATTCTTAACCACTGTGCCACGAGGAAAGCCCCATTTCAACCATTTGTAAGTATCCAGTTCTGTGGCCTTAAGTACATTCACATTGTTGTAAAAATATCCTCACCATCCATCTCCAGAACTTTATTTTCCCCATGTGAAACCGTAGCCATTAAACACTGACTCACCTCACCCCCTGGCAACCTTATTCTACTTTGTCTTTGGATTTGACTTATCTGGATACCTCATACTAGTGGAATCATAGAACGTTTGTCCTTTTTGTGTCTGGCTGGTTTCACTTAGCATAATGACTTCAAGGTTCATCCACATTGTAGCATGTGTGAGAATTACCTTAGTTTTAAAGGTTGAATCATATTCCATTGCGTATATACTACATTGTACTTATCCATTCATCTGTTGAAGGATGTGCTGTGTTGCTTCCACCTTTTGGCTATTGTGAATAATGTTGCTATGAATATGGGGTACAGATATCTGTTCCAGTCCTTGCTTTCTAATATTCTGGGTGTACACCCTGGAGTGGAATCAAGGGATCATACGTTTTCCATGTTTCTGAGGAGCCACCACACAGTTTTCCACAGCGGCTGTGTAATTTTACTTTATTCCTTTACATGACAGAATAATGCAGCTTATGGATCTACCTTATTTTGCTTATCCGTTTACCTGCTGACGGACATTTAAATCTTTCCTGCCCTGGGCTATTGTGAACAGTGCTGCTATGAATAACTGGTGTACAAGTTTTTGTTTGAATGCCTGTTTTCCATTTTTTTGGTATATATCTAGGAGTGGAGTTGTTGAACCACATGGTAATTATATTTTATATTTTTGAGTAAATGCTAAAGGTTTGTTCACATACACTGCACCATTGTACATCTCCATAAGCAACTTCTAAGGGTTCCAATTTCTCTGCATTGTTGCCAACGTTTGTTATTTGTATTTACATATTTTAAAATTTATTGAAAAATTTATTTTTATTCTAGTGTGTGTGAAGGGGCATCACACTGTGGCCTTAATTTGCATTTTCATCATGACTCCTGACATTTGACATCTTTTCATGTCCTTGTTGACCATTTGTATGTCTTGCCTGGAGAGCAGTCCATGCAAGTTATTTGTCTGTTTCAAAAATTGTATTGTTTGTCTTTTTGTTGAGTTGGAAAAGTCCTGGGTACATTCTAGGTTAAGAGTCTTATGAGATATATAAAGTGCCAATATTGTCTTCCATTCTGTGGGCTGTCTTTTGACTTTCTGGATAGCCTCTTTTGATGCACAAAGGTTTGTAATTTTGAGGAAATCCAATTTATCTATTTTTCCTTTCACTTATGCTTTACTGTCGAATCTAAGAAACCATTGCTAAATTCATGGTCGGGAAGATTTAATTCCTCGGTTTATTTGAGAGTTCATTCAGTCATCCCTCGGTGCCCACTAGGCCAGGATTTAGGCCTGGGGCTGAGTCAGTGTGAGGGTTCAGCGGTCACGGTTTAGGGTTATGGGTCATCGTTGGAGAGTCATGGTAGAGGGTTGTGGTTAAAGGGTCAGGGATTAGAGTTTAGGGGTCCGTGGCGAGGGTCTAGGGGTCTGGGGCTAGGATTGTTAGGGGGTTACGGTTAGAGGTTAGGGTTCTTAGGGTAAAGGTTAGAGTTAGGTTTAAGCACAATTGGCCCTCATTGCCCTCCCCTCTCCTTCTCTGTGAAGCCTCCAGAATGGATAGGACTTGCCCAGGGTCAAACAGGAGTCAGGGAGCTGAGGTGAATAACTGTTTTTCTGGCCTCCCTTCCCCCAGTCCTGGGCTCTGAGAGAAGAATGAACTGTCTGTTCTTGTCTAGGACTGTTTCTTATCCAACTCAACCTCTGTCAAGGATTGGGGAGGGTGTCAGAAGTCAGGCATGATTTCCTTCTGCCCTCCTACCTGGGAAGGGTGATGCTGGCCCTACTCTACCTGGGCAGCCCCAGGTTCCAGCACAGCCCAGACAGGAGGGCACTCAGTGGACATGTGTGGATTTACACAGGACTGGGTGCAGTGACCTGCCAGCCCCCAGATGCTGCCTTCTTGAGGGCTGCTGGGGCCCTCCTGGCACTGGAGGCATCCTTTGTCCCATCTGAGTGGGCATGAATAGATGATCAAGTCTCAGGCAGGACAGCCCTCGACCTCTGACTATCCAGGCAGGCAACTGTGTTCCTCTAGCTCAGTCCAGCCTGGGCATTGTCAGGCCTTCATGTACAGTTACGGAGCTGACCATGATGCCGGGCAATTCAAGAGCTACCTGGGCAGTGTAGACATTCCTTTGAGAAGTTTCAACTACCAACATGCATGTGGCTGAGAAAAAGGCCTCCCGCTCACGGCCTCATAGGCTGTCAAGAGAGGTAATAATCCTGTAGACATTGGAGTGTGGCCCTGACACAACACCCATGCAGCAGACCATGGCCCTGCAATCCTCTGTCCTTTTAGTCGTTAGAAACTTTTGACATGCATATTCATTAAGAATCAAAGATATGGGAGCAACTGGACCTCCCAGTGTGAGGTTTACACTGCCACTGCCATTGTCTTGGAGAGCCATATGCATCCATGTGGGCTCTGGAAAGCCTGCCAACTATGGGCTCCATGGCATGGAATAATTCTCGAGCCTCCCGTTACTTCATTGCACAAGTGTCCTTACCACCCTAGCATTTGGTTTCTTCCTCTTAGTAAAGGAGAGAGAAGAAACTGGAAAAGGAGCAGTATTGTTTTTCAGGGATGGGCAATTAATATGGCCAGGGAGATGGCATAACTCAGGGCTCCCACCTCTCAGGGGCAGGAATGAGGTCTGTGTGTCTTCTGAGGGCACATGGGCTGTTCTGGGCCAGCCTCTGCGATGTGAGGAACTGATGCCCAAGGAAAGAGACTTGAGTTTACCACCACCAATGATCCTGACTTTTCAGCAAGTGAAAGAACTTCTTGCAGTCTTGGGAGGGACAGTAAGAGCACTGGATGAGTCGCTGCAGCCCCTGACCCTAAGTGAACCCCTTTCTTCCTTTTGTGTCAGATTCTGTGCTGTGCAGTGAGCTGTCATTGACATAGAATCTGTTGTTTTCTCCCAGCCAGCATCTGTTCTCTGGCCCAAGTGCCTCAGTTTTCCTTTGAGAATTATATGTCACCTGCTTCCAGTCCAAACAGTGGCAGAAGGATGACCCCATATTCCACCCAGCCTGAAGATGGGTTTGCAACCCACATCTAGCCAGTCCCATTTTCCATCTTCTGGTGATGGGTCAAGGAGAGAATGCAACCCAAGCCAGATCAAAGGCATTTAAAACCTTGACTTTCTTGGAATCCAAGAAAAGGAGGAACTCTTTCTCGGAAAATGGATGGTGAGTGGTTGTCAGCCTAGAACTGCTGTTGGCCCAAGTGCAGTGAGAGAGCCTGTGCCTATGAATGGGGTTCCCCAAAGGCACTGAGCGGGACAAAGATTTGGAGAGAAGCAAGGTCACACTGAGACAGCGCGAGCCCCTGGACCTGCCAGGTCCAAACCCATTCTTCAACTTGCCACTTGCAAGTATTAATGTATTTCTACCCTTACAATAAATACTAATTTATTTTACTTCCGTAAGTGTGTCCAGTCGCTGGGAAAAGAAAAAGTCGTGGTTGATACATCTGAGTCAGTAATCCCTGAGCCTTCCTCAGGTGTCCTCACTGGGTAGGCGTGGCTAGGGGAGATGAAGACACTGGGTGGGGTCATATACTAGGGGAGCTGGCAAACAGCTCTGTCCCTGCTCCTTCCCTGTCCCGGGAGAGGGAAAGCCTGGAACAGTGATAGGATAGCCAGTAGGGGAAGAGGTTCCTCAGTGGTTAATTGGCCTTTTTGTGTTTTCTTTCATTTAGGGTCCATTTTGGTAATGTGTTTTTACAAAGAAATCCCCCTTTTCCTCTAGATTTCCACTTTGTTACTGTAGGTTTCTCTTATTTGACGTTTAATTTTTCCTGTCTAATTTTCTACAGAATCATGACAAATAATGAACAAAATACTGATACTTTACTATTAACTGAAGTCCCTATTCACGTTCCCTTTGTTATACCTTTCCTTGTTCCAGGGTATCAGAGGACATGGGGTCATCATGTCTGTTTAGTCTCTTCTGGGCTCTGACAGTTGCTCAGACTCTCCTTGTTTCCATGACCTTGACAGCGTGGAGGAGGGCTGCTCAGGTATTGTATAGACTGCCGGGCGCTGGGATTTTCTTGGTGGTTTTGTCGTGGTTAGACTTGGCTTTGAAAAAGCAGACCACAGAGGTGAAGTGCTTCCTCTTCACTATATATCAAGAGGATGGGCTCTTAAGGGAACTTCTCCCTTATATACTTAATTTTGATCACCCAGGTGAGGTAACGTTTGTCAGGTTTTCCCACAGTGAGGTTAATTTTTTCCCATGTCCATCCTGTGTGTCTTATGTAGGAGGCAGTCATAATGCAGAGGCCACACTTGAGGAGAGAGGGGTTAACTTCATATCCTTGATGGACAGCTGAGTGGCTATATACGTTGTTTAGAAGCTTTCTGCATAGGAGATTTCTATTTGACACCATTCATCAAAAACTGTGTAATTTATTTTTACCAGTTTGGACACGTGAATAATTAGTGTAAACTTTTGGTTATAATCCAGCACTACATTATTAGACTGCTTAGTTAATTCTTGCTTTGGCTGTTGAGAGCTTCTTCCATTTGCTCTTGTTTTCATTTTACATATTTTTTCTTTTGGGGGTTTAAAAAATTTTTGGTACTTCTTTACTTTCTGATATTTTAAGATTATCCTGCTTCATATATTTACTGTCTCAGTCCTAGCAGCAGCCCTTTCTTCAAAGAGCCCTTGTTCCTTTTATTAGAGAATGGTATTAAAAACTTACATGTGGGAGCTAAATATGCTCAGCTGACAGTACATCAAAATATATGCATGTATCCCAGCCTATGCATATACACAGAATTATAAAGGTTTCCATGTGGAACTATGTGTAGGCTAAAGAGAGTTTATACTGATATCTCCAAGCGGATCTGTTATGACATGGATATTGTAACCTTCTCCCTTTGTTTGACTGTAACGTCCAACTCCAGTGGTAAGAAACCTGGCTTCCACTGTTTGTCATTTATGAAATTCAGTGCTTGTTCCATTTGATGACTGATATCGTAGTTTCAGTACTGTTAGCTGCTACCCCTCCTGGGAAAGAACATAGAGTCCACTGTGTATGTATGGCACATTTTGTCTTTGGCCTACAGATTCTGTACATTTCCAAAGTTAACTTAGGTCAGCCCATTTGTCCCACTACCAACAGCGAGTTTTTTCATACATTTCTGAATCAGTTAGAATCTTTGTTACATTCTGTATCCCAGTCTTTGACACTCCCATATCCTAAGTAGGTAAGTTTGAATAGATTGTAACTTACTTGTTGGGTTGTAAAAATCTGTGGGTGTAGCCAGATGCAGTGACAGGTATTCACCACTGAAGTATCATATGGACTATTTTACCACATATTCCGTAAACTGTTACCGTGTCAGTTCTGCCCTTTCTAGAATGTCGTGTAAAGGAGGTCACACACTGCGCAGCTCTTCAGACTGGATTCTTTCACTTAGCAATGTAAGTGTTAGATGCATCTATTTATTTATTTTTTTTTGGCACGGGTTGATGATCCATTCCTTTATATCTCTGAATACTATCGCACTGCATGTATATGAGAGGAAAAATAATTTTCCCTCTACACTTCTATATTCTTTATTGAGATCCCCCGTGTTATGAAAAAGAGACGAACTGGAGAAAACAATCAGAAGTTTAATATATACCATGCGTACCTCCTGTATACTTGAAAGATACCCAGGAACTGAGTCACTCCCTGAAATGGCCCAAGCCGTTACCTTAAACACTTCTGCTGAGAACAAAAAAAAAGATGTCAGGGAATGGAGGCAGCCATTTAAGGGATGTTATTAGGCA
Source organism: Orcinus orca (assembly GCF_937001465.1). Lineage (NCBI taxonomy): Eukaryota > Metazoa > Chordata > Mammalia > Artiodactyla > Delphinidae > Orcinus > Orcinus orca. The sequence continues at coordinate 3,840,899 of NC_064572.1, forward strand.
AAGCCCAGTAAACAAGGGTAAGGTTGTTACACAGATTTACATCCAGGCCTATTTCATTGACAAGCTTTTTTTTTTTATTTTTTTAAACATTTATTTATTTGGCTGCACTGGGTCTTAGTTGCGGCCTGTGGAATCTTTAGTTGCGGCACGCGGGCTCTTAATTGCAGCATGCGGGATCTAGTTCCCTGACCAGGGATTGAACCCTGGTCTCCTGCATTGGGAACATGGGGTCATAACCACTGGACCAGCAGGGAAGTCCCAACAAGCTTTTCTTGATATTTAGTCATCATTCAGTTCCTGGTCCAGAGAGGGACATACCCTTACAAATAGAGATATCCTTAATAAATGTAAATTTACCTCCTAAAAGGGCATTTTCTACTTGGTTTTGAAAGATTCTCCTGGGTCTGCTGTTTCTTAAACTAATCAGTCCAAAATAATCCTTTTGTCAAATGGGCATATTTTGGGGTGGTGTATTCTCCCCTTGACATGTATGTGACCTAATTTGTTATGAATTCATCTACAGAAGGACATACTGATATCTTTAAGTTTTTAAGCATTATGAATAGAGCTGCTGTGCATTACGTGATGCTAGTTTTGGTTTGAATACAGTTTTTCAAAGCAGTTGTCTAAATACAAGAAGTATACTTCTTGGATCCTAAGGTGAGACTTTTTGATTTGGAAAAATCTGTCAAACTGTCTTTCAAAGTTGGTTGTACATGCATCCACCAGCATCTTGAGTTTATTCTTGTATGCTTATTTACTGCCTGTTTATCTTCTTGGGCCAGGTGTGTGTTTCAATCTTTACCAGATTTTAATGGCGTTGTTGGCATAATTTGAGTACAAATCCTTTATCAGATATGTGTTTTGGAAATAGTTTCTTGCAGTTTGTGGTTTGTCTTCCGGTTTACTGAATAAGGTCACCAGACCCAAAGTCATGTAGATTATCTTTATTTTTCCTAGGATTTTTATAGTTTGGTAATTTAAATTTGTCTATGGGCATTTTGAGTGAATTTTGGTTTAAGTTGTAAAGTTTGTGTCTACATTCCTTTCATTACATATGGTTTGTAATTAATTGCTCCTTAACCATCTTTTGAGAAGATACAGTGAGATACTTGGCTCCATTTCAGTTTGGATTTCCAAACTTAGCATATACAGCAGAACTGCCTCCCAGACGAGGCCTCTGGGTTTGTGAGTGCGGCACTCCTGGCACTTTTCTCACATCCCACAGGGGGCGCCGAACCCACCTGTGTGACCCTGGGGGCACAGGTGCACCCTGCCCACAGACTTTGCTCTGTGACAAGCAGACAGGAGCTTTGTCTCCTGTCAGGGCCTAGGTTTCTGGACCATGAGGCATTGTCCACACTGACAGGAGCTGGATTTTCTCAGGAACCACTGGTGAGGAGACTCCACAAGAGGAAAAAATGAGCAAGTGTGGAGAATCTTCCTGTGCAGCTGACTGCTGGGTGGGTGGGGTGCATCTTCAGGGGATTCAGGAGAGAAAGGGTTTAATGTGGAATACTGTGAACTTTTAGTTAGTTTTATGTGCAGTGTAGATGGTGACCAGTGTCGTTCTTTGGAGACTGGTGTCTAATTTTCCTGGCACTGTCTGTTGATTGCTTTAGGTAGAATAAACATTTTTTTTACATGTTTATTGGAGTATAATTGCTTTACAATGGTGTTTTAGATTCTGCTTTATAACAAGATGAATCAGTTATACATATGTTCCCATATCACTTCCCTCTTGCGTCTCCCTCCCTCCCACCCTCCCTATCCCACCCCTCTAGGTGTTCACAAAGCACCGAGCTGATCTCCCTGTGCTATGCGGCTGCTTCCCACTAGCTATCTGTTTTACGCTTGGTAGTGTATATATGTCCATGCCACTCTCTCACTTTGTCACAGCTTACCCTTCCCCCTCCCCATATCCTCAAGTCCATTCTCTAGTAGGTCTGTGTCTTTATTCCTGTCTTACCCCTAGGTTCTTCATGACATTTTTTTTCTTAAGTTCCATATATATGTGTCAGCATACGGTATTTGTCTTTCTCCTTCTGACTTACTTCACTCTGTATGACAGACTCTAGGTCCATCCACCTCATTACAAATCGCTCAGTTTCATTTCTTTTTATGGCTGAGTAATTTTCCATTGTATATATGTGCCACATCTTCTTTATCCGTACATCCGATGATGGAAACTTAGGTTGTTTCCATCTCCTGGCTGTTGTAAATAGAGCTGCAACGAGGATTATGGTACATGACTCTTTTTGAATTATGGTTTTCTCAGGGTATATGCCCAGTAGTGGGATTGCTGGGTCATATGGTAGTTCTATTTGTAGTTTTTTAAGGAACCTCTATACTGTTCTCCATAGTGGCTGTACCAATTCACATTCCCACCAGCAGTGCAAGAGTGTTCCCTTTTCTCCACACCCTCTCCAGCATTTATTGTTTCTAGATTTTTTGGTGATGGCCATTCTGACTGGTATGAGATGGTATCTCATTCTAGTTTTGATTTGCATGTCTCTAATGATTAATGATGTTGTGCATTCTTTCATGTGTTTGTTGACAGTCTGTATATCTTCTTTGGAGTAATGTCTATTTAGGTCTTCTGCCCAATTTTGGATTGGGTTGTTTGTTTTTTTTGTTATTGAGCTGCATGAGCTGCTGGTAAATTTTGGAGATTAATCCTTTGTCAGTTGCTTCATTTGCAAATATTTTCTCCCATTCTGAGGGTTGTCTTTTGGTCTTGTTTATGGTTTTCTTTGCTGTGCAAAACTTTGCAATTTCATTAGGTCCCATTTGTTTGTTTTTGTTTTTATTTCCATTTCTCTAGGAGGTGGGTCAAAAAGGATCTTGCTGTGATTTATGTCATAGAGTGTTCTGCCTATGTTTTCCTCTAAGAGTTTGATAGTTTCTGGCCTTACATTTAGGTCTTTCATCCATTTTGAGCTTATTTTTGTGTATGGTGATAGGGAGTGATGTTATCTCATACTTTTACACGTACCTGTCCAGTTTTCCGAGCACCACTTATTGAAGAGGCTGTCCTTTCTCCACAGTACATTCCTGCTTCCTTTATCAAAGATAAGGTGACCATATGTGCATGGGTTTATCTCTGGGCTTTCTATCCTGTTCCATTGATCTATCTTTCTGTTTTTGTGCCAGTACCATACTGTCTTGATTACTGTAGCTTTGTAGTATAGTCTGAAGTCAGGAAGTCTGATTCCTCCAGCTCCGTTTTCGTTCTCAAGATTGCTTTGGCTATTCGGGGTCTTTTGTGTTTCCATACAAATTGTGAATTTTTTTGTTCTAGTTCTGTGAAAAATGCCAGTGGTTGTTTGATAGGGATTGCATTGAATCTGTAGATTGCTTTGGGTAGTAGAGTCATTTTCACAATGTTGATTCTTCCAATCAAAGAACATGGTATATCTCTCCATCTCTTTGTATCATCCTCAATTTCTTTCATCAGTGTCTTATAATTTTCTGCATAGAGGTCTTTTGTCTCCTTAGGTAGGTTTATTCCTAGATATTTTATTCTTTTTGTTGCAGTGGTAAATGGGAGTGTTTTCTTGATTTCACTTTCAGATGTTTTCATCATTAGTGTGTAGGAATGCCAGAGACTTCTGTGTATTAATTTTGTATCCTGCTGCTTTACCAAATTCATTGATTAGCTCTAATGGTTTTCTGGTAGCATCTTTAGGATTGTCTATGTATAGTATCATGTCATCTGCAAACAGTGGCAGCTTTACTTCTTTTCCGATTTGGATTCCTTTTATTTCTTTTTCTTCTCTGATTGCTGTGGCTAAAACTTCCAAAACTTTGTTGAATAAGAGTGGTGAGAGTGGGCAACCTTGTCTTGTTCCTGATCTTAGTGGAAGTGCTTTCAGTTTTTCACCATTGAGGAAGACGTTGGCTGTGGGTTTGTCATATGTGGCCTTTATTATGTTGAGGAAAGTTCCCTCTATGCCTACTTTCTGGAGGGTTTTATTCATAAATGGGTGTTAATTTTGTGAAAAGCTTTGTCTGCATCTATTGAGATGACCATATGGTTTTTCTCCTTCAATTTGTTAATATGGCGTATCGCATTGATTGATTTGCGTATATTGAAGAATCCTTGCATTCCTGGAATAAACCCCACTTTATCATGGTGTATGATCCTTTTAATGTGCTGTTGGATTCTGTTTGCTAGTATTTTGTTGAGGATTTTTGCATCTGTGTTCATCAGTAATATTGGCCTGTAGTTTTCTTTCTTTGTGACATCCTTGTCTGGTTTTGGTATCAGGGTATGGTGGCCTCGTAGAATGATTTTGGGAGTGTTCCTGCCTCTGCTATATTTTGGAAGAGTTTGAGATGATAGGTGTTAGCTCTTTTCTAAATGTTTGATAGAATTCGCCTGTGAAGCCATCTGGTCCTGGGCTTTTGTTTGTTGGAAGATTTTTAATCACAGTTTCAATTTCAGTGCTTGTGATTGGTCTGTTCATATTTTCTATTTCTTCCTGATTCAGTCTTGGCAGGTTGTGCATTTCTAAGAATTTGTCCATTTCTTCCAGGTTGTCCATTTTATTGGCATAGAGTTGCTTGTAGTAATGTCTCATGATCTTTTGTATTTCTGCAGTGTCAGTTGTTACTTCTCCTTTTTCATTTCTAATTCTATTGATTTGAGTCTTCTCCCTCATTTTCTTGATGAGTCTGGCTAATGGTTTATCAATTTTGTTTATCTTCTCAAAGAACCAGCTTTTAGTTTTATTGATCTTTGCTATCGTTTCCTTCATTTCTTTTTCATTTATTTCTGATCTGATCTTTATGATTTTTTCCTTCTGCTAACTTTGTGTTTTTTTTGTTCTTCTTTCTCTAATTGGGTCATCGTGTCTCCACCGTCATTTGTTTCTAGGTATTTTTTGATTTCCTCTTTGATTTCTTCAGTGATCACTTCGTTATTAAGTAGTGTATTGTTTAGCCTCCATGTGTTTGTATTTTTTTGCAGATCTTTTCCTGTAATTGATATCTAGTCTCATAGTGTTGTGGTCAGAAAAGATACTTGATACAATTTCAATTTTCTTAAATTTACCGAGGCTTGATTTGTGACCCAAGATATGATCTATCCTGGAGAATATTCCATGAGCACTTGAGAAAAATGTGTATTCTGTTGTTTTTGGATGGAGTGTCCTATAAATATCAATTAAGTCCATCTTGTTTAATGTATCATTTAAAGCTTGTGTTTCCTTATTTATTTTCATCTTGGATGATCTGTTCATTGGTGAAAGTGGGGTGTCAAAGTCCCCTACTATGAATGTGTTACTGTCGATTTGCCCTTTTATGGCTTTTAGTATTTGTCTTCTGTATTGAGGTGCTCCTATGTTGGGTGCATAAATATTTACAATTGTTATATATTCTTCTTGGATCGATCCCTTGATCATTATGTAGTGTCCTTGTTTGTCTCTTCTAATAGTCTTTATTTTAAAGTCTATTTTGTCTGATATGAGAATTGCTACTCCAGCTTTCTTTTGGTTTCCATTTGCATGGAATATCTTTTTCCATCCCCTCACTTTCTGTCTGTATGTGTCTCTAGGTGTGAAGTGGGTGTCTTGTAGACAGCATATATATGGGTCTTGTTTTTGTATCCATTCAGCCAGTCTGTTTCTTTTGGTGGGAGCATTTAATCCATTTACATTTAAAGTAATTGTCGATATGTATGTTCCTATTCCCATTTTCTTAATTGTTTTGGGTTTGTTATTATAGGTCTTTTCCTTCTCTTGTGTTTCAGGCCTAGAGAGGATCCTTTAGCATTTGCTGTAAAGCTGGTTTGGTGGTGCTGAACTCTCTCAGCTTTTGCTTGTCTGTAAAGGTTTTAATTTCTCCATCAAATCTGAATGAGATCCTTGCTGGGTAGAGTAATCTTGGTTGTAGGTTTTTCTCCTTCATCACTTTAATCATGTTCTGCCAGTCCCTTCTGGCTTGCAGAGTTTCTGCTGGAAGATCAGCTGTTAACCTTATGGGGATTCCCTTGTGTGTTATTTGTTGTTTTTCCCTTGCTGCTTTTAATATGTTCTCTTTGTATTTAATTTTTGACAGTTTGATTAATATGTGCCTTGGTGTGTTTCTCCTTGGATTTATCTTGTATGGGACTCTCTGTGCTTCCTGGACTTGATTAACTATTTCCTTTCCCATATTAGGGAAGTTTTCAACTATAATCTCTTCAAATATTTTCTCAGTCCCTTTCTTTTTTCTCTTCTTCTTCTGGAACCCCTATAATTCAAATGTTGGTGCGTTTAATGTTGTCCCAGAGGTCTCTGAGACTGTCCTCAGTTCTTTTCATTATTTTTTCTTTATTCTGCTCTGCAGTAGTTATTTCCACTATTTTATCTTCCAGGTCACTTATCCGTTCTTCTGCCTCAGTTATTCTTCTATTGATCCCATCTAGAGTATTTTTAATTTCATTTATTGTATTGTTCATCGTTGCTTGTTTCCTCTTTAGCTCTTCTAGGTCCTTGTTAAATGTTTCTTGCATTTTCTTTATTTTATTTCCAAGATTTTGGATCATCTTTACTATCATTATTCTGAATTCTTTTTCAGGTAGACTGCCTATTTCCTCTTCATTTGTTAGGTCTGGTGGGTTTTTATCTTGCTCCTTCATCTGCTGTGTGTTTTTCTGTCTTCTCATTTTGCTTATCTTACTGTGTTTGAGGTCTCCATTTTGCAGCCTGCAGGTTCATAGTTCCCGTTGTTTTTGGTGTCTGTCCCCAGTGGCTAAAGTTCGTTCAATGGGTTGTGTAGACTTCCTGGTGGAGGGGACTAGTGCCTGTGTTCTGGTGGATGAGGCTGGATCTTGTCTTTCAGGTGGCCAGGTCCACGTCTGGTGCTGTGTTTTGGGGTGTCTGTGGCCTTATTATGATTTTAGGCAGCCTCTCTGCTAATGGGTGGGGTTGTGTTCCTGTCTTGCTAGTTGTTTAGCATAGGGTGTCCAGCACTGTAGCTTGCTGGTCGTTGAGTGAAGCTGGGTGTTGGTGTTGAGATGGAGATCTCTGGGAGATTTTCGCCGTTTGATATTACATGGAGCTGAGAGGTCTCTTGTGGACCAGTGTCCTGCAGTTGGCTCTCTCACCTCAGAGGCACATCACTGACTCCTGGCTGCAGCACCAAGAACCTTTCATCCACACGGCTCAGAATAAAAGGGAGCAAAAGTGGAAAGAAAGAAAGAGGACAATAGAAAATAAAATAAATTAAGGTAAAATAACATAAAGTTATTAAAATAAAAAATAATTATTAAGAAAAAAAATTTGAGAAAGAAAAAACAAACAAAAAGGACAGATAGAACCCTGGGACAAATGGTGAAAGCAAAGCTATACAGACAAAATCTCACACAGAATCATACACATACACACAAAAAGAGAAAAAGGGGAAAAAATCATAAATATTGCTCTCAAAGTCCTCCTCTTCAATTTGGGATGATTCGTTGTCTATTCAGGTATTCCAGAGATGCAGGGTACATCACGTTGATCCTGGAGCTTTAATCCGCTGCTTCTGAGGCTGCTGGGAGAGATTTCCCTTTCTCTTCTTTGTTCACACAGCTCCTGGGGCTCAGCTTTGGATTTGGCCCGCCTCTGCATGTAGGTCGCCAGAGGGCGTCTGTTCTTTGCTCAGACAGGACGGGGTTAAAGGAGCCGCTGATTGGGGGGCTAGGTTCACTCAGGCCCGTGGGGAGGGAAGGGCACAGAGTGCAGGGCAGGCCTGCGGCGGCAGAGGCCGCCATGACGCTGCTCCAGCCTGAGGAGCGCCGTGCATTCTCCCGGGGAAGTTGTCTCTGGTTCCCGGACCCTGGCAGTGGCGGGCTGCACAGGCTCCCTGGAATGAGGGTGTGGATAGAGACCTGTGCTCGCACACAGGCTTCTTGGTGGCAGCAGCAGCAGCCTTAGCGTCTCATGCCCGTCTCTGGGGTCCGCGCTGTTAGCCGTGGCTCGCGCCCATCTCTGGAGCTCCTTTAAGCAGCTCTCTGAATCCCCTCTCCTCATGCACCAGGGACAAAGAGCGAAGAAAAAGTCTTTTGCCTCTTCGGCAGGTCCAGAGTTTTCCCCGGACTCCCGAGTAGCCGTGGTGCACTAGTCCTCTGCAGGCTGTGTTCATGCTGCCAACCCCAGTCCTCTCCCTGCGCTCCGACCGAAGCCCGAGCCTCCGCTCCCAGCCCCGCCTGCCCAGGGTGGGGAGCACACAGGCCTCTCGGGCTGGTGAGTGCCCGTCGGCACCGATCCTCTGTGCGGGAATCTCCGCTTTGCCTTCCACACCCCTGTGGCTGCACTCTCCTCCGCAGCCCCGAAGCTTTCCCCCTCCACCACCCACAGTCTCCACCCACGAAGGGGCTTCCTAGTGTGTGGAAACCTTTCCTCCTTCACAGCTCCCTCCCACTGGTGCAGGGCCCATCCCTATTCTTTTGTCACTGTTTATTTATTTTTGTCTTACCGAGGTACGTGGGGAGTTTCTTGCCTTTTGGGAGGTCTGAGGTCTTCTGTCAGTGTTCAGTATGTGTTCTGTATCAGTTGTTCCATGTGTAGATGTATTTTTGGTGTATCTGTGGGGAGGAAGGTGATGTCTGCGTCTTACTCTTCCGCCATCTTCCCTCCTCCCAAACATTTTAATAATAGTAATTTTTCTATGCATGAGCATGGAATATTGTTTTCTACTGTGTCTTCAGTTTCTTTATCAATGCTTTATAGTTTTCTGAGTATAGATCTTTCATGTCCTTGGTTAAATTTATTGCTAAATAGTTCGTTCTTTTTGATGGAATTGTAAATGGGATTGTTTTCTTAATTTTTCTTGCTGGTGGTTCATTATTAGTGTATAGAAACAAAACTGATTTGTGTATATTGATTCCATATTTTGCAACTTTACTGAATTTATTTTTTAGCATATTTTTTGAAGTAATGTGAAAAATTGCAATACTAAAATCTCACAGTTTCTACTGCACCCCAGGTAATCCACAGGACCCAAGAGATGGTAGCTACTAATATACTCTTCCCATGGTGCCTCTTCATACCATGCGGACTCCGGCAAGGGAAATAAGTATCACAACTTTGGTTGAACGTGATCTGGGTAAGTCTTAGCCTCTATAACAAAATTTGATGTCCGTCTTATCTGATTTTCTGGCATGATACTGACATGGTTGTCTAGAAAAGTAATTTACTTTCCAGTAATTTAAAATGTACCGAAAAGTTGCAATAATGGCAAAAAGTACTCACGTTTGCCACTTCACACAAAATGCTCAGTGTGTTTTGCCCAAGGAACCAGCACATAACCCCTAAATGAAGAAATCCTGATGTCCACATTATAATTTAATACTCAGCCCCACTTCAACTTTCACCTACTGTACCAACTGTATGAAAATATCTTTTTCCATCCTGATCCAGTTTCTCACTCATTTGGACAACCTTGATGGATTTGAAGTAGACAAGATGAGTATGGGATCTAGGTGGCCTTTTCTGTATGGCTTTTTTCACTAAGAATGTTTTTAATGTTCAGTTTTGTAACAAATATCAGTGCTACACTTTTTTTTCATTGTCATTAAAAATACACAACACGACTTTAGCATTTAATTCACTTTACGTATACAGTTTTGTGGTATTAACTACCTTCATATAGTTGCACAAACAAGTTAACTAACATGTGTACCTCCTGTGTGCATGGCAGATACCCAGGAAATTGAGTAACACCCTGAAACAGCCCAAGACATCACCTTAAGTACCGTCTTCATCTAAAAGGCAAAAAAAGGAAGGCTATAGTTGTTTGTCTACATTCATTTGATTGTATATGGTTTCCAATTGATGTTGTATAACTAGTTGTGGAGAAGTTATGGAATAGGTGGCTTCATTTCAGTTTGAATTTCCAAATTTAGTGGATTCTGCAGGCTTGATACAAGGTTTACAAACTTCATATTGGGTCAGGACATCCCATCGAGTAACTCGTATTCATGGTTTGTTCAACAATTAAAGTTCTGTGTGATACGAGTTCATCCCAGAGTAATCCAGGTTAGTTTCTGTTACACATTTGTCCCAGGATGAAAGGACAAGATAAATAAGACCTAATTTATAAAAGTGCCTTCAAACTAATTGATATTAAAGTATAGTTGACCTACTATGTTGTGTTAATTTCTACTGTACAGCAAAGTGATTCATATATACAAACATACATATATACATGTTTTTCATATTCTTTTCCATTATGGGTAATTACAGGGTATTGAATACAGTTCCCTGTGCTGTGCAGGAAGACCTTGTCTATCCATCCTATATATAATAATTTGCTTCTACTAATCCCAAACTCCCAATCCATCCCTCTCCCCTGTCTTCCCCTTGACAACCACAAGTCTGTTTTCTATATTTGTGAGTGTGTTTTTGTTCTGTAGATAGGTTCATTTGGGTCTCATTTTATAATCCACATATAAGTGATATCATATGGTATTTGTTGTTCTCTGTCTGAGTTACTTCACTTTGTATGATAATCTCTAGGTCCATCCATGTAGCTGCAGATGGCATTATTTCATTCTGTTTTATGGCTGAGTAATATTCCATTGTATATATGTACCACATCTTCTATATCCATTCATCTGTTGAGGGACATTCAGATTGCTTCCATGTCTTGGCTATTGTGAATAGTGCTGCTGTGAATGCTGGGGTGCACGTATCTTTTCGAATTATAGTTTTGTCTGGACGTGTGCCCAGGAGTGGGATTTCTAGTTCACATGGTAATTCTATTTTTAGTTTTTGAGGAACCTCCATACTGTTTTCCATAGTGGCTGCATCAATTTACATTCCCATCAGTAGTGTAGGAGGGTTCCCTTCTCTCCACACCCCTTCCAGCATTAATCTCTAGACATTTTAATGATGGCCATTCTGACCACTATGAGGTGATAACTCACTGTAGTTTTGATTTGCATTCTCTAATAATTAGCGATGTGGAACATCTTTTCAGGTTCCTATTGGCTATCTGTATGTCTTTGGAGAAATGTCTATTTAGACCTTCTGCCTATTTTATTTCTTTTTTGAGATGTATGAGGTGCTTGTATATTTTAGAATTAAGCCCTTTTTGGTCACGTCATTTGCAGGTATTTTCACCCAAACAGTGAGCACAGGTTCTGGAACAACGGGATACCCACATGCAGAAGAGTAAAGTTGGACCCTTACCTCCCCCCACCCCATATAAAGAATCAACGCAAAATGGACCAAAGGCCTAGATGCAAGTACCAAAATTATAAAACTCCTTGAAGAAAACATGAGCGTAAATCTTCATGACCTTGCATTTGGTCATGATTTCTTAGATCTACCAACAGCACAAGCAACAAAAGACAAAATAGATGAATTGGACTTCCTCAAAGTGAAAAACAATTGTGTATAAAAGGAGCAAGGAATAAGATAATCCACCATCCAAAATGGCCCAAGATGTTTGCAAACCATGTATCTGATAAAGAACTGTAGCCCAGCAGCCAGGCCCCCGGTGGTCCAGGGGAGTGTCTGTTAGGCCCCTCCTGTCCTCGGTGATCAGGGGATTTCAGGCCCCACAGCACCCGAGGGGTGGACACGGATCATCCTCAGCACCCTCAGGGAGTGAGTGCTGGATGGTTTTGAGCCCAGATGCACTCCCATTACTGCCCTCAAAGGCTGAAGGCTTCAGCATGCCTCCAGAAGGACACAGAGTATTTGCAAGTCTTTGAGAACCAAGGGGACAGTCTTCTCTTTTTGGAAAGGGCATCTTATTATTTCACAGCATGACCATTTTCCATCTGGTTCTCAGGGGTGCCCTTCCACCTCCCTGATTTCTCTGAGAGTGGCCATGGGGGTTTGGCTGTCCCCAGTCCCCACAACAGGTGACAAGGCCAGTGGGGCCAGACCCTGGTGGTCCTTAGCTTTACTGGAGACTAACCCAGACTCTCAGCCTGCGATTGAACGGGGACGCCCCTGCTTCTCCCCGTCTCCAATTCTCATCTCCTCCTCTATCTCTCTTCCTCTTGCTTTTCAGTCTCAGATTTACCTGACGGCCACCACTCACAGCTCCCGAAGAGCCCAGAGATTTCTCCTGGAAGGAAAGGGTCTGGAAAATCAGAGGGATAAATAAAGGATGCAGCTGATTCCCACCTTGTGCTGACGCCCAAGAGGGTGAGGAGAGTGAGTGTTTTCTCATTAGAATTTTAAATCCTCCAAGTAATAGATCATTGGGGGGGGGCATCCAGTGTTCTCCTGCTCATTCTAAGAATGTCATTCCTGGATTTTAATGTGGTAAATAATTTATATTATAAATAAGCAGAGGGGGGATATCCATTCAAAAATGTTAGAGGTAACACCAAGGGATTTACAACAAACAAGTACACAGAACCCTGTGTCCAGACACTGGCTGAGAGGCTCCTACCCTGAGCCGCAGTCCCCTGGAGGGCAGAGTGGCCATGACTCTCCTCCCGCAGGTGAGCCTACACAGGCACATCCTACGTGGGACCACTGTATCACAGAATCTTAGAGTGGCCGATGGCAGGCAGCTGGCTAGAGATGCGGACAAGAGAAAACGGCCCAGCAGCCTGGGACAACCCCGGGGTGAGGCCTTAGGAAAGGCCAGTGTCAGAGCCTCAGAGATTACTTGAAGAGAGTTCAGGCTGTTAAGGACATCATCAGAGATGCACTTAGGGACATATTCAGGGCCTTACTTATGGACAGGATCAGGGCATTATTTAGTGACTGCTTAGACTATAAGGGACAGCATCAGGGCCTAAGTTAGGGACAGTGTCAGTGCTTCACTTAGAGATAACGTGAGAGCCTTAGTTAGACACAGTTCAGGCTATTACTTAGGGATATCTTCAGGGCCTTAGAGCCAGCATCATGGCCATAATTAGAACCAGTGTCAGGGCGTTAGTTAGGGCCAAAACTAGGGTGTTAGTTAGGGAAAGAGGTCATTAGTTACAGACAGTGTCAGCGTTTTAGGTAGGGACAGCGGCAAGTCCTTAGTTAAGAAGAGTGTCGGGGCCTCACTTAGGGGCAGCGTCAGGATGTTAGTTAGGGAGAGTCAGGACATTAGAATTTCAGATTCTGAGGTAGAGACAGCATCAGGGCCTTAGTTAGGAACAGCATCAGAGACTTACCTAGGGACATATTCAGGGCCTTAGTTATGGACAGGATCAGGGTGATACAGAGGAACACCTAAGGGTATTAGGGACATCTTCAGGGCCTCAATTAGCGATAGCATCAGGGTATTAGTTAGGGAAAGAGTCAGGCCATTATTATAGATAGTGTCAGTGTCTTACGTAGAGAGAGCATCAGGGCCTTAGTTAAGGACGGCGTCAGAGACATACTTAGGGACATATTCAGGGCCTTGGTTATGGACAGGGTTAGGGCGTTATTGAGAGATACATGAGGCTATTAGGAACAGCATCAGGGTGTTAGGGAAAGAGTTGGCCATTATTATACACAGTGACAGTGCCTCAGGTAGAGACATCATCACAGCCTTAGTTAGGAAGAGGGTCAGGGCCTTGGTGAGGGACAGGGTCAGGCCAACTGTGAGGGACATCTTAGTCTATTAGGGACATCGTCAGGGCCTTAGATAGGGTCAGCATCAGGGCCGTAGTTAGGACCAGTGTCAGGGTGTTATTTAGGGACAAAATTAGGATGTTAGTTAAGGAAAAAGCCAGGAAATTAGTTACAGACAGTGTCAGCTTCTCAGGTAGAGACTTCAAGGTCTCAGTGAGAGCATCAGCATCTCAGGTAGGAGCTGCATCAGGCCCTTACTTACAGACAGTGTCAAGGCCTTAATTAGGGAGAATGTCAGGGCCTCAGAGAACAACTTGAGGGCCTTAGTAAGAGACACTTCAGATTGTCCGTTAGGGACATCATCAGAGCGTTATTTATGTACAGGGTCAGGGTATTAGTGAAAGACAGCTCAGGCAATTAGGCACACCATCAGGGCCTTGGGTAGGGGCAGCGTCAGGGAGTAGTTGGGGAAAGAGTGAGGCCGTTAGGTAAAGACAGACTCAGGGCCTTAGTTAGAGACAGTGTCAGGTTCTTTGTTAGGGACACTGTCATGGGCTCAGTTAAAGATAACTTGAGGGTCTTAGATAGAGATAGTGTCAGGGCCTTACTTATGGACATCTTTAGGGCCTCAGTTAGTGGTAATTTGAGGGCCTTAGTAAGAGACATTTTGGGTCATTAGTGACATCGTCTGGACCTTCGTGCCGACTTCAGTACATCATTTATGGGCCGCATCAGGGCATTAATGAGGGACAGCTCAAGTTATTAGGGACCGTGTCAGGGTCTTAGTTAGGGAATGTTTCAGGACCTTTGTTAGGGAAAGAGTGAGGCCAGTAGTTAAAGACAGACTCAGGGCCTTAGTCAGAGACAGCCTCAGTCCTTAATTAGGGAGAGTGTCAGGGCCTCAGTTAAAGATAAGTTGAGGGCCTTTGTTAAGGACAGCCTCCAGGCCTCAGTTAGAGACAGGTTCATGGCCTCGAGACTAAATTCAGGGTCTTAGTTAGGGACAGCATCAGGGATTTAGTTAGCATAAGAGACTCGACATTAGCTAAAGACAAGGTTAGGTTAAGGTGTAGGAATAGCGTCAGGAAATGATGTAGGGATAGTGTCAAGACCAAAGCTACCTAGAGCATCAGTGCCTAATTTAGAACCAGTGTCAGGGCTTCATGTAGGGACAGCGTCAGAGCCTGACTTAGGGAGAGCAACAGGGACTGAGTGAGGCCTAGAGTCAGGGCCTTAGCTGGGGACAGTGTCAGGGCATGACTTAGGAAGAGCATAAGGGCCTCGGTAGGAACAGCGTAAGGGTTTGTTAAAGACATTATCAGGGCCTCTGTGAGAGAGAGCCTCACAGCCTCACGTAGGGACAGCATCAAGGCTTACTTTGGAACAGTTTCAGGACCTTAATAAAACATGGGCCAGGATATAATAAACTCAGTATACTGTCAGGACTTTAAATGTTGACGGCAGCAGGGCCTAAGTTAGGGACAGTGTCACGGCCTTAGATAGGACTAGCATCTGGGTCTCTGTTACGTACCGTGTCAGGGCCTGAGTTAGCAAGAATGTTAGGGCCATAGTTAGGGACAGTGCCAGGGCCGGATTTACGATGAGCATCTAGGCCTTAGTTACGGACAGTGTCACGGCCTTGGGACAGGCCTGAGATATTCACAGCATAAGGACTTCAGTTAGCATAAGAGGCAGAACAGTTGCTAGGGACAGGCTTAGGGTAAAGTTTAGGGATCGTGTTAGGAAATGACCTAGGAATACTGTCAAGACCTTAGTCACTGAGAGTATCAGGGCCTTAATTAGAACCAGTGTCAGGGCTTCAGGTAAGGACAGCGTCAGAGCCTGACTTAGAGCCACAGGGAGGGAGTGAGGCCTAGAGTCACGCCTTTAACTGGGGACACTGTCAGGGCATGATGTAGGAGTTGCATCAGGGCCTTTGTTGCATCAGCAATAGGTTCTTAGTTGCTAAGCAACATCCAGGCTTGCAGCCCTTCGGAGTCACTCTGTGTATGCCGTGTGTAGGTCAACACACTGCACTGTTTTTTGGGACAGCTTGCTTTACCAAATCCTCCCACAGGTTCTTGAACACCATTGTAGCATGTCCAACATGCTGGGGAAGTCTGACTCATTGCCCTAGTCTGAACTGCACTGAGAAAAACCCTCGGCTTCGCATTCCATCTAGGCCCTCCTGCCTGAAGGCACCCTGCCTCCAGGAGAAAGTCAGATTGCGTTCTGACTGCCACTTAAACCAGTTCTTTGTGAAACACTGCAGGCTTTTCAAGAGCCACTGGCCCGGAGCCCTAGCCACGGTCTACCTTGGTTGAAGCAGTTTGCTCTGAAGAACACCCTGCTTCGAGGAGTCGATTCAGGGAAGAAACCACTGGATAACCTGAGTCTCTTTTGACTTGTTAGAAACCACAGGGATGTATGCTGCCTGTGCCGTTGGAAATGGGGGCCTGATCGAACTAGCCTTGCTTTCCCAATTTGTAAGCTCCGTTCATGCTGCCTTGAAGGTAACTTAAATTCACTGCTGTTGACAGGCCCCTAGCCAATGTAGGCCTGACTCTAGGAAGAAAATGAGTATCCTCTATCTAAACCAGGTCCTTCCATGTCTGGGGTGGAACTCAGCCTGCCATGCTCTAGAGATAAAGGGAAACTCAACGTGAGTACTTGCCTCGAGGAAAGGCCCTGAGTACCGTACAGAGAGGGAGCCATTTAGCGGCTTCCATGAGGTCTTAGTTGCTGTTCTGCTGTAGTTTAAAGGAAGACCCCTTTTAAGGACTACTAGGCCCCTCGGGTGTGCATCATTTCCCTCCAGGATCACTGAGTACCTGCAGACCCCTGTGGGCCTGCTGAGCAACATCAAGGCCCGTAGGTCGATCCGTCGGAGGCCCTCTGTGTTTGCCGAGTGATTGGCAGCACACTGCATGTTCGTTAAGGCGAGCTACATTTCCACAGCCCTCGAACAACCTGAGGACCACATTTCTGGTGAGTCCGACGTGCCATGGAATTCTTCGTCATGGCCATCGTATGAATTGCCATGGGAAAAGAGTCTGCTTACAATTCTTTGAGGATGTCGTACCTGAAGTCACTCTACTCGAGGAGAAATTCAGCATCCTACCATGCTGTGTCGCTAATGGGACACTCAGCGTGAGAACTTGCCTCAAGGTAAGGCCCTGAATTTCCATGAAGTAGCGGAGGCATGCAACAGTTTCCATGAGGCTGTAGCCGCTGCTCTGTGTTATCTTAACGGCAGTACACTTTTCAGGACACCTAGGAGGCTCGCGTGGGCACCCTATTCCCGGCAGGAACGGTGAGTACTCCCAGGACCCCGTGGGCCTGCTAAGCACCTGCCAGGCCCGTAGCCCTCCCGAGCTACTCTGTGTATGCCGAGTATAGGGCAACACAGTGCACTCCTTCATGGGACAGCTTGAAATCCCAGCAGTCCCACAGGTTCACGAACACTCTTCTAGCACCTCCAACATGCCAGGTAATTCTGACAGAATGCCCTAGTCTGAGCTAAACTGAGAGAAACACTCGGATTCCAGTTCCACCTAGGAACTCCTGCCTGAAGTCACCCTGCTTCCAGGAGAAAGGCGGCTTGCATTCCGACTGCCACTAAAGCCCAGTTCTTCATGTAACAGTGCAGGCTTTTGAAGAGCCTCAGGCCCAAGGCCTAGCTAGGGCATACCTTGGTTGAGGCAGTTTGCTAGATGCAGAACACCCTGCTTCGAGGAGTTGATTCCTGGAAGTAACCAGTGGGAATATGTGTCTCTTTTGACTTCTTTGAAATCAAAGGGATGTATGCTGCATGAGCCCTTGGAAATGGGGACCTGATGTAACTATCCTTGCATTCCCATTTTGAAAGATCCATGCATGCTGCCTTGAAGCTACCTGAAATTCACTGATGTTGACAGGCCTCTAGCCACTGTACACCTGGCTCAGGGAAGAAAATGATTTTCCTCTATCTAAACCAGGTGCTTCCATGGCCGAGGTGGAGCTCAGCCAGCCATGCTCTAGAGGTCAAGGGAAACTCAACATGAGTAGTTGCGTCGAGGACAGGCCCTGAGTATCCATAAAGAAAGCGAGGCATGCAGCTGTTTCCATGAGGTCTTAGTCACTTTTCTGTTGGAATTTAATGGAAGTACCCTTTTCAGGAGTCCTAGGCCCCTCGGGTGTGCACCATTTCCTTCCAGGATCCCTGAGTAACTCCAAACACCTGTGGCCCTGCTGAGCAACATCGAGGCCCATAAGTTGGTGCCTCGGAGGTCCTGCGTGTATGCCGAGTGTTCGGCAACACACTGAATGTTCCTTAAGGAGGGCTACATTTCCAGAATTCTCGAACTGCCTCAGGACCACATTTCTGGCCAATCCAACGTGCCATGGAGGGCTACGTCATGACCGTCGTCTGTGCTGCCATGGGAAAAGGTTCTGCTTACAATTCTTTGAGGAGCTTGTACCTGAAGTCACTCTGCTCAAGGAAAAATTCACCATCCTACCATGCTGTGTCGCTAACGGGACACTCAGCATGAGAACTTGCCTCAAGGTAAGGCCCTGAATGGCCGTGCGGAAGCGGAGGCGTGCAGAAGTTTCCATGAGGCCTTAGCCGCTGCTTTGCAATATCTTAACAGCAGTACGCTTTTCAGGACACCTAGGAGCCTCGCATGGGCATCCTATTACCGGTAAGAACAGTGAGTACCCCCAGGACCCCCTGGGCCTGCTAAGCACCTGCCAAGCCCGTAACTCTTCAGAGCCGTTCTGTGTGTGCCAAGTATAGGGCAACACACTGCCCTTCTTCATGGGACAGCTTGAAATCCCCAGCAGTCCCACAGGTTCACGAAGACCCTTCTATGACGTCCAACATGCCTGGTAAGTCTGACTCATTGCCCTAGTCTGAGCTGCACAGAGAAAATCCCTCGGCTTCGCATTCCATCGACGACCTCCTGCCTGAAGGCACCCTTCCTCAAGTACAAAGTCGTCTTGCATTCCGACTGTCACTAAAGCCCAGTTCTTCATGTAACAGTTCAGGGTTTTGAAGAGACACAGGCCTGAGGAGTATCTAGGGCGTACATTGGTTGAGGCATTTTACTAGATGCAGAACACCCTGCTTCGAGGATTTGATTCAGGGAAGTAACCAGTGGGAACATGTGTCTCTTTTGACTTCTTAGAAACCGAAAGGGTATATGCTGCATGTGCCCTTGGAAACGGGAAGCTGATGGAACTATCCTTGCATTCCCATGTTGAAAGCTCCATGCATGCTGCCTTGAAGCTACGTGAAATTCACTGCTGTTGACAGGCCTCTAGCCATTGTAGCCCAGGCTCTTGGAAGAAAATGGATTTCCTCTATCTAAGCCAGGTGCTTCCATGGCCAGGGTAGAGCTCAGCCTGCCATGCTCTAGAGATAAAGGGAAACTCAACGTGAGTAGTTGCGTCGAGGACAGGCCCTGAGTGTCCGTAAAGAAAGGGAGGGATGCAGCTGTTTCCAAGAGGTCTCAGTCGCTGTTCTGCTGCAGTTTAAAGGAAGTACCCTTTTCAGGACACCTAGGCCCCTCGGGTGTGCATCATTACCCTCCAGGATCACTGAGTACCTCCAGAACCCTGTGGGCCTGCTGAGCAACATCTAGGCCCATACGTCGGTTCCTCTTAGGCCCTCTCTGTATGCAGACTGATGGGCGACCCAGTGAATGTTGCTTAAGGAGAGCTACATTTCCAGAATTCCCCAACTGCCTCAGGACCACATTTCTGGACAGTCCGACGTGCTTGGAGTCTTCGTCATGACCGTCATGTGACCTGCCTTGGGAAAACATTCCGCTTACAAATCTTCTAGGACCTCATACCTGAAGTCACTCTGCTCGAGGAGAAATTCAACATCCTACCATGCTGTGTCGCTAACAGGACACTCAGCGTGAGCACTTGCCTCAAGGTAAGGCCCTGAATTGCCGTGCGGAAGCGGAGGCGTGCAGCATTTTGCATGAGGCCGTAGCCGCCGCTCTGCATTATCGTAAAGGCAGTACGCTTTCCAGGACACCTAGGAGCCTCGCATGGGCACCCTATTACCGGCAAGAAGAGTGAGTACCCCCAGGACCCCCCCTGGGCCTGCTAAGCACCTGCCAGGCCCGTAACCCTTCAGAGCCATCCCGTGTATGCCGAGTATAGGGCAACACACTGCCCTCCTTCATGGGACAGCTTGAAATCCCCAGCGCTCCCACAGGTTCACGAAGACCCTTCTAGGATGTCCAGCATGCCTGGTAAGTCCGACTCATTGCCCTAGTCAGAGCTGCACTGAGGAAAACCCTCGGCTTCGCATTCCATCTAGGACCTCCTGCCTGAAGTCACCCTGCCTCCAGGAGAAAGTCGGCTTGCTTTCCGACTGCCACTAAATCCCGGTTCTTCATGTAACACTGCAGGCTCTTGAAGAACCTCAGGCCCAAGGCCTGGCTAGGGCATACCTTGGTTGAGGCATTTTGCTAGATACAGAACACCCTGGTTCGAGGAGTTGATTCAGGGAAGGGACAACTAGGTACCCTGTGTCTCTTTTGACTTGTTAGAAACCACAGGGATGTATGCTGCGTGTGCCCATGGAAATGGATGCCTAATGGAACTAGCCTTGCGTTCCCATTTTGAAAGCTCCATGCGTGCTGCCTTGAAGCTACCTGAAATTCATTTCTGTTTACAGGCCTCTAGCCATGGTAGGCCCGGCTCTGGGAAAACAGTGAGTTTTCTCTATCTCTATCTGATATTCGATTTGGCACTGGTGCGCAGATGTCGAGTTTTCGAACACAAATTTAGTACTCAATGTCGGGCTGACTTGGGGATGGCCCCTGTGGGTCCCTGACTTGATCCGAGACAGAGATTTTGTCCACTCCAGCCTCTTTCGAGAGAGTGTAGGGTTGGAGAATTCCTTTAGAGGCCAGACCACCTGGGACCCTTGCCTGGAAAGGCTGTGTCCCAGTCATCCCAGCAGTTAGAACTCTGGGGCAGGAATAGATGGTGGAAGTGGGACCTCTCTAGCAGCTGCCCAGGCCGTCTTTGCCTTGAGGACGTCCCTCTTTTCCTCCTGCCTGGGCTGCCCCAAATGTCCTACTCCAAGGGATTATTTTGGGGCACCAGGAAAATAGCATTTGGGATGTTGCAGCACCTCAGCCAGCATGTGATAACTCCCCTGGCATGCAGTCTGAGGTCCTTTTAGCCCTGTACATTTGGGGGAACCGTGGTTCCCATTTGGGTGACTTTTCATTCCAGGAAATCTCATTTGGAAGGTGCACCCCTTGGACAGAGGTCACAGGCTAAGTTGAGACTTGGAAGCTGATATGTGTCTTGTGCTGTTTGGTTTTGGGCTTCAGTTTGGTTTCTGGTTCCTTTGGTTTGACGCTTCCTTTGATGTTTAGGATTTTGTTTTATTTTTGTCCGTGTGTGAGTGTTCTATGGTTCAAGCATACGAAGTGCTTCTTCTTCAGGTCCATGTGATAGCCAATGGGCAAAATCCTGGCAGACTGGTCAACCTATAGTTGTAAACCTAAGACTAAGAAAAGAATGAAATTCTATTGTAATTTTGTCTGGCCAATGTATGGATAAATTCTTGAAAAATGAGGAATGGTGGACTTTGTATGGGAGCCTAAATGACTATACTATCCTTCAGCTACAGTTATTTTGTCACAGGAAGAGAAAGAGAAAAGAAGTTTCATATATTCAAGCATTTATGAAGCTACATAATAAAGAAAGTGAGCAGCTAGGTAACAGGCTGATGGTACAAAGAGAAAAGAAAGTCCCTTTGTAGTAGAGCTGGTTGTGTCTGAATGCAGAAAAAAATAAGGGGCAATATAAGATGGATACAGAAGGTGATGAACATTTGTGCAAAGGGAACACTGAGGAAAGAGTTGTGCATGACCAGGATTTTCTAAGATGGATTCTGTTAGAAGTGGGTTATGGCAAGCCTGGATTTGGTTTCTCCCTCCAGAGTTTTCTTGGAATGCTGCTTTTGATTGTGAACAGCTTGTGAGTTTCTTTGCCCGTCTGTGATCTGTATTGTTGTTTGAAATCTCTTTACTTTGGTTCAGTGAATAAGTGTTATTTGGCCAATTCTAACAGTTCTTTTGATCTCCAGCTAACTTTGAGCTGCTTTCGAAGGCCCTTGAGCCATCTCAGAGAGAAATGTTTGATTAATATGTTAAATTACATGGAATTCCTGAAAAGCTAGTATGTCCTGGTAAAATTTTATCAGTCATAATTCTAATTATTTTTAAATGTTGTATGTAACAGCAATAATGGTTTCTTTTGTCATTTACATTGTGGTCAAATGTTTAACCATGACCTTTTAAGTCTTTATGTGATTTATAGATAGTTACTGTTGTGCTCTAACACAGTGCAAAAGTGCTCCATCTTCAAGAAGATCTATGTGTAGGACCTTTTGGCAAGCACATATCTCTGATGAATTTCATATCATAATGCCACAGTGGGTAAGAAATGAAAAATCTTAATGGAGAATCGGATGGCTTCATAAAAAGTAAACAGAAGGATTGGTTACCGAGTGAACTGGTGAATATGGTTATGTTTTTATTTTTTTGTTTCTGGCTTTGATCTGTGTTTTCCATACACAGGGAAGTCCTTCCCCTCAAGCTACTTAGGACTTGGAGCAATTGGATAAATGACACCTCTGTATGGAAGTGTGTATTTATGAAAGTTACTGTGTTGGCTTCATTTTGCCCTGATGTTTAAGAGGAAAGGAAAATTACCTAGTGAAGTTATGAGAATGTAACTACTCATGATGTATCACTGTTTGCTTTAGGTCTACTGCTAAAAGCACATGTGCAATGCTTTTGTAGCAATTGGGTATGAATAATAAAATGTATGGCCTATATAAAGCGTTTTCTCATTAACATTCCTCTGAGCATGTTCACGATACCTGATCAGTACTCCCCCAATGTAGATTAACTAGGCAAATATAAAGGAGGCCTAGCGCTGAGGGACATGATCTACACGTCGGTCAAACAGCTGAATCATTCTGGCACTGAGGGAGTCACATTTTGATCATCAATGCTTTCTATTGAAAGACTTGTAATCAAAATGGAAAAAATCTCTTCACATATTGAGGTGTGAGGAAGTCACTCTGGCTTATACATGGTTTAACTTAAATTTTACTGGCCTGTTTTGTGGTCTTTTGGACATGAATTGTACATCTGCTTTGGCGAGGAGGGGAATGCATTTGACAGTCAAAAAGGAGTAACTGTGGTTCAGACATACAAGATAAACCTAAGTGTCCATTGTAGATGTGATTTAGATGCATTCCCGTATTTTTTTTTTGTTTTTTTTTTTAACATCTTTATTGGAGTATAATTGCTTTACAATGGTGTGTTAGTTTCTGATTTATAACAAAGTGAATCAGTTATACATATACATATGTTCCCATATCTCTTCCCTCTTGCATCTCCCTCCCTCCCACCCTCCCTATCCCACCCCTCTAGGTGGTCACAAAGCACCAAGCTGCTCTCCCTGTGTATATCTTTTTGAATTCGTATTTTTGTTTCCTTCAGAAAGATACCCCCAAGTGTAATTCCTGCATCATATGGTAATTCTATTTTTAATTTCTTGAGGATCCTCTGTACTGTTTTCCACAGTGGCTGCACCAATGAGAATTCCCAGGAGAATGCATGAAGGTTTTCCTCATCCTCGCCAAGGCTTGTTATTTATTGTCTTTCGGACGATAGCCAAGTATTTAGGTGTTAGGTGATAATCTCATTGTTCTTTTGATGTGCGTTTCCTTGATGATAAGTGATATTGGTCATAGTTTCATATGTCTCTTGGCCATCTGTACGTACTCTTTGGAAAAATGTTCAGTCCCAAATTTTAATTGGGCTTTTGGTTTTTGGAGGTTCAGTTGTGTGAGTTCTTCATCTATTTTGGATATGAACCCCTTTTCAGACATATTGTTTGCAACTATTTTCTCACATTCAGTAGGCTGCCTTTTCATTTTGTGGATGGTTTCCTTTGCCATTGAAAAGCTTTAAAGTTGGATGGAGTCCCATTGGTTTATTCTGCTTTTGTTCCCCTTGCTTGGGGAGACAGGTCCAGAAAATATTGCTAAGACGGATGTCAAAGAGCATACTGCTTATGTTTTCTTCGAGGAGCTTTATGGCTTCAGGTCTTACGTTGAAGTATTTGGTTCACTTTGAGGTTGCTTGTGTAGGTGGTATAAGAAAGGATTCCAGTTTGATTCTTGTGCATGTAGTTGTCCAGTTTTCCCACCACCATTCATTGAAGAGGCTATCTTTTCCCCATTTTATAGTCTCACCTCCTTTGTCATAGATGAATTGACCATATATGCATATGTTTATTTGGGGGCTCTCAGTTCTGTTCCATGGATCTATGTGTATTTCTTTTGTTCCTATACCCTACTGTCTTGATTATTCTAGATATGTAGTATAGTTTGAAACAGGGAGTGTGATATGTCCAAATTTGTGCTTCTTTCTTAAGATCGTATTGACTATTCAGGTTCTTCTCTGTTTCCTTACACATATTAGAATTCTTTGTTCTAGTTCTCATAAAATTCCATTGGTATTTTGTTAAGAATGGCATCAAATCTCCAGATTGCTCTGGGGTGTGGAATCATTTTAACAATATGAATTCTTCCAATCCATGAACACATTATATCTGTCCATTTGTTTATGTCGTCTCCAATTTCTTTCATCAGTGTCTTCCAGTTTTCTGAGTACAGGTCTTTTACCTCCTGGGTTAGATGTATTCCTAGGTATTTCATTTTTGTTAATATCATTGTCAATGGGGTTGTTTTCTTAATTTCTCATTCTGATAGTTTGTTGCCAGTGTATAGAGATGCAACAGATTTCTATAGATTAATTTTTTATCCTGTAACTTAACTGAATTTTCCAATGAATTCCATTTGTTTTGGCTGTCAATTTAAGGATTTTCTATATAAAACATCATGTCAGGACTTCCCCGGTGGCACAGGGGTTAAGATTCCATGCTCCCAATGCAGGGGCCTGGGTTCGATCCCTGGTCACGGAACTAGATCCCACATGCATGCCACAACTAAGAGTTCGCATGCCACAACTAAGGAGCCTGCCTGCCGCAACTAAGGAGCTCACGTGTCACAACTAACACCCAGTGCAACCAGAATAAATAAATCAATAAATGAAATATAAAACAATATCTCATCCACAAACAGTGACAGTTTTACATTTTCCTCTGCCATTGGATTCCTTTTATTTCTTTTTCTCATCTAATTACTATGTCTGGGACTTCCTAGACCATGTTGAATGAAAGTGTTGAGAGTGGTCACGGTTAGAGTTAGGTTTAAGCACAATGCACCCTCTTCCCCTTCCTCCCTCCCCACATCTCTGCGGCCTCCAGGAAGGACAGGACTTGTCCTGGGTCACACATGACTCAGGGAGTTGAACTGGACCACTGTTTCTCTGCCCCCCAGTCCTGGGCATAGTTTTGTATACTATCTCTGTACCTTCTTTGTCCAGGTGTCTATTTAGAGTTTCCCTATTTTTAATGGGGTTGTGTTGTAGTTCTTTGTATATTTTGAGACAAATTCTTTATTAGATATGTTTGCAGTTTTCTTTCCCCAGTGTGTGTTGTCTTTCGATTTTCGGAATGAGGTTTTTCACACAGTAGAAATCGTTAATTTTATAAAGCCCACAGAATCCCTTGTTTTTCTTTCTGGACTGCTTTTTTGTGTTGTGTGTTAAAACCACAAAGCTTGTGATCTACATGACCAAGCCCAAGCTCATATCAATTTTCTTTTATGTTTTCTCCTATAATTTTGAATAGTTTAGCATTTAATAATTGTCTCTGAATAATTTTGAGTGAATTTGATGTAAGTTGTAAAGCTGTGTCTACATTCATTTTATTCCATATGGTTTCCAATTCATTGTTCCTTAACTACTTTGGAGAAGCTATGGGATATTGTCTTCATTTGTTTGAATTTCCACAATTTAATGGGTTTACCCAGCAGGGGGCGCTGTCTCCAGTGACCTGTGAGGGAGGCACGTCCTGCACTTCCCGCACCGACCAAAGGGTGTGGCTTATCCCGCCTCTGTGACCCCCAGTGCATGCGTGTTCCCGGCGGACAGGGCTCTGAGCGCGGCTGAGGGGAGTTGTCTCTCCTCAGGCACTGCCAGGCTGCAGCTGCTGATGGGCACTCTGTCTCCTCAGGACTCGCTGGGGTCGGCTTCAGGACAACGTGGGGCTGCGTCCACGCTGACGGGATCTGGGTTTCCTGAGGACGCGGGTGACGCCGGAGAGAAGGTGAGGAGACAGTGAGGAAAAGTGTGGAGAAGCTTCCTGGGGGCGACTGACGGCTGAGGGGGCCCATCTTCATGCGACCCAGGAAGGGCTTGGTGTGCAAAGCTGGGTTTTTGGTCAGGCTGGTGCACGGTGGAGCCGCGTGGGTTACGGGGTGTGCAGTCTTCCCCGCACCTTTTACCATGGGGCTGCCCTTCCGCTTGGTGTGTCCTTGGCCCCCATGTCGTAACTTAATGGGCCCCTCTCCCCCCACCGTGCGGAGTGGGTTCTGGGCTCTCCGTCCCGTCCCTCTGTTCTGCGTGCCTGTTTTGAGCCAGTACCCCACTGTTCTGGGGACTGTAGCTTCGTGATGAAGTGTGAAGTCAGGGAGGGAGATGCCTGCGGCCCGTTCCCCTTTCTCAGGGTCGCCTTGGCTCTTTGGGGTCCTTTGTGGCTCCACAGATATCTTAGGAGGATTTGCTCCATTTCTGTGAAATACACCATTGGAACTTCAGGACGGCCTGCCTTCCCTGTGTGCACCGCTTTGGGTAGAACGGTCATTTTAGCAACAGTAATTCTTGCATTCCATGAGCATGGGGTTTCTTTCCACCGACATGTGTGTTCTTCAGTGTCTTCATCAGTGTCTTAAAGTTTTCAGGTCTTTCACATCCTCGGTTAAATTTATTCCTTGTTATTTGTTCTTTTTTATGCAGTTTTAAATAGGGTTTTTTCTCTTTCTGATGATTCATTATTAGTGTTTAGAAATGCAGTTGAGTTGTGTGTACTGATTTTGCATCTTTACTGAATTCATTTATTATTTCTAACAGTTTTGTTTGGTGGAATGATGTGGAAAATTGAACTTCCAAAATCCCTCTGTTTCTACCACATCCAAGTCATCCACAACAGGGAGCAAAGGGAAGTCCTTTATATTGGGAAGTCCTAATAAGTCTTTCCACAGTGCCTCTAAATGACATGTGGACTTGGGGTGAACCGGATCTGGGTAAGGCTTGGCCTCTGTATGGAAGTTTGATGTTTCCTCTGTCTTTCTGGCATGGTTTTGACATGGTGTTTTGAAAAGTACTTGACTTTCCAGCAATTTCAAACGTACAGACAGCTTTACATACAGAAAAGCAAGTCTTGTATGTTGATTAAATATATTCCTAAATTTTAATGTTGACATTATTTAAAATGGAATTGTTTTCATAAGTTCTTTTTCAGATTATTTATTGCTAGTATATATGTATAAGATAGATTTTTGTGCATTGATATTTTTTTCTATAACTTTGCTGAATTAGTGATTAGTCAAATAATTTTTTGTTGTTATCGGAAGTTTTATATATAAGATGGTGTGATCTGTGTTCTGTGAATAGACACAGTTTTAATTTTTCCATTCACATATGGATGCCTTTGGTTTCTTCCCTCAAAACTCTGGGTAGAACTTCCAGTACATTATTATCAGTGGTGGAGGCCAGCTTCCTGGCCTTGTTCCTGATTTCAGGAGTGAATCTTTCAGTTTTTAACATTGAGCATGGTGTTGGCTGTGGCTTTGTATACTACTCTTTTTCATATGGAACAAACTTCCTTTTATTCCTACTTTCATGAGTGCTTGTATCATGAAATAGCACTGGATTTTGATTATAGCTTTTCCTGCAGTAATTGATAGGATCAGGTGCTTTTACTTCACTTCTTTATAGTTCTTCAATACATTGCTTAGGTTTAATATGTTGAACAACCTGACATTTCCAGTGTAGAGATACTTGCTTATGGCATTATCCATTTAGTTCTGTTGGCTCCATGTGGTTCTAATTTTGTGGAGGATTCTTGCATTCATATTTCTAAGGTATACTGTTGTACTTTTCTTTCTCATGATGTATTTGTGTGACTTGATTAGATGTGGCTTGGTGTTGGTGGTTTGAAGGTTCAGCATTAGGGCTGGGACTGGGTTATGGTTGCCCTAAGCGACCCCGACGTCGCAGCCCAGGCCGCCTGCCTCTGACCACTGCGTTCCCCCGCCAGCTCCGGCCTGGCCCTCTGAGACTCCCCCCGTCCTCAGAGGGCAGGGCTGACCACCCCTCGGCCTCCCTCCCCCCTCTGCCCGTCCGTCCGTCCCCCTGAGTCCGGACACCCCATCCTCCATGAGGGTCCTGGATTCCGGCCTGGGGGACCCACACGCCCCCACAAGCTGTGTTGACCATGAGGACTGTCACCTCAAGAGGTCCCGGAAGACAGACTACCCGGGACCTCAGAATGGGACTTTGTGTGCAGATGGGCCACCACAGAGCTGCCCGGGGTGAGCCGAGGTCACTGACTGGTGTGCGCGCTTCCTCATGGGGGGCATTTGGACCCAGACACATGGAGGAGAAGGCGATGTCATGGCAGAGATGGAGACGGGTCTGGGAGTATCCTGGGACCGACTGACCCCAGAACTCGTGGAGGAGTGGGACCCCAGGACCTTGACCTCGGGCTCCAGGCCTGAGAGGAAGCGTCCCCTGTCCCAACCCCACCTCCCATCTGGTGTTCTGTGCCGGGGCCACAGGAATACCACACCCGGCCTGAGGAGCACGGCGCTGTGCTTGCTGACACCCAGGACCGTCACCGGCCTCCCCCTCTCTGGGCATGACCCCCTCTCCTCCTCGGTGAGGGACCCAGGGCCCAGGACCCCTGTCCCACACTTCCCCATCACAGCAACCTCGCCCCCTCCCCCAGCCACCCCTGGGGCATCTCAGGCCCCAGAAAGGAGCCACAGCAGTGTGGTGACTTGGTGAGGGGTCACAGGCCACCGCACCCTCCCTGATACCTGAGTGTGGTCATCTGAGAAGGGACCCACAAGCCCCCCGATCCAGGCGCCCCGTTTTACAGGGCAGGTCCTCTTGCCGAGTCTCTGGAGGGGAGTGTCGAGCAGGAGTGACTGAGGCCTGTGAACATGTGGGCCAGAGAGGTCCTCCCCAGGAGTCCAGGCACAGTGAGCCCAGGGCGTGTGCATCCCTCCCCTCCTGTACCCCACGGAGTGAGGATAAAGCCCCAGTGACCCCCAAGAAGAGACAAGACACCCAGGGGACTAGACCCTCCACTGACCAGGGACTGAGTGTCCACCTCATTTCCCTGGAGAGAACAGTGTGTTCACCGGGACTGCAGCCGGGCCTATGTGCCCACAGACACCCAGGTTTAGTGAACCAGCCACACAGCAAACCCCCTTCCAGGGTCCTCTGTGTTACTATACACAGCCTTCAGGGCAGGGGACCAGCCCAAGCGAGGATGCACGTGCTCCAGGGCCGGACATGCACTGCCCATCCCCCTGCCCATCCCCCGACCCCCTCCTGCGCCCTGTGGCCTCACACCCTCAGGAACCCTCCTCTCCAGGCTTCGGGCACCCACATTTCCCACCTCCACCCCGTCACTCTCCACTTTAATGTGCCGGTTTCCCAAACAGGTGAAGTGTATGGCAAACGTCCCACGCTGGTGTTTTCAGCAGTGTACATGGGGCGTCCTTTCTCTTGCCAGCTGGGGTCTGGCTGGACACCAGGAGCTTCCAGCAGCACGGGGCTATGCGCCGCCCTGCAGGGAGCAGCCCTGATCCCGCCCTACAGCGCCGCCTGTTGGTCTCTCCGTCCTCCCATCCGGCACAGTCTTCACCTTCCCCGCTGCCTCCGATGGTCTCTCCACACTGTCTGGCGGTCAGCCCCTCGTGCCCACCGCCATCACCCCCAGCCCCACACCCCTCCTCCAGACTCAGAGATGACCCATGACCCTTCCTGGTTTCCCCGCCTGCCCACCCTTGGTCTGTGTCCTCAGTTCACCTGTGCAGACAGGTGAGGATCCTCTCCAGAGGCTTCCAAATGCTTCATTCCTACCTCCTCCCTGGGGTCGACCGTGTCCTGTTGGGATGTTCCACCCTCAGCAAGCCCCCAAGTACATGGCAAGGGCAGGCATCAGGCCTGCTGCGTGCACTGCTGTGCATCCTGCTCTATGCACAGGCATGACCCTGCCCCAGGGTGCAGGAAAGTCAGCATTACCTCGGGACGTGTGGAGATGGGCTGCCCACAGGGTGAACGTCAGCTCTCGGCTCACCAGGCGAGGGCGGCCAGGTTCTCGCTCCTTGGAACCTTTCTCATCCAGCCAGACCATGACCCAGCTTTGTTCCCACCCTTGTTGTCCCTCCATTGACCTCGTTCTTGTGAGCAGAGCAGAACAGTGTGGTTTGTGGTTACAGGCTGAGACACACAGACACTGGCTGACTTGCGTGCACCCATGCTGACCCCACGGAACGGGCACTGCAGCAGGGCCTGTGCGGTGTGGGTTCACCTGCCCACAGAGACGCTGGGCCTCTGTCCTGGCTCCAGAGGTCACCATGAGTCTGACGGGAGTGTCCGTGCTCCATGGGCCTCGCTCCAGGCTGGTATGTGCTGATGGCGTCATACACTGTGGGGCTTCTTGGGTCCCCCCGCAGGGGCTGGAGGCCAAGGTCAGGCACATGGTGGTCCCCACATTGATGTGACAGACCCAAATAAACCCTGCACTTAATGAATCAGGTGGGCTTCCCTGGGCTGCCACAGCCAAGGAAGCTGGACCCTGCTCATCCCCCTGTCCTCGCTGATTTTAACTTGCATCCTTCACCATAATAAACCCTGAGTATAACAGCTTCAGGGAATTCTGGGGGCAAGAAAAAAGAAGCCGTGGAGGGGGTCCCCAACCCTGCAGTTGGGGTCAGAAGATGGTGGGGAGGATCTTGGGGCCCTGGAATCTGAAGGGCCCCCCTACTAGGGGAGGGGTAGGAGACCCTGGGTGGTAGTTAAGCTGAGTCCAAGTCCCTCCTGCGTAGGAGGCTTCCTAGCCCCCGGGATCCTGAAGAGGCCGGCTCCCTCCTCCCCTCCACCTGCAGGCCTGGTCCCTGCTCTTGAGAGATTCCCTAGGGTGGCATCCTGGTGCTGGAGGTGCCCCGATGCTGTGGCCTCCTGAGTCTCCAGTGAGGATAATGGGAGTGGGGGAAGACCTGTTCACAAAAAGGGAGCTTCTGCTGGAACAGAGCCTGGGTCTGCTGCCCCCGACCCCAGGTGCACTGGGGCAGGAATGTGAGAGCTAGAATTTGGCTAGAATGCAACTGTGAGCCCCTGAGGGGTGAGGATTGGCTGACCTGGGCAGCCTGACCCTGCCGGCCACCCCTCCCCAGGTGTGCCTACGTTGAGGTCAATATAAACACCGCTCCAGGCAGCAAGAGCCCCTGCAGCGGGACCTAACGCCACATTCTCAGCCCCGTCAGCAGTCTCAGGGCTGGGCTGGTGGTAGGGAGTGAGGGGCCACAGCTTTGTGGGTGGCCTGGTGTGAGGGGGGCTCTGCTGGACTTTCTGCAGGAGTTGCCGGGCTGCCACCTGCTAAAGAAAAGGATGTGTCACCCATACCTTCTGCTGGAATTTCTCCCCGGGCAGAGGTGAGGAAGGAAAAAACAGTGGGGGCCGGGACAGGAGGGGTACCTCAGGCAGGGAAATGGAAAGCTTCCAGAAGAGCGCCCGTGGCCAGGACCTTCCTGGCTGGCCAGCAGGCACCAACTCAGCCTGTGTGCTGTGGCTGGTGTGACTCCAACCCCTTTCCTCTAGGCTTTCAAGTCCTTGCACGCATTCAGGTGTTTTACCTGGGTAGGCTGGGAACAGTTCAGCAGCAGCTGGCCTGGGGCTCAGCTCACGTTTACTCACAGACACCTTGGCACGGTCCCCCAGCTTTGCAATGAGGACACTACTGGTGGGGGTGCTACTGGCTGCATGGGAGACAATTCCCCACCTCTGAACAACTTCAGAATTGTTTACCACTGGAACAAGTGTCCTGATAGGGTTTTCATCTGTATAACAAGTGGGTTCTTAATTAGCAACGTGAAGGGTGACATCAGAAGTCCTGAATCAGGATGAAAATAGTTATGCCCAACATATACAGGTGTAAAAACCTGGGGAGGCCGTGTGCAGCCAGCACCCATAAGGATGGGCTTCCCACTGAACCCTCAACATTCTGGTATCCAGCCACTGTTTTACTTCTAGAGATAGAAGACTTTACACCTCGAGATAGAAGATTATACTTCTTGAGATAGAAGACTATAAACCAAGGGATAGAAGAATGTACTCCTAGACATCGAAGACTTTACATCTAGAGACAGAATATTGTACATCTAGAGATAGAAGGCTATACACCTACCGATAGAAGAGTATCTTCCTAGACATAGAAGGCATTACACCTAGACATAGAAAATTATACTTCTAGAGATAGAAGACTGGATAGAAGACTATACACCTAGAGATAGAAGACTATACACCTAGAGACAGAAGACTATATTTCTAGAGATCAAAGACTATACACCTAGAGATAGAAGAGTATACTCCTAGAGATACAACACTTCACACATAGAGATAGAAGATTATACTTCTACAGATAGAAGAAAATACACCTAGAGATAGAAGAGTATACCCCTAGGGATAGAAGACTTTACACCTATAGATAGAAGATTATACCTCTAGAGATAGAAGACTATACACCTAGAGATAGAAAAGTATACTCTTGAGATAGAAGACTTTACTCCTAGAGATAGAACAGTATACTTCTAGAGATAGAAGACTAGACACACAGAGATAGAAGAGTATACTCCTACAGATAGAAGACTTTATACCAAGAGATAGAAGATTTTACTTCTAGAGATATGAGACTATACTACTAGATATAGAAGAATGTACTCCAGAGATAGAAGACTTTACACCTAGACATAGAAGATTATACATCTACAGATAGAAGAATATACAACTAGAGTTAGAAGAGTATACTCCTAGAGATAGAAGACATTACAGCTAGAGATAGAAGACTATACTCCTAGAGATGGAAGACTTTACAACTAGAGATAGAAGATTATACTTCTAGACATCGAAGACTATACACCTAGAAATAGAAGAGTTTACTCCTAGAGATAGAAGAGATTACACTTAGAGTTTGAAGATTATACATCAGAGTTAGAAGAATATACACCTAGAGATAGCAGATTATACTTCTAGAGAGAGAAGATTTTACACAGAGAGATAGAAGATTATACTTCTAGACATAGAAGTCTATATACCTAGAGATAGAAGAATATACTCCTAGAGGTAGAAGACTTTACACCTAAGGATAGAGGATTATACTTCAAGTGATAAAAGACAATACACGTAGACATACAAGAGTATACCCTAGAGATAGAATACAACTTGGTATATAAAAGTATACTCTTAGAAATAGAAGACTTTACACGTAGAGATAGAAGATTATACTCCTAAAGATAGAGAAGTTTACACCTACAGATAGAAGATTGTACTTCTACAGATAGAAGACTATACAGCTAGAGATAAAAGAGTGTACTCCTAGAGACAGAAGACATTATACCTAGAGATAGAAGATTATACTTCTAGAGATATGAGACTATACACCTACAGATAGAAGAGTATACTCCTATAGATAGAAGACTTTACACCGAGAGATATATGATTATACATCTAGAGATAGAAAACTATTCACCTAGAGATAGAAGAGTATACGCCAAAGGATAGAAAATTTTACACCAAAAATAGATATGTATACTCTAGATATAGAAGACTTTACCCCTAGACATACAAGACTACACTTCTAGAGATAGAAGTCTATAAACCTAGAGATAGAATAGAAAACTCCTAGAGGTGGAAGACTTTACACCAGAAATAGAAGATTATTCTTCTAGAGATAGACGAGTATACACATAGGCATACAAGAGTATATCCTAGAGATATAAGAGTTTACAACTAGAAAGAGAAAAGTATACTGTTAGAAGACTTTACACCTAGAGATAGAAAATTATACTTGTAGAGATAGAAGACTATACACCTAGACATAGAAGAGAATACTCCTAGAGACAGAAGACATTACACATAGATATAGAAAATTATACTTCAAGAGATAGAAGACTATATACCTAGAGAGAGAAGAGTATACTCCTAGAAATAGAAGACTTTACACCTAGAGATAGAATATTATAAGTCTACAGATGGAAGACTATGTACCTAGAGATAGAAGAGTATACTTCTAGTGTTAAAAGACATTACGCCTATAAATAGAGAAGTATACTCTTAGAGATAGAAGACTTTACACCTAGAGATAGAACAGTATACTCCAAGAGATAGAAGACTTTACACCTAGAGATAGAAGATTATACTCCTAGAGATAGAAGACTTTACAACTAGAGATAGTTCAGTATCTTCGTAGAGGTAGAAGACATTACACCTAGAGATAGAAGATTATACTTCTAGAGATAGAAGCCTATACAGCTAGAGATAAAAGAGTATACTCCTAGAGATACAAGACTATACACGTAGAGATAGAAGAGTGTACTCCTAGAGATAGAAGACTACAGCTAGAGATGAAAGATTATACTTCTACAGATAGATGACTATACAACTAAAGATAGAAGAGTATACTCCAAGAGTATACTCCAAGAAGAGTATACTCCAAGACTATACACGTAGAGATAGAAGAGTGTACTCCTAGAGATAGAAGACTACAGCTAGAGATGAAAGATTATACTTCTACAGATAGATGACTATACAACTAAAGATAGAAGAGTATACTCCAAGAGGTAGAAGACTTTACACCTGGAGATAGAAAATGATACTTCTAGAGATAGAAGACTTTACACCTACATATAGCAGATTATACTTCTAGAGAAAGAAGACTTCACACATACAGATAAAAGATTATGCTTCTAGAGATAGAAGATTATATACCTAGATATAGAAGAGTATACTCCTAGATATAGAAGAATTTACACACAGAGAAGATTATACTTCTAGAGACAGAAGAATATACACCTAGACATAGAAGAGTATAATACTAGAGGTAGAAGACATTACACATAGAGATAGAAGAATGTACTTCTAGAGATAGAAGACTAGACTCCTAGAGACAGAAAAATGTACTCCAAGCGATAGACAACCTTACACCTAGAGATAGAAAATGATACTCCTAGAGAGCGAAGACTTTACAACTAGAGATAGAAGATTATACTTCTAGAGGTAGAACACTATACACCTAGAGAGAAGAAAATACTCCTAGAGATAGAACAATATACACCTAGAGATAGAAGAGTATACTTCTAGAGACAGAAGACTATACACATAGAAGAGTATACTGCTAAAGATAGAATACTTTACACCTAGAGATAGAAAAGTATACTCCTACAAATAGAAGACTTTACACCTAGAGATAGAAGAGTATACTCCTAGAGATAGAAGACATTACACCTAGAGATAGAAGATTATACCCCTAATGATAGAAGACTTTACATCTAGTGATAGAAAAGTATTCTGCTAACGATAGAAGACTATACACATACAGATACAAGAGTATACTCTTAGAGATAGAAGACATTACACCTAGATACAGAATATTATACTTCTAGAAATAGAAGACTTTACAACTAGAGATAGATGATTATACTTCAAGTGATAGAAGAGTAAACACCTAGACATACAAGAGTTTATACTAGAGATAGAAGACTTTACACTTAGAAATAGAAAAGTATACTCTTAGAAATAGAAGACTTTACACCTAGAGATAGAAGATTATACTCCTAGAGACAGAAGAGTTTACACCTAGAGATAGAAATTATAAGCTACATATAGAAGACTATACAGCTAGAGATAAAAGAGTATACTCCTAAAGATACAAGAGTTTACAACTAGAGATAAGATATTATACTTCTAGAGATAGAATACTATACTCCTAGAGATATAAGAATGTACTCTTAGAGGTAGAATACTTTACACCCAGAGATAGAAGATTATACTTCTAAACATAGAAGACTATACACGTAGAGATACAAGAGTATAATCCTAGAGATAGAATACTTTACACTGAGAGATATATGATTATACTTCTAGTGATAGAAGACTATGCACCTAGAGATAGAAGAGTATACTCCTAGAGATAGAATATTTTACAGCAAAAATAGAAAAGTATACTCCAAGAGATAAAACGCTTTGCACCTACAGATAGAAAAGTATACTACTAGAGATAGAAGACTTTACACCTATAGATAGAAGTGTGTACTTCTAGAGGTAGAAGATTTTACACTTAGAGATAGAACAGTATACTCCTAGAGATGGAAGACTTTACACCTAGAGATAGAAGATTATACTTCTAAAGATAGAAGACTATACACCGAGAGATAGACGATTATACTCCTAGAGACAGAAGACTTTACACCAGAGATAGTAGATTATACTTATAGAGATAGAAGACTCTACACCTAGAGATAGAAGACTGTATTCCTAGAGATAGAAGAATTTACACCTAGACATAGAAGTTTATACTTCTTGAGTTAGAAGAATATATAGATAGAGAAAAAAGCGTATACTCCTTGAAATAGAAGACAGTATACATAGAGATAGAAGGTTATACTTCTAGAGATTGAAGACTTTGCAACTAGAGATAGAAAATTATACTTGAAGAGAGAGAAGACTATACACCTAGGGATAGAAGAGTATACTCCTAGATATAGAATACAGGCAGAGATAGAAGATTATACTTCTAGGGATAGAAGACTATACTCATAGAGATACAAAAATGTACTCGTAGAGGTAGAAGAATCTACACCTAGATATAGAAGATTATACTTACAGAGATAGAAGACTTTACACCTAGAGATAGAAGAGTATACTCCTAGAGATAGTAAACTTCAAAAGTAGAGATAGAAGATTATACTGCGAGAGATAGAAGACTATACACCTAGAGATACAAAAGTATACTCGTAGTGATAGAAGACTTTACATCGAGAGTGGTATGATTATACTTCTAGAGATAGAAGATTATGCACCTAGAGATAGAAGAGTATACTCCTGTGTTAGAAGACTTTACGCCTAGAAAAAAACTATACTCTGAGAGACAGAAGACTTTACACCTAGAGATGGAAGAGTAAACTCCTAGAGATAGAAGACTTTACACGTATTGATAGAAGATTATACTTCTAGAGATAGAAGACTTTACACATAGATATAGAAGATTATACTTATAGAGATATAAGACTTTACAGTTAGAGGTAGAAGGGTATACTCCTAGAGATAGAAAACTTCAAAACTAGAGATAGAAGTTTATACTTCTAGAGATAGAAAACTTTACTCCTAAAGATAGAAGAGTATACTCCTAGAGGTAGAAGACTTTACAGTGAGAGATATGATTATAATTTTAGAGATAGAAGACTATGCACCTAGAGATAGAAGAGTATGCTCCTAGAGATAGAAGATTGTACACCAAAAATAGAAAAGTATACTCCTAGAGATAGAAGACATTAAATCTAAAGCTAGACGAGCATACTCCTAGACATAGAAGACTTTACAACTAGAGAGAGAAAATTATAGTTGAAGAGATAGAAGACTATACACCCAGAGATAGAAGAGTATACTCCACGAGATAGAAGATTTTACACCTAGAGATAGAAGATTATACATCTAGTGATAGAAGACTATACACCTAGGGCTAGAACAGTATACTCCTAGAGATAGAATATTTTACACCAAAAATAAGAGAGTATACTCCTAGAGTAGAAGATTTTACATCTAAAGATAGAAGAGTATACTCCTAGAAATAGAAGACTTTACAAGTAGAGATAAAACATTGTAGTTGAAGAGATAGAAGACTTTACACTTAGAGATAGAAGAGTATACTGCTAGTGATAGAAGACTTTACACCTAGAGATAGGAGAGTATACTCCAAGAGATAGAAAACTACAAAAGTAGAGGTAGAAGACTAAACTTCTAGAAATAGAGGACTTTACACCTAGAGATAGAAATTATACTTCTAAAGATAGAAGACTGTACTCCTAGAGATAGAAAAATGTACTCCTAGATATAGAAGATTTTATACCTAGATATAGAAGATTTTACTTATACAGATAGAAGACTTTACAGTTAGAGATAGAAGAGTATACTGCTAGAGATAGAAAACTTTAAAACTAGAGATAGAAGATTATACTTCTGGAGATAGAAGACTTTACACCTAAAGATAGAAGAGTATACTCCTAGAGATAGAGAACTTTACACCGAGAAATATATGTTTATACCTATAGAGATAGAAGACTATGCACCTAGAGATCGAAGAGTATACACCTAGAGATAGAAAATTTTACACCAAAAATAGAAAAGTATACTTCTAGAAATAGAACACATTACAACAAGAGATAGAAAATTATACTTGAAGAGAGAGAAGACTATACACCTAGCGATAGAAGAGTATACTCCTAGAGATAGAAAACTTCAAAAGTAGAGATAGAAGATTATACTTATAGAGATAGAAAACTATACATCTAGAGCTAGAAGAGTATATCCCAAGAGATAGAACGTTTACAACAAAAATAGAAAAGTTTACTCCTAGAGAGAGGAAACTTTACATCTAAAGGTAGAAGAGTATACTCCTAGAGAGACAAGACTTTACAACTAGAGATAGAAAATTATAATTGGAGAGATAGAACACTATACACCCAGAGATAGAAGAGTGTACTCCTAGAGATAGAAGACATTACACCTAGAGGTAGAAGATTATACTTATAGAGATAAAAGACTATGCCCCCAATGATAGAAGTGTATACTCCTAGAGATAGAAAGTTTTATACCAAAAATAGAAAAGTATACTCCTACAGATAGAAGACTTTACAACTAGAGATAGAAAATTATACTTGAATTGAGAGAAGGTTATACACCTAGGGATAGAAGAGTATACTCCTAGATATAGAATACTTTACAGGCAGAGATAGAAGGTTATACATCTAGAGATAGAAGACTATACTCATAGAGATAGAAAAATGTACTCGTAGAGATAGAAGACTCTAAACCTAGATATAGAAGATTATACTTACAGTGATATAAGACTTTACACCTAGAGATAGAAGAGTATACTCCTACAGAGAGAAAATTTCAAAAGTAGCGATAGAAGATTATACTACGAGACATAGAACAGTGTACACTAGAGATAGAAGAGTATACTCCTAGAGATAGAACACTTTACATGGACAGTTATATGATTATACTTCTCGAGATAGAAGCCTATGCACCTAGAGATAAAAGAGAATACAACTGGGTTAGAAGACTTTATGCCTGGAAATAAAAGTATACTCTGAGAGACAGAAGACTTTACACCTAGTGATGGAACAATAAACTCCTAGAGATTGAAGCCTTTAAACTTGATATAGAAGATTATACTTATAGAGATATAAGACTTTACAGTTAGAGATAGAAGAGTATACTCGTAAAGATAGAAAATTTCAAAACTAGAGATAGAAGTTTATACTTCTAGAGATAGAAGACTTTACTCCTAAAGATAGAAGAGTACACTCTTAGACATAGAAGATTTTATACCGGGAGATATGATTATACTACTAGAGATAGAAAACTATGCCCCTAGAGATAGAAGAGTATACTCCTAGAGATAGAAGACTTTACACCTAAAGATAGAAGCGTTTACTCCTAGAGATAGAAGACTTTACAACTAGAGAGAGAAAATTATACTTGAAGAGATAGAAGACTATACACCCAGAGATAGATTATACTCCTAGAGATAGAAGATTTTACACCAAAAATAGAAATGTATACTCCTAGAGTAGAAGATTTTCCATATAAAGATAGAGGAGTATATTCCTAGAGATAGAAGACTTTACAAGTAGATATAGAACACTATAGTTGAAGAAGTAGAAGACTATACACCTAGAGATAGAAGAGTATACTCCTAGAGATAGAAGACTTTACGCCTAGAGATAGAAGATTATACTTGTAGAGACGCAAGACTATACCTTAGAGATAGTAAAGTTTACTCCTAGATGTAGAACACTTTATACCTAGATATAGAAGTATTTTCTTATAGAGACAGAAGACTTTACAGTTAGAGATAGAAGAGTATACTCCTAGACATAGAAAACTTCAAAACTAGAGATAGAAGATTATACTTCTAGAGATAGAAGACTTTACACCTAAATATAGAAGAGTATACTCCTAGAGACAGGAGACTTTACACCGAGAGATATAGGTTTATACCTCTAGAGATAGAAGACTATGCACCTAGAGATAGTAGATTGTACTCCTAGAGATAGAAGATTTTACACCAAAACTAGAAAAGTATACTCCAAGAAAGAGAAAACTTTACATCTAAAGGTACAAGAGTATACTCCTAGAGATAGAATACTTTACAACTAGAGATAGGAAATTATACTTGAAGAGAAAGAAGACTATACACCCAGAGATAGAAGAGTATACTCCTAGAGATAGAAGACTTTACACCTAGAGAGAGAAGATTATACTTCTAGAGATAGAAGACTATGCACCTAGAGATAGAAGTGTATATTCCTAGAGATAGAATATTTTACACCAAAAATAGAAAAGTACACTCCTAGAGTAGAAGATTGTACATCTAAATATAGAAGAGTATACTCCTAGAGATAGAAGACTTTACAAGTAGAGATAGAACATTATAGTTGAAGAGATAGACTATTCACCTAGGGATAGAAGAGTATACTCCTGTGTTAGAAGACTTTATGCCTAGAAATAAAATGTATCCTCGAAGAGACAGAAGACTTTACACCTAGAGATGGAACAGTAAACTGCTAGAGGTAGAAGACTTTACACTTAGAGATATAAGATTATACTTCTAGAGATGGAAGATTATACACCTAGAGATAGAACAGTGTACTCCTAGTGATAGAAGACTTTACAACTAGAGATAGAAGATTAAACTTATAGACATATAAGACTCTAGAGTTAGAGATAGCAGAGTATACTCCTCGAGTTAGAAAATTTCAAAACTATACATAGAACGTTATACTTCTAGAGATAGAAGACTTTACTCCTAAATATAGCAGAGTATACTCCTAGAGGTAGAAACTTTACACCGAGAAATATGATTTTACTTCTAGAGATAGAAGACTCTGCACCTACAGATAGA
Organism: Orcinus orca; assembly: GCF_937001465.1. Classification (NCBI taxonomy): domain Eukaryota; kingdom Metazoa; phylum Chordata; class Mammalia; order Artiodactyla; family Delphinidae; genus Orcinus; species Orcinus orca. The sequence goes on from NC_064572.1 coordinate 3,881,581, forward strand.
AGATTATACTCCTAGAGATAGAAGATTTTACACCAAAAATAGAAAAGTATATTCCTAGAGATAGAAGACTTTACATCTAAAGATAGAAGAGTATACTCCTAGAGATAGAAGATTTTACACCTAGAGATAGAAGATTATACTTCTTGTGATAGAAGTCTATACACCTAGAGCTAGAAGAGTATACTCCTAGAGATAGAAGATTTTACACCAAAAATAGAAAAGTATACTCATAACGTAAAAGATTTTACATCTAAATGTAGAAGAGTATATTCCTAGAGATAGAAGATTTTACAAGTAGAGATAGAACATTATAGTTGAAGACATAGAAGAGTATACACCTAGATATAGAAGAGTATACTTCTAGGGATAGAAGACTTTACATCGAGAGTTATATGATTATACATCTAGCGATAGAAGACTATGCACCTAGAGATAGAAGACTATATTCCTAGAGATAGAAGACTTTAAACCTAAACATAGAAGGTTATACTTCTAGAGTTAGAAGAGTATATAGCTAGAGAAAAGAGCGTATACTCCTCCATATAGAAGACGCTATATGTAGAGATAGAAGAATATACTTGTAGAGATAGAAGACGATACACCTAGAGAGAAAAGATTGTAGTCCTAGAGATAGAAGACTGCACAACTAGAGATAGAAGATTACACTTCTGGAGGTAGAAGACTTTACAACTAGAATAGAAAATTATACTTGAAGAGATAGAAGACTATACACCCAGAGATAGAAGAGTATATTCCTAGAGATAGAAGACATTATAAGAAAAGGTAGAAGATTATACTTCTAGAGATAGAAGACTATACACCGAGAGATAGAAGAAAATACTACTAGAGATAGAGGACTTTACAGCTAGGGATAAAAGATTATACTTCTAGAGATATCAGAATATACACCTAGAGAGAGTAGAATATACTCCTAGAGGTAGAAGACTTTACACCTAGAGATAGAATATTCTACTTCTAAAGATGGAAGACTATACACTGAGAGATATGAGTATAATCCTAGAGTGAGTAGACTTTACAACTAGAGACAGATTATACCTCTAGAGATAGAAGAGGTTAAACCTAGCGATAGAAGATTATACTTATAGCGATAGAAGACTATATACCTAGACATACAAGAGTATATTCTAGAAATAGAAGACCTTACAGCTAGAAATAGAAAAGTATACTGTTAGATATAAAAAATTTTACACCTAGAGATAAAGAGTATACTCCTAGAGATAGAAGATTTTAAACCTAGAGATAGTAGATTATACTTCTAGAAATAGAATACTATACTCCAAAAATAGAGAAATGTACTCCTAGAGATACAAGACTTTACAACCAGAGAGAGGAAATTATACTTGAAGAGATAGAAGTCTATACACCTAGAGCTAGAAGTGTATATTCCTAGAGATAGAAGATTTTACACCAAAAATAGAAAAGTATACTCCTAGCGATGAAGATATTCCATCTAAAGATACAAGAGTATATTCCTAGAGATAGAAGACTTTACAAGTAGAGATAGAACATCATAGTTGAAGAGATAGAAGACTTTACACGGAGAGATAGAAGAGTATACTTGAAGAGATAGAAAACTACAAAAGCAGAGATAGAAGACAAAACTTCTAGAGATAGGAGACTTTACACGTAGAGATAGAATAATATACTTCTAGAGATAGAAAACTATACTCCTATAGATAGAAAAATGTACTCCTAGAAATAGAACACTTTATACCTAGATATAGAAGATTTTACTTATAGAGATAGAAGACTTTACAGTTAGAGATAGAAGAGTATATTCCTAGAGATAGAAAACTTCAAAACTAGAGATAGAAGATTATACATCTAGAGACAGAAGACTTTACACCTAAGAATAGAAGAGTATACTCCTAGAGATAGAAGACTTTACACCGAGAGATATATGTTTATGCCTCTAGAGATAGAAGACTATGCACCCAGAGGTAGAAGAGTATACTCCTAGAGATAGACGAACTTACAACAAAAATAGAAAAGTATACACCTAGAAATAGAAAACTTTACATCTAAAAGTAGAAGTTTATACTCCTAGAGATAGAAGACTTTACACTTAGAGATAGAAAATTGTACCTGAAGAGATAGAAGACTATACACCCAGAGATAGAAGAGTATACTCCTAGAGATAGAAGACATTACACCTAGAGATGGAAGATTATACTTCTAGAGATAGAAGACTAGACACCGAGAGATAGAAGAAAATTCTCCTAGAGATAGAGGACTTTACAGCTAGGGATAAAAGATTATACTTCTAGAGGTATAAGAATATACACCTAGAGATAGAAGAGTATACTCCTAGAGAGAGAAAAGTTTACAACTAGAGATAGAAGATTATAAGCCTAGAGATAGAAGACTTTACACCGAGAGATATATGTTTATACCTCAAGAGATAGAAGACTATGCACCTAGAGACAGTAGAGTGTACTCCTAGAGATAGAAAATTTTACACCACAACTAGAGAAGTATACTCCTAGAAAGAGAAACCTTTACATCTAAAGGTAGAAGAGTATACTCCTAGAGATAGAATACTTTACAACTAGAGATAGAAGATGCACTGCGAGTGATAGAAGTCTATACACCTAGAGATAGAAGTGTATGCTCCTAGAGATAGAAGACTTTACACCAAAAATAGAAAAGTATACTCTTAGAGTAGAAGATTTTCCATCTAAAGATAGGAGAGTATATTCCTAGAGATAGAAGACTTTACAAGTAGAGATAGAACATTATAGTTGAAGAAATAGAAGACTATACACCTAGAGATAGAAGAGTATACTCCGAGAGATAGAAGACTTCACACCTAGAGATAGAAGAGTATACTCCAAGAGATAGAAAACTTCAAAAGTAGAGATAGAAGACTAAACTACTAGAGATAGAAGACTTTACGCCTAGAGATAGATTATACTTCTAGAGATGCAAGACTATACTCCTAGAGATAGTAAAGTGTACTCCTAGATGTAGAAGACTTTATACCTAGATATAGAAGATTTAACTTATAGAGATAGAAGACTTTACTGTTAGAGATAGAAGAGTATACTCCTAGAGATAGAAAACTTCAAAACTAGAGATAGAATATTATACTAATAGAGACAGAAGACTTTACACCTAAAGATAGAAGAGTACACACCTAGAGATAGAAGACTGTACACCGAGAGATATATGTTTATACCTCAAGAGATACAAAACTATGCACCTAGAGATAGTAGAGTGTACTCCTAGAGATAGAAAATTTTACACCAAAACTAGAAAAGTATACTCCTAGAAAGAGAAACCTTTACATCTAAAGGTAGAAGAGTATACTCCTAGATATAGAAGACATTACACCTAGAGATAGAAGATTATACTTCTAGGGATAGAAGACTATGCACCAAGAGATAAAAGGGTATACTGATAGTGATAGAATGTTTTACACCAAAAATAGAAAAGTATACTCCTAGAGATAGAAGATTTTACATCTAAAGATAGATCTAAAGATAGAAGAGTATACTCATAGAGATAGAAGATTTTAGAAGTAGAGATAGAACATTATAGTTGAAGACATAGAAGAGTATACACCTAGAGATAGAAGAGTATACTCCTAGGTATAGAGGACTTTACTCGAGAGTTATATGAGTACATATCAAGAGATAGAACACTATGCACCTAGAGATAGAAGACTATATTCCTAGAGATAGAAGACTTTAAACCTAAAGATAGAAGGTTATACTTCTTGAGTTATAAGAATATACAGCTAGAGAAAAGAGCGTATACTCCTCGATATAGAAGATATTATATGTAGAGATAGAAGAATATACTTCTAGAGATAGAAGACTATACACCGAGAGAGAGAAGAAAATACTCCTAGAGAGAGAGGACTTTACAGCTAGGGATAAAAGATTATACTTCTAGAGGTCTAAGAATATACACCTAGAGATAGAAGAGTATACTCCTAGAGATAGAAGACTTTACAACTAGAGAGAGAATATTATACTTGAAGAGATAGAAGACTATACACCCAGAGATAGTAGAGTACACTCCTAGAGATAGAAGATTTTACACCTAGAGATAGAAGACGCTACTTCGAGGGATCGAAGTCTATACACCTAGAGGTAGAAGTGTATACTCCTAGAGATAGAAGATTTTACACCAAAAATAGAAAAGTATACTCCTAGACTAGGAGATTTTCCATCTAAAGGTAGAAGAGTATATTCCTAGATATAGAAGACTTTACAAGTAGAGATAGAACATCATAGTTGAAGAGATAGAAGACTTTACACGGAGAGATAGAAGAGTATACTCCAAGAGATAGAAAACTACAAAAGTAGAGATAGAAGACTAAACTTCTAGAGATAGAAGACTTTACACCTAGAGATAGAATAGTATACTTCTAGAGATAGAAGACTATACTCCTATAGATAGAATAATGTACTCCTAGATATAGAAGATTTTATACCTAGATGTGGAAAATTTTACTTATAGAGATAGAAGATTTTACAGTTAGAGATAGAAGAGTATATTCCTAGAGATAGAAAACTTCAAAACTAGAGATAGATTATACATCTAGAGATAGAAGACTTTACACCTAAGAATAAAAGAGTATACTCCTAGAGATAGGAGACTTTACACCGAGAGATATATGTTTATGCCTCTAGAGATAGAAGACTATGCACCTAGAGATAGAAGAGTATACTCCTAGAGATAGACGATTTTACAACAAAATAGAAAAGTATACACCTAGAAATAGAAAACTTTACATCTAAAAGTAGAAGTTTATACTCCTAGAGATAGAAGACTTTACAAGCAGAGATAGAATATTATACTTGAAGAGATAGAAGACTATACACCCAGAGATAGAAGAGTATACTCCTAGAGATAGAAGACATTACACCTAAGAATAGAAGAGTATACTCCTAGAGATAGAAGATTTTACACCTAGAGATAGAAGATTATACGCCTAGCGATAGAAGACTTTACACCGAGAGATATATGTTTATATCTCAAGAGATAGAAGAATATGTACCGAGAGATAGTAGAGTGGACTCCTAGAGATAGAAAATTTTACACCAAAACTAGAAAAGTATACTCCTAGAAAGAGAAACCTTATATCTAAAGATAGAAGAGTATACTCCTAGAGATAGAAGACTTTACAAGTAGTGATAGAAAATTATACTTGAAGAGATAGAAGACTATACACTGAGATAGAAGAGTATACTCCTAGAGATAGAAGACATTACACCTAGAGATAGAAGATTATACTTCTAGGGATAGAAGACTATGCACCAAGAGTTAAAGTGTATACTCCTAGTGATAGAAAGTTTTACACCAAAAATAGAAAAGCATACTCCTAGAGATAGAAGATTTTACATCCAAATATAGATCTAAAGATAGAAGAGTATACTCATAGAGATAGAAGACTTTACAAGTAGAGATAGAACATTATAGTTGAAGACATAGAAGAGTATACACCCAGAGATAGAAGAGTATACTCCTAGAGATAGAAGACATTACAACTATAGAGAGAAAATTATACTTGAAGAGATAGAGGACTATACACTCAGAGATAGAAGAGTATACTCCTAGAGATAGAAGATTTTACACCTAGAGATAGAAGATTATACGCCTAGAGATAGAAGACTTTACACAGAGATATATGTTTATACCTCAAGAGATAGAAGACTATGCACCTAGAGATAGTAGAGTGTACTCCTAGAGATAGAAAATTTGACACCAAAACTAGAAAAGTATACTCCTATAAAGAGAAACCTTTACATCTAAAAGTAGAAGAGTATACTCCTAGAGATAGAAGACTTTACACTGAGAGATATATGTTTATACCACAAGAGATAGAAAAATATGCACCTAGAGATAGAAGAGTATACTCCTAGAGATAGAAGACATTACACCTAGAGATAGAAGATTATACTTCTAGGGATAGAAGACTATGCACCAAGAGATAAAAGTGTATACTGATAGTGATACAAAGTTTTACACCAAAAATAGAAAAGTATACTCCTAGAGATAGAAGATTTTACATCTAAAGATAGATCTAAAGATAGAAGAGTATACTCATAGAGATAGAAGATTTTACAAGTAGAGATAGAACATTATAGTTGAAGACATAGAAGAGTATACACCTAGAGATAGAAGAGTATACTCCTAGGTATAGAGGACTTTACCTCGAGAGTTATATGAGTACATATCAAGAGATAGAACACTATGCACCTAGAGATAGAAGACTATATTCCTAGAGATAGAAGACTTTAAACCTAAAGATAGAAGGTTATACTTCTTGAGTTAGAAGAATATACAGCTAGAGAAAAGAGCGTATACTCCTCGATATAGAAGATATTATATGTAGAGATAGAAGAATATACTTCTAGAGATAGAAGACTATACACCGAGAAAGAGAAGAAAATACTCCTAGAGAGAGAGGACTTTACAGCTAGGGATAAAAGATTATACTTCTAGAGGTCTAAGAATATACACCTAGAGATAGAAGAGTATACTCCTAGAGATAGAAGACTTTACAACTAGAGAGAGAATATTATACTTGAAGAGATAGAAGACTATACACCCAGAGATAGTAGAGTACACTCCTAGAGATAGAAGATTTTACACCTAGAGATAGAAGACGCTACTTCGAGGGATCGAAGTCTATACACCTAGAGGTAGAAGTGTATACTCCTAGAGATAGAAGATTTTACACCAAAAATAGAAAAGTATACTCCTAGACTAGGAGATTTTCCATCTAAAGGTAGAAGAGTATATTCCTAGATATAGAAGACTTTACAAGTAGAGATAGAACATCATAGTTGAAGAGATAGAAGACTTTACACGGAGAGATAGAAGAGTATACTCCAAGAGATAGAAAACTACAAAAGTAGAGATAGAAGACTAAACTTCTAGAGATAGAAGACTTTACACCTAGAGATAGAATAGTATACTTCTAGAGATAGAAGACTATACTCCTATAGATAGAATAATGTACTCCTAGATATAGAAGATTTTATACCTAGATGTGGAAAATTTTACTTATAGAGATAGAAGATTTTACAGTTAGAGATAGAAGAGTATATTCCTAGAGATAGAAAACTTCAAAACTAGAGATAGATTATACATCTAGAGATAGAAGACTTTACACCTAAGAATAGAAGAGTATACTCCTAGATATAGGAGACTTTACACCGAGAGATATATGTTTATGCCTCTAGAGATAGAAGACTATGTACCTAGAGATAGAAGAGTATACTCCTAGAGATAGACGATTTTACAACAAAATAGAAAAGTATACACCTAGAAATAGAAAACTTTACATCTAAAAGTAGAAGTTTATACTCCTAGAGATAGAAGACTTTACAAGCAGAGATAGAAAATTATACTTGAAGAGATAGAAGACTATACACCCAGAGATAGAAGAGTATACTCCTAGAGATAGAAGACATTACACCTAGAGATAGAAGATTATGCTTCCAGAGATAGAAGACTATACACCGAGAGACAGAAGAAAATACTCCTAGAGATAGAGGACTTTACAGCTAGGGATAAAAGATTATACTTCTAGAGGTATAAGAATATACACCTAGAGATAGAAGAGTATACTCCTAGAGATAGAAGACTTTACAACTATAGAGATAAATTATACTTGAAGAGATAGAAGACTATACACTCAGAGATAGAAGAGTATACTCCTAGAGATAGAAGATTTTACACCTAGAGATAGAAGATTATACGCCTAGCGATAGAAGACTTTACACCGAGAGATATATGTTTATACCTCAAGAGATAGAAGAATATGCACCGAGAGATAGTAGAGTGTACTCCTAGTAATAGAAAATTTTACACCAAAACTGGAACTGTATACTCCTAGAAAGAGAAACCTTTACATCTAAAGGTACAAGAGTATACTCCTAGAGATAGAGTACTTTACAACTAGATATAGAAGATGCTACTTCGAGTGATACAAGTCTATACACCTAGAGCTAGAAGTGTATAGTCCTAGAGATAGAAGATTTTACACCAAAAGTAGAAAAGTATACTCCTAGATTAGGAGCTTTTCCATCTAAAGATAGAAGAGTATATTCCTAGAGATAGAAGACTTTACAAGTAGCGATAGAACGTTATAGTTTAAGAGATAGAAGACTATACACCTAGAGATAGAAGAGTATACTCCGAGAGATAGAAAACTTCAAAAGTAGAGATAGAAGACTAAACTACTAGAGATAGAAGACTTTACGCCTAGAGATAGAAGATTATACTTCTAGAGACGCAAGACTATACTCCTAGAGATAGTAAAGTGTACTCCTAGATGTAGAAGACTTTATACCTAGATATAGAAGATTTAACTTATAGAGATAGAAGACTTTACAGTTAGAGATAGAAGAGTATACTCCTAGAGAGAGAAAACTTCAAAACTAGAGATAGAATATTATACTTCTAGAGACAGAAGACTTTACACCTAAAGATAGAAGAGTATACTCCTAGAGATAGAAGACTGTACACCGAGAGATATATGTTTATACCTCAAGAGATACAAAACTATGCACCTAGAGATAGTAGAGTGTACTCCTAGAGATAGAAAATTTTACACCAAAAACTAGAAAAGTATACTCCTAGAAAGAGAAACCTTTACATCTAAAGGTAGAAGAGTATACTCCTAGAGATAGAATATTTACAACTAGAGATAGAAAATTATACTTGAAGAGATAGAAGACTATACACCCAGAGATAGAAGAGTATACTCCTAGAGATAGAAGACATTACACCTAGAGATAGAAGATTATACTTCTAGGGATAGAAGACTATGCACCAAGAGATAAAAGTGTATACTGATAGTGATAGAAAGTTTTACACCAAAAATAGAAAAGTATACTCCTAGAGATAGAAGATTTTACATCTAAAGATAGATCTAAAGATAGAAGAGTATACTCATAGAGATAGAAGATTTTACAAGTAGAGATAGAATATTATAGTTGAAGACATAGAAGAGTATACACCTAGAGATAGAAGAGTATACTCCTAGGTATAGAGGACTTTACTCGCGAGTTATATGAGTACATATCAAGAGATAGAACACTATGCACCTAGAGATAGAAGACTATATTCCTAGAGATAGAAGACTTTAAACCTAAAGATAGAAGGTTATACTTCTTGAGTTAGAAGAATATACAGCTAGAGACAAGAGCGTATACTCCTCGATATAGAAGATATTATATGTAGAGATAGAAGAATATACTTCTAGAGATAGAAGACTATACACCGAGAGAGAGAAGAAAATACTCCTAGAGAGAGAGGACTTTACAGCTAGGGATAAAAGATTATACTTCTAGAGGTATAAGAATATACACCTAGAGATAGAAGAGTATACTCCTAGAGATAGAAGACTTTACAACTATAGAGATAAATTATACTTGAAGAGATAGAAGACTATACACTCAGAGATAGAAGAGTATACTCCTAGAGATAGAAGATTTTACACCTAGAGATAGAAGATTATACGCCTAGCGATAGAAGACTTTACACCGAGAGATATATGTTTATACCTCAAGAGATAGAAGAATATGCACCGAGAGATAGTAGAGTGTACTCCTAGTAATAGAAAATTTTACACCAAAACTGGAACTGTATACTCCTAGAAAGAGAAACCTTTACATCTAAAGGTACAAGAGTATACTCCTAGAGATAGAGTACTTTACAACTAGATATAGAAGATGCTACTTCGAGTGATACAAGTCTATACACCTAGAGCTAGAAGTGTATAGTCCTAGAGATAGAAGATTTTACACCAAAAGTAGAAAAGTATACTCCTAGATTAGGAGCTTTTCCATCTAAAGATAGAAGAGTATATTCCTAGAGATAGAAGACTTTACAAGTAGCGATAGAACGTTATAGTTTAAGAGATAGAAGACTATACACCTAGAGATAGAAGAGTATACTCCGAGAGATAGAAAACTTCAAAAGTAGAGATAGAAGACTAAACTACTAGAGATAGAAGACTTTACGCCTAGAGATAGAAGATTATACTTCTAGAGACGCAAGACTATACTCCTAGAGATAGTAAAGTGTACTCCTAGATGTAGAAGACTTTATACCTAGATATAGAAGATTTAACTTATAGAGATAGAAGACTTTACAGTTAGAGATAGAAGAGTATACTCCTAGAGAGAGAAAACTTCAAAACTAGAGATAGAATATTATACTTCTAGAGACAGAAGACTTTACACCTAAAGATAGAAGAGTATACTCCTAGAGATAGAAGACTGTACACCGAGAGATATATGTTTATACCTCAAGAGATACAAAACTATGCACCTAGAGATAGTAGAGTGTACTCCTAGAGATAGAAAATTTTACACCAAAACTAGAAAAGTATACTCCTAGAAAGAGAAACCTTTACATCTAAAGGTAGAAGAGTATACTCCTAGAGATAGAATATTTACAACTAGAGATAGAAAATTATACTTGAAGAGATAGAAGACTATACACCCAGAGATAGAAGAGTATACTCCTAGAGATAGAAGACATTACACCTAGAGATAGAAGATTATACTTCTAGGGATAGAAGACTATGCACCAAGAGATAAAAGTGTATACTGATAGTGATAGAAAGTTTTACACCAAAAATAGAAAAGTATACTCCTAGAGATAGAAGATTTTACATCTAAAGATAGATCTAAAGATAGAAGAGTATACTCATAGAGATAGAAGATTTTACAAGTAGAGATAGAATATTATAGTTGAAGACATAGAAGAGTATACACCTAGAGATAGAAGAGTATACTCCTAGGTATAGAGGACTTTACTCGAGAGTTATATGAGTACATATCAAGAGATAGAACACTATGCACCTAGAGATAGAAGACTATATTCCTAGAGATAGAAGACTTTAAACCTAAAGATAGAAGGTTATACTTCTTGAGTTAGAAGAATATACAGCTAGAGACAAGAGCGTATACTCCTCGATATAGAAGATATTATATGTAGAGATAGAAGAATATACTTCTAGAGATAGAAGACTATACACCGAGAGAGAGAAGAAAATACTCCTAGAGAGAGAGGACTTTACAGCTAGGGATAAAAGATTATACTTCTAGAGGTCTAAGAATATACACCTAGAGATAGAAGAGTATACTCCTAGAGATAGAAGACTTTACAACTAGAGAGAGAATATTATACTTGAAGAGATAGAAGACTATACACCCAGAGATAGTAGAGTACACTCCTAGAAATAGAAGATTTTACACCTAGAGATAGAAGACGCTACTTCGAGGGATCGAAGTCTATACACCTAGAGGTAGAAGTGTATACTCCTAGAGATAGAAGATTTTACACCAAAAATAGAAAAGTATACTCCTAGACTAGGAGATTTTCCATCTAAAGGTAGAAGAGTATATTCCTAGATATAGAAGACTTTACAAGTAGAGATAGAACATCATAGTTGAAGAGATAGAAGACTTTACACGGAGAGATAGAAGAGTATACTCCAAGAGATAGAAAACTACAAAAGTAGAGATAGAAGACTAAACTTCTAGAGATAGAAGACTTTACACCTAGAGATAGAATAATATACTTCTTGAGATAGAAGACTATACTCCTATAGATAGAATAATGTACTCCTAGATATAGAAGATTTTATACCTAGATGTGGAAAATTTTACTTATAGAGATAGAAGATTTTACAGTTAGAGATAGAAGAGTATATTCCTAGAGATAGAAAACTTCAAAACTAGAGATAGATTATACATCTAGAGATAGAAGACTTTACACCTAAGAATAAAAGAGTATACTCCTAGAGATAGGAGACTTTACACCGAGAGATATATGTTTATGCCTCTAGAGATAGAAGACTATGTACCTAGAGATAGAAGAGTATACTCCTAGAGATAGACGATTTTACAACAAAATAGAAAAGTATACACCTAGAAATAGAAAACTTTACATCTAAAAGTAGAAGTTTATACTCCTAGAGATAGAAGACTTTACAAGCAGAGATAGAAAATTATACTTGAGAGATAGAAGACTATACACCCAGAGATAGAAGAGTATACTCCTAGAGATAGAAGACATTACACCTAGAGATAGAAGATTATACTTCCAGAGATAGAAGACTATACACCGAGAGACAGAAGAAAATACTCCTAGAGATAGAGGACTTTACAGCTAGGGATAAAAGATTATACCTCTAGAGGTATAAGAATATACACCTACAGATAGAAGAGTATACTCCTAGAGATAGAACACTTTACAAGTATAGAGATAAATTATACTTGAAGAGATAGAAGACTATACACTCAGAGATAGAAGAGTATACTCCTAGAGATAGAAGATTTTACACCTAGAGATAGAAGATTATACGCCTAGCGATAGAAGACTTTACACCGAGAGATATATGTTTATACTTCAAGAGATAGAAGAATATGTACCGAGAGATAGTAGAGTGTACTCCTAGAGATAGAAAATTTTACATCAAAACTAGAAAAGTATACTCCTAGAAAGAGAAACCTTATATCTAAAGATAGAAGAGTATACTCCTAGAGATAGAAGACTTTACAAGTAGTGATAGAAAATTATACTTGAAGAGATAGAAGACTATACACTGAGATAGAAGAGTATACTCCTAGAGATAGAAGACATTACACCTAGAGATAGAAGATTATACTTCTAGGGATAGAAGACTATGCACCAAGAGTTAAAGTGTATACTCCTAGTGATAGAAAGTTTTACACCAAAAATAGAAAAGCATACTCCTAGAGATAGAAGATTTTACATCCAAATATAGATCTAAAGATAGAAGAGTATACTCATAGAGATAGAAGACTTTACAAGTAGAGATAGAACATTATAGTTGAAGACATAGAAGAGTATACACCCAGAGATAGAAGAGTATCCTCCTAGAGATAGAAGACATTACAACTATAGAGAGAAAATTATACTTGAAGAGATAGAGGACTATACACTCAGAGATAGAAGAGTATACTCCTAGAGATAGAAGATTTTACACCTAGAGATAGAAGATTATACGCCTAGAGATAGAAGACTTTACACCGAGAGATATATGTTTATACCTCAAGAGATAGAAGACTATGCACCTAGAGATAGTAGAGTGTACTCCTAGAGATAGAAAATTTGACACCAAAACTAGAAAAGTATACTCCTATAAAGAGAAACCTTTACATCTAAAAGTAGAAGAGTATACTCCTAGAGATAGAAGACTTTACACTGAGAGATATATGTTTATACCACAAGAGATAGAAAAATATGCACCTAGAGATAGAAGAGTATACTCCTAGAGATAGAAGACATTACACCTAGAGATAGAAGATTATACTTCTAGGGATAGAAGACTATGCACCAAGAGATAAAAGTGTATACTGATAGTGATACAAAGTTTTACACCAAAAATAGAAAAGTATACTCCTAGAGATAGAAGATTTTACATCTAAAGATAGATCTAAAGATAGAAGAGTATACTCATAGAGATAGAAGATTTTACAAGTAGAGATAGAACATTATAGTTGAAGACATAGAAGAGTATACACCTAGAGATAGAAGAGTATACTCCTAGGTATAGAGGACTTTACTCGAGAGTTATATGAGTACATATCAAGAGATAGAACACTATGCACCTAGAGATAGAAGACTATATTCCTAGAGATAGAAGACTTTAAACCTAAAGATAGAAGGTTATACTTCTTGAGTTAGAAGAATATACAGCTAGAGACAAGAGCGTATACTCCTCGATATAGAAGATATTATATGTAGAGATAGAAGAATATACTTCTAGAGATAGAAGACTATACACCGAGAGAGAGAAGAAAATACTCCTAGAGAGAGAGGACTTTACAGCTAGGGATAAAAGATTATACTTCTAGAGGTCTAAGAATATACACCTAGAGATAGAAGAGTATACTCCTAGAGATAGAAGACTTTACAACTAGAGAGAGAATATTATACTTGAAGAGATAGAAGACTATACACCCAGAGATAGTAGAGTACACTCCTAGAGATAGAAGATTTTACACCTAGAGATAGAAGACGCTACTTCGAGGGATCGAAGTCTATACACCTAGAGGTAGAAGTGTATACTCCTAGAGATAGAAGATTTTACACCAAAAATAGAAAAGTATACTCCTAGACTAGGAGATTTTCCATCTAAAGGTAGAAGAGTATATTCCTAGATATAGAAGACTTTACAAGTAGAGATAGAACATCATAGTTGAAGAGATAGAAGACTTTACACGGAGAGATAGAAGAGTATACTCCAAGAGATAGAAAACTACAAAAGTAGAGATAGAAGACTAAACTTCTAGAGATAGAAGACTTTACACCTAGAGATAGAATAGTATACTTCTAGAGATAGAAGACTATACTCCTATAGATAGAATAATGTACTCCTAGATATAGAAGATTTTATACCTAGATGTGGAAAATTTTACTTATAGAGATAGAAGATTTTACAGTTAGAGATAGAAGAGTATATTCCTAGAGATAGAAAACTTCAAAACTAGAGATAGATTATACATCTAGAGATAGAAGACTTTACACCTAAGAATAAAAGAGTATACTCCTAGAGATAGGAGACTTTACACCGAGAGATATATGTTTATGCCTCTAGAGATAGAAGACTATGCACCTAGAGATAGAAGAGTATACTCCTAGAGATAGACGATTTTACAACAAAATAGAAAAGTATACACCTAGAAATAGAAAACTTTACATCTAAAAGTAGAAGTTTATACTCCTAGAGATAGAAGACTTTACAAGCAGAGATAGAATATTATACTTGAAGAGATAGAAGACTATACACCCAGAGATAGAAGAGTATACTCCTAGAGATAGAAGACATTACACCTAGAGGTAGAAGATTATGCTTCCAGAGATAGAAGACTATACACCGAGAGACAGAAGAAAATACTCCTAGAGATAGAGGACTTTACAGCTAGGGATAAAAGATTATACTTCTAGAGGTATAAGAATATACACCTACAGATAGAAGAGTATACTCCTAGAGATAGAAGACTTTACAACTATAGAGATAAATTATACTTGAAGAGATAGAAGACTATACACTCAGAGATAGAAGAGTATACTCCTAGAGATAGAAGATTTTACACCTAGAGATAGAAGATTATACGCCTAGCGATAGAAGACTTTACACCGAGAGATATATGTTTATACCTCAAGAGATAGAAGAATATGCACCGAGAGATAGTAGAGTGTACTCCTAGTAATAGAAAATTTTACATCAAAACTAGAAAAGTATACTCCTAGAAAGAGAAACCTTATATCTAAAGATAGAAGAGTATACTCCTAGAGATAGAAGACTTTACAAGTAATGATAGAAAATTATACTTGAAGAGATAGAAGACTATACACTGAGATAGAAGAGTATACTCCTAGAGATAGAAGACATTACACCTAGAGATAGAAGATTATACTTCTAGGGATAGAAGACTATGCACCAAGAGTTAAAGTGTATACTCCTAGTGATAGAAAGTTTTACACCAAAAATAGAAAAGCATACTCCTAGAGATAGAAGATTTTACATCCAAATATAGATCTAAAGATAGAAGAGTATACTCATAGAGATAGAAGACTTTACAAGTAGAGATAGAACATTATAGTTGAAGACATAGAAGAGTATACACCCAGAGATAGAAGAGTATCCTCCTAGAGATAGAAGACATTACAACTATAGAGAGAAAATTATACTTGAAGAGATAGAGGACTATACACTCAGAGATAGAAGAGTATACTCCTAGAGATAGAAGATTTTACACCTAGAGATAGAAGATTATACGCCTAGAGATAGAAGACTTTACACCGAGAGATATATGTTTATACCTCAAGAGATAGAAGACTATGCACCTAGAGATAGTAGAGTGTACTCCTAGAGATAGAAAATTTGACACCAAAACTAGAAAAGTATACTCCTATAAAGAGAAACCTTTACATCTAAAAGTAGAAGAGTATACTCCTAGAGATAGAAGACTTTACACTGAGAGATATATGTTTATACCACAAGAGATAGAAAAATATGCACCTAGAGATAGAAGAGTATACTCCTAGAGATAGAAGACATTACACCTAGAGATAGAAGATTATACTTCTAGGGATAGAAGACTATGCACCAAGAGATAAAAGTGTATACTGATAGTGATAGAAAGTTTTACACCAAAAATAGAAAAGTATACTCCTAGAGATAGAAGATTTTACATCTAAAGATAGATCTAAAGATAGAAGAGTATACTCATAGAGATAGAAGATTTTACAAGTAGAGATAGAATATTATAGTTGAAGACATAGAAGAGTATACACCTAGAGATAGAAGAGTATACTCCTAGGTATAGAGGACTTTACTCGAGAGTTATATGAGTACATATCAAGAGATAGAACACTATGCACCTAGAGATAGAAGACTATATTCCTAGAGATAGAAGACTTTAAACCTAAAGATAGAAGGTTATACTTCTTGAGTTAGAAGAATATACAGCTAGAGACAAGAGCGTATACTCCTCGATATAGAAGATATTATATGTAGAGATAGAAGAATATACTTCTAGAGATAGAAGACTATACACCGAGAGAGAGAAGAAAATACTCCTAGAGAGAGAGGACTTTACAGCTAGGGATAAAAGATTATACTTCTAGAGGTCTAAGAATATACACCTAGAGATAGAAGAGTATACTCCTAGAGATAGAAGACTTTACAACTAGAGAGAGAATATTATACTTGAAGAGATAGAAGACTATACACCCAGAGATAGTAGAGTACACTCCTAGAGATAGAAGATTTTACACCTAGAGATAGAAGACGCTACTTCGAGGGATCGAAGTCTATACACCTAGAGGTAGAAGTGTATACTCCTAGAGATAGAAGATTTTACACCAAAAATAGAAAAGTATACTCCTAGACTAGGAGATTTTCCATCTAAAGGTAGAAGAGTATATTCCTAGATATAGAAGACTTTACAAGTAGAGATAGAACATCATAGTTGAAGAGATAGAAGACTTTACACGGAGAGATAGAAGAGTATACTCCAAGAGATAGAAAACTACAAAAGTAGAGATAGAAGACTAAACTTCTAGAGATAGAAGACTTTACACCTAGAGATAGAATAATATACTTCTTGAGATAGAAGACTATACTCCTATAGATAGAATAATGTACTCCTAGATATAGAAGATTTTATACCTAGATGTGGAAAATTTTACTTATAGAGATAGAAGATTTTACAGTTAGAGATAGAAGAGTATATTCCTAGAGATAGAAAACTTCAAAACTAGAGATAGATTATACATCTAGAGATAGAAGACTTTACACCTAAGAATAAAAGAGTATACTCCTAGAGATAGGAGACTTTACACCGAGAGATATATGTTTATGCCTCTAGAGATAGAAGACTATGTACCTAGAGATAGAAGAGTATACTCCTAGAGATAGACGATTTTACAACAAAATAGAAAAGTATACACCTAGAAATAGAAAACTTTACATCTAAAAGTAGAAGTTTATACTCCTAGAGATAGAAGACTTTACAAGCAGAGATAGAAAATTATACTTGAAGAGATAGAAGACTATACACCCAGAGATAGAAGAGTATACTCCTAGAGATAGAAGACATTACACCTAGAGATAGAAGATTATACTTCCAGAGATAGAAGACTATACACCGAGAGACAGAAGAAAATACTCCTAGAGATAGAGGACTTTACAGCTAGGGATAAAAGATTATACCTCTAGAGGTATAAGAATATACACCTACAGATAGAAGAGTATACTCCTAGAGATAGAACACTTTACAAGTATAGAGATAAATTATACTTGAAGAGATAGAAGACTATACACTCAGAGATAGAAGAGTATACTCCTAGAGATAGAAGATTTTACACCTAGAGATAGAAGATTATACGCCTAGCGATAGAAGACTTTACACCGAGAGATATATGTTTATACTTCAAGAGATAGAAGAATATGTACCGAGAGATAGTAGAGTGTACTCCTAGAGATAGAAAATTTTACATCAAAACTAGAAAAGTATACTCCTAGAAAGAGAAACCTTATATCTAAAGATAGAAGAGTATACTCCTAGAGATAGAAGACTTTACAAGTAGTGATAGAAAATTATACTTGAAGAGATAGAAGACTATACACTGAGATAGAAGAGTATACTCCTAGAGATAGAAGACATTACACCTAGAGATAGAAGATTATACTTCTAGGGATAGAAGACTATGCACCAAGAGTTAAAGTGTATACTCCTAGTGATAGAAAGTTTTACACCAAAAATAGAAAAGCATACTCCTAGAGATAGAAGATTTTACATCCAAATATAGATCTAAAGATAGAAGAGTATACTCATAGAGATAGAAGACTTTACAAGTAGAGATAGAACATTATAGTTGAAGACATAGAAGAGTATACACCCAGAGATAGAAGAGTATCCTCCTAGAGATAGAAGACATTACAACTATAGAGAGAAAATTATACTTGAAGAGATAGAGGACTATACACTCAGAGATAGAAGAGTATACTCCTAGAGATAGAGATTTTACACCTAGAGATAGAAGATTATACGCCTAGAGATAGAAGACTTTACACCGAGAGATATATGTTTATACCTCAAGAGATAGAAGACTATGCACCTAGAGATAGTAGAGTGTACTCCTAGAGATAGAAAATTTGACACCAAAACTAGAAAAGTATACTCCTATAAAGAGAAACCTTTACATCTAAAAGTAGAAGAGTATACTCCTAGAGATAGAATATTTACAACTAGAGATAGAAAATTATACTTGAAGAGATAGAAGACTATACACCCAGAGATAGAAGAGTATACTCCTAGAGATAGAAGACATTACACCTAGAGATAGAAGATTATACTTCTAGGGATAGAAGACTATGCACCAAGAGATAAAAGTGTATACTGATAGTGATAGAAAGTTTTACACCAAAAATAGAAAAGTATACTCCTAGAGATAGAAGATTTTACATCTAAAGATAGATCTAAAGATAGAAGAGTATACTCATAGAGATAGAAGATTTTACAAGTAGAGATAGAATATTATAGTTGAAGACATAGAAGAGTATACACCTAGAGATAGAAGAGTATACTCCTAGGTATAGAGGACTTTACTCGAGAGTTATATGAGTACATATCAAGAGATAGAACACTATGCACCTAGAGATAGAAGACTATATTCCTAGAGATAGAAGACTTTAAACCTAAAGATAGAAGGTTATACTTCTTGAGTTAGAAGAATATACAGCTAGAGACAAGAGCGTATACTCCTCGATATAGAAGATATTATATGTAGAGATAGAAGAATATACTTCTAGAGATAGAAGACTATACACCGAGAGAGAGAAGAAAATACTCCTAGAGAGAGAGGACTTTACAGCTAGGGATAAAAGATTATACTTCTAGAGGTCTAAGAATATACACCTAGAGATAGAAGAGTATACTCCTAGAGATAGAAGACTTTACAACTAGAGAGAGAATATTATACTTGAAGAGATAGAAGACTATACACCAGAGATAGTAGAGTACACTCCTAGAGATAGAAGATTTTACACCTAGAGATAGAAGACGCTACTTCGAGGGATCGAAGTCTATACACCTAGAGGTAGAAGTGTATACTCCTAGAGATAGAAGATTTTACACCAAAAATAGAAAAGTATACTCCTAGACTAGGAGATTTTCCATCTAAAGGTAGAAGAGTATATTCCTAGATATAGAAGACTTTACAAGTAGAGATAGAACATCATAGTTGAAGAGATAGAAGACTTTACACGGAGAGATAGAAGAGTATACTCCAAGAGATAGAAAACTACAAAAGTAGAGATAGAAGACTAAACTTCTAGAGATAGAAGACTTTACACCTAGAGATAGAATAATATACTTCTTGAGATAGAAGACTATACTCCTATAGATAGAATAATGTACTCCTAGATATAGAAGATTTTATACCTAGATGTGGAAAATTTTACTTATAGAGATAGAAGATTTTACAGTTAGAGATAGAAGAGTATATTCCTAGAGATAGAAAACTTCAAAACTAGAGATAGATTATACATCTAGAGATAGAAGACTTTACACCTAAGAATAAAAGAGTATACTCCTAGAGATAGGAGACTTTACACCGAGAGATATATGTTTATGCCTCTAGAGATAGAAGACTATGTACCTAGAGATAGAAGAGTATACTCCTAGAGATAGACGATTTTACAACAAAATAGAAAAGTATACACCTAGAAATAGAAAACTTTACATCTAAAAGTAGAAGTTTATACTCCTAGAGATAGAAGACTTTACAAGCAGAGATAGAAAATTATACTTGAAGAGATAGAAGACTATACACCCAGAGATAGAAGAGTATACTCCTAGAGATAGAAGACATTACACCTAGAGATAGAAGATTATACTTCCAGAGATAGAAGACTATACACCGAGAGACAGAAGAAAATACTCCTAGAGATAGAGGACTTTACAGCTAGGGATAAAAGATTATACCTCTAGAGGTATAAGAATATACACCTACAGATAGAAGAGTATACTCCTAGAGATAGAACACTTTACAAGTATAGAGATAAATTATACTTGAAGAGATAGAAGACTATACACTCAGAGATAGAAGAGTATACTCCTAGAGATAGAAGATTTTACACCTAGAGATAGAAGATTATACGCCTAGCGATAGAAGACTTTACACCGAGAGATATATGTTTATACTTCAAGAGATAGAAGAATATGTACCGAGAGATAGTAGAGTGTACTCCTAGAGATAGAAAATTTTACATCAAAACTAGAAAAGTATACTCCTAGAAAGAGAAACCTTATATCTAAAGATAGAAGAGTATACTCCTAGAGATAGAAGACTTTACAAGTAGTGATAGAAAATTATACTTGAAGAGATAGAAGACTATACACTGAGATAGAAGAGTATACTCCTAGAGATAGAAGACATTACACCTAGAGATAGAAGATTATACTTCTAGGGATAGAAGACTATGCACCAAGAGTTAAAGTGTATACTCCTAGTGATAGAAAGTTTTACACCAAAAATAGAAAAGCATACTCCTAGAGATAGAAGATTTTACATCCAAATATAGATCTAAAGATAGAAGAGTATACTCATAGAGATAGAAGACTTTACAAGTAGAGATAGAACATTATAGTTGAAGACATAGAAGAGTATACACCCAGAGATAGAAGAGTATCCTCCTAGAGATAGAAGACATTACAACTATAGAGAGAAAATTATACTTGAAGAGATAGAGGACTATACACTCAGAGATAGAAGAGTATACTCCTAGAGATAGAAGATTTTACACCTAGAGATAGAAGATTATACGCCTAGAGATAGAAGACTTTACACCGAGAGATATATGTTTATACCTCAAGAGATAGAAGACTATGCACCTAGAGATAGTAGAGTGTACTCCTAGAGATAGAAAATTTGACACCAAAACTAGAAAAGTATACTCCTATAAAGAGAAACCTTTACATCTAAAAGTAGAAGAGTATACTCCTAGAGATAGAAGACTTTACACTGAGAGATATATGTTTATACCACAAGAGATAGAAAAATATGCACCTAGAGATAGAAGAGTATACTCCTAGAGATAGAAGACATTACACCTAGAGATAGAAGATTATACTTCTAGGGATAGAAGACTATGCACCAAGAGATAAAAGTGTATACTGATAGTGATAGAAAGTTTTACACCAAAAATAGAAAAGTATACTCCTAGAGATAGAAGATTTTACATCTAAAGATAGATCTAAAGATAGAAGAGTATACTCATAGAGATAGAAGATTTTACAAGTAGAGATAGAACATTATAGTTGAAGACATAGAAGAGTATACACCTAGAGATAGAAGAGTATACTCCTAGGTATAGAGGACTTTACCTCGAGAGTTATATGAGTACATATCAAGAGATAGAACACTATGCACCTAGAGATAGAAGACTATATTCCTAGAGATAGAAGACTTTAAACCTAAAGATAGAAGGTTATACTTCTTGAGTTAGAAGAATATACAGCTAGAGAAAAGAGCGGATACTCCTCGATATAGAAGATATTATATGTAGAGATAGAAGAATATACTTCTAGAGATAGAAGACTATACACCGAGAGATAGAAGAAAATACTCCTAGAGATAGAGGACTTTACAGCTAGGGATAAAAGATTATACTTCCAGAGGTATAAGAATATACACCTAGAGATAGAAGAGTATACTTCTAGAGACAGAAGACTTTACAGCTAGAGAGAGAAAATTATACTTGAAGAGATGGAAGACTATACACTCAGAGATAGAACAGTATACTCCTAGAGATAGAAGATTTTACACCTAGAGATAGAAGAGTATACACCTAGAGATAGTAGAGTGTACTCCTAGAGATAGAAAATTTTACACCAAAACTAGAAAACTATACTCCTAGAAAGAGAAACCTTTACATATAATGGTAGAAGAATATACTTCTAGATATAGAATACTTTACAACTAGAGATAGAAAATTATACTTGAAGAGATAGAAGACTATACACCCAGAAATAGAAGAGTATACTTCTAGAGATAGAAGACATTACACCTAGAGATAGAAGATTATACTTCTAGAGATAGAAAACTATGCACCAAGAGATAAAAGTGTATACTCCTAGTAATAGTAAGTTTTACACCAAAAATAGAAAATATACTCCTAGAGTAGAAGATTTTCCATCTAAAGATAGAAGAGTATATTCCTAGAGATAGAAGACTTTACAAGTAAAGAGAGAACACTATAGTTGAAGAGATAGAAGACTATACACCTAGAGATAGAAGAGTATACTCCTAGAGATAGAAGACTTTACACCTAGTGATAGAAGAGTATACTCCAAGAGATAGAATACTTCAAAAGTACAGATACAAGACTAAACTACTAGAGATAGAATACTTTACGCCTAGAGATAGAAGGTTGTACTTCTAGAGACGCAAGACTATACTCCTAGAGATAGTAAAGTGTACTCCTAGATGTAGCAGACTTTATACCTAGATATAGAAGATTTAACTTATAGAGATAGAAGACTTTACAGTGAGAGATAGAAGAGTATACTCCTAGAGATAGAAAACTTCAAAACTAGAGATAGAATATTATACTTCTAGAGATAGAAGACTTTACACCTAAAGATAGAAGAGTATACTCCTAGAGATAGAAGACTTTACACCGAGAGATATATGTTTATACCTCAAGAGATAGAAAACTATGCACCTAGAGATAGTAGAGTGTATTTGGAGAGATAGAAAATTTTACACCAAAACTAGAAAAGTATACTCCTAGAAAGAGAAACCTTTACATCTAAATGTAGAAGACTATACTCCTAGAGATAGAATACTTTACAACTAGAGATAGAAAATTATACTTGAAGAGATAGAAGACTATACACCCAGAGATAGAAGAGTATACTCCTAGAGATAGAAGACATTACACCTAGAGATAGAAGATTATACTTCTAGGGATAGAAGACTATGCACCAAGAGATAAAACTGTATACTCCTAGTGATAGAAAGTTTTACACCGAATATAGAAAAGTATACTCCTAGAGACAGAAGATTTTACATCTAAAGATAGATCTAAAGATAGAAGAGTATACTCCTAGAGATAGAAGACTTTACAAGTAGAGATAGAACATTATAGTTGAAGACATAGAAGAGTATACACCTAGAGATAGAAGTGTGTACTCCTAGGGATAGAGCACTTTGCCTCGAGAGTTATACGGTTACATATCTAGAGATAGAAGACTATGCACCTAGAGATAGAAGACTATATTCGTAGAGATAGAAGACGTTAAACCTAAAGATAGAAGGTTATACTTCTTGAGTTAGAAGAATATACAGCTAGAGAAAAGAGCGGATACTCCTCGATATAGAAGATATTATATGTAGAGATAGAAGAATATACTTCTAGAGATAGAAGACTATACACCGAGAGAGAGAAGAATATACTCCTAGAGAGAGAGGACTTTACAGCTAGGGATAAAAGATTATACTTCTAGAGGTCTAAGAATATACACCTAGTGATAGAAGAGTATACTCCTAGAGATAGAAGATGTTACACCTAGAGATAGAAGATTATACTTCTAGACATCGAAGACTATGCACCAAGAGATAAAAGTGTATACTCCTAGTGATAGAAAGTTTTACACAAAAATAGAAAAGTATACTCCTAGAGATAGAAGATTTTACATCTAAAGATAGAAGACTATACTCCTAGAGATAGAAGACTTTACAAGTAGAGATAGAACATTATAGTTGAAGAGATAGAAGAGTATACACCTAGAGATAGAAGAGTATACTCCTAGGGATAGAAGACTTTACATCGAGAGTTATATGATTATACATCTAGAGATAGAAGACTATTCACCTAGAGATAGAAGACTCTATTCCTAGAGATAGAAGACTTTAAACCTAAATATAGAAGGTTATACTTCTAGAGTTAGAAGAATATATAGCTACAGAAAAGAGCGTATACTCCTCGATATAGAAGACATTATTCGTAGAGATAGAAGAATATACTTCTTGAGATTGAGGACTATACACCTAAAGAGAGAAGATTGTACTCCTAGAGATAAAACACTGCACACCTAGAGATAGAAAATTACACTTCTAGAGGTAGAAGACTTTACACATAGAAAGAAAATTATACTTGAAGAGATAGAAGACTATACACCCTGAGAGAGAAGAGCATATTCCTAGAGATACAAGACATTATAAGAAAAGGTAGAAAATTATACTTCTGGATATAGAATACTATACACCGAGAGATAGAAGAAAATACTCCTAGACATAGAGGACTTTACAGCTAGGGATAAAAATTATACTTCTAGAGATATAAGAATATACTCCTAGAGATAGAAGAGTATACTCCTAGAGATAGAAGACTTTACAACTAGAGAGAGAAAATTATACTTCAAGAGAGAGAAGACTATACACCTAGAGATAGAAGAGTATACTCCTAGAGATAGAAGACTTTACACCTAGAGATAGAAGAGTATACTCCAAGAGATAGAAAACTACAAAAGTAGAGATAGAAGACTAAACTACTGGAGATAGAAGACTTTACACCTAGAGATGAAGATTATACTTGTAGAGATAGCAGACTATACACGTAGAGATAGAAAAGTAAACTTCTAGAGATACAAAACTTTACAACTATAGATTCAAGATTATCCATCTAGAGCTAGAAGTCTTTACACCTAGAGATAGAAGATAATACTTCTAGAGATGCAAGACTATACACCTAGAGATAGAATAGTATACTCCTAGAGATAGAAAAATTTACACCTAGAAATAGAAAATTATACTCCTAGAGACAGAAGACTCTACACCTAGAGATAAAAGATTATATTTATAGAGATAGAAGACTATACAGCTAATGATACAAAGTATACTCCTAGAGATAGAAGACATTATAACTAAAAGTAGAAGATTATACTTCTAGAGATAGAGGACTATGCACCGATATATAGAAGAAAATACTCCTAGAGATAGAAGACTTTACAGCTAGGGATAAAAGATTATATTTCTAGGGGTATAAGAATATACACCTAGAGATAGAAGAGTATACTCCTAGAGATAGAAGTCTTTACAACTAGAGAGAGAAAATTATACTTGAAGAGATAGAAGACTATACACCCAGAGATAGAAGAGTATACTCCTAGAGATAGAAGACTTTACACCTAGAGATAGAAGACGCAACTTCAAATGATAGAAGTCTATACCCCTAGAGCTAGAAGTGTATACTCCTAGAGATAGAAGATTTTACACCAAAAATAGAAAAGTATATTCCTAGACTAGGAGATTTTCCATCTAAAGTTAGAAGAGTATCTTCCTAGATATAGAAGACTTTACAAGTAGAGATAGAACATCATAGTTAAAGAGATAGAAGACTCTACACGGAGAGATAGAAGAGTATACTCCAAGAGATAGAAAACTACAAAAGTAGAGATAGAAGACTAAACTTCTAGAGATAGAAGACTTTACACCTAGAGATAGAATAATATACTTCTAGAGATAGAAGACTATACTCCTATAGATAGAAAAATGTACTCCTAGATATAGAAGACTTTATACCTAGATATAGAAGATTTTACTTATAGAGATAGAAGACTTTACAGTTAGAGATAGAAGAGTATATTCCTAGAGATAGAAAACTTCAAAACTAGAGATAGAAGATTATACATCTAGAGATAGAAGACTTTACACCTAAGAATACAAGAGTATACTCCTAGAGATAGAAGACTCTACACCGAGAGATATATGTTTATGCCTCTAGAGATAGAAGACTATGCACCTAGAGATAGAAGAGTATACTCCTAGAGATAGATGATTTTACAACAATAATAGAAAAGTATACACTGAGAAATAGAAATATTTATATCTAAAAGTAGAAGTTTATACTCCTGGAGGTAGAAGACTTTACAAATAGAGGTAGAAAATTATACTTGAAGAGAGAGAAGACTATTCACCCAGAGATAGAAGAGTATACTCCTAGAGAAAGAAGACATTACACCTAGTGATAGAAGATTATACTTCTAGAGATAGAAAACTATACACCGAGAGATAGAAGAAAATACTCCTAGAGAGAGAGGACTTTACAGCTAGGGATAAAAGTTTATATTTCTAGGGGTATAAGAATATACACCTAGAGATAGAAGAGTATACTCCTAGAGATAGAAGTCTTTACAACTAGAGAGGGAAAATTATACTTGAAGAGATAGAAGACTATATACCCAGAGATAGAAGAGTATACTCCTAGAGATAGAAGATTTTATACCAAAAATAGAAAAGTAGATTCCTAGAGTAGAAGATTTTCCGTCTGAAAATAGAAGAGTATATTCCTAGAGATAGAAGACTTTACAAGTAGATATAGAACATTATAGTTGAAGAGATAGACGACTATACACCTAGAGATAGAAGAGTATACTCCAAGACATAGAAAACTACAAAAGTAGAGATAGAAGACTGAACTACTAGAGATAGAAGACTTTACAACTAGAGATAGAAGATTATACTTCTAGAGATAAAAGACTATACTCATAGAGATAGAAAAGTGTACTCCTAGATGTAGAAGACTTTATACCTAGATATAGAAGATTTAACTTATAGAGATAGAAGACTTTACAGATAGAGAGAGAAGAGTATACTCCTAGAGATAGAAAACTTCAAAACTAGAGATAGGAAATTATACTTCTAGAGATAGAAGACTTTACACCTAAAGATAGAAAAGTATACTCCTAGAGAAAGAAGACTTTACACCGAGAGATATATGTTTATACCTCAAGAGATAGAAGACTATGCACCTAGAGATAGTAGAGTGTACTCCTAGAGATAGAAAATTTTACACCAAAACTAGAAAAGTATACTCCTAGAAAGAGAAACCTTTACATCTAAAGGTAGAAGAGTATACTCCTACAGATAGAATACTTTACAACTAGAGATAGAAGATGCTACTTTGAGTGATAGAAGTCTATACACCTAGAGCTAGAAGTATATACTCCTAGAGATAGAAGATTTTACACCAAAAATAGAAAAGTATACTCCTAGAGTAGAAGTTTTTCATTCTAAAGATAGAAGAGTATATTCCTAGAGATAGAAGACTTTACAAGTAGAGATAGAACATTATATTTGAAGAGATAGAAGACTATACCCCTAGAGATAAAAGAGTACACTCCTAGATATACAAGACTTTACACCTAGAGATAGAAGAGTATATTCCAAGAGATAGAAAACTTCAAAAGTAGAGATAGAAGACTAAACTACTAGAGATAGAAGACTTTACACCTAGAGATAGAAGATTACCCTTCTAGAGACACAAGACTATACTACTAGAGATAGTAAAGTGTACTCCTAGATGTAGAAGACTTTATACCTATATATAGATGTTTTAACTTATATAGAGAGAAGACTTTACAGTTAGAGATAGAAGAGTATACTCCTAGAGATAGAAAACTTCAAAACTAGAGATAGAAAATTATACTTGAAAATATAGAAGACTATACACCCAGAGATAGAAGAGTATACTCCTAGAGATAGAAGACATTACACCTAGAGATAGAACATTATACTTCTAGAGATAGAAGACTTTGCACCGAGATAAAAGTGTATACTCCTAGTGATAGAAAGTTTTACACCAAAAATAGAAAAGTATACTCCTAGAGATAGAAGATTTTACATCTAAAGATAGAAGAGTATACTCCTACAGATAGAAGATTTTACAAGTAGAGATAGAACATTATAGTTGAAGACATAGAAGAGTATACTCCTAGCAATAGAAGACTTTACATCGAGAGTTATATGATTATACATCTAGAGATAGAAGAGTATGCACCTAGAGATAGAAGACTATATTCCTAGAGATAGAAGACTTTAAACCTAAATATAGAAGGTTATACTTCTAGAGTTAGAAGAATATATAGCTAGAGAAAAAAGCGTATACTCCTCGATAGGGAAGACAGTATACATAGAGATATAAGAATATACTTCTAGAGATAGAAGACTATACACCTAGAGAGAGAAGATTGTACTCCTAGAGATAAAAGACTGCACACCTAGAGATAGAAGATTACACTTCTAGAGGTAGAAGACTTTACACATAGGAAGAAAATTATACGTGAAGAGATAGAAGACTATACACCTAGAGATAGAAGAGTATACTCCTAGAGATAGAAGACTTTACACCTAGAGATAGAAGAGTATACTCCAAGACATAGAAAACTTCAAAAGTAGAGATAGAAGACTAAACTACTAGAGATAGAAGACTTTACGCCTAGAGATAGAAGATTATACTTCTAGAGACGCAAGACTATACTCCTAGAGATAGTAAAGTGTACTCCTAGATGTAGAAGACTTTATACCTAGATATAGAAGATTTAACTTATAGAGATAGAAGACTTTACAGTTAGAGATAGAAGAGTATACTTCTAGAGATAGTAGATTTTACACCAAAAATAGAAAATTATACTCCTAGAGATAGAAGACTTTACATCTAAAGATAGAAGAGTATACTCCTAGAGATAGAAAACTTTACAACTAGGGATAGAAAATTATACTTGAAGAGATTGAAGACTATACACCTAGAGATAGAAACGTATACTCCTAGAGATAGAAGACTTTACACATAGCGATAGAACATTATATTTCTAGAGATAGAAGACTGTGCAACTAGAGATAGAAGAGTATACTCATAGTGTAAGAAGACTTTATGCTTAGGAATTGAAAAGTACACTGTTAGAGACCGAAGACTTTATACCTACAGATATAACAGTAAACGCCTAGAGATAGAAGACTTTACACCTAGAGATGAAGATTATACTTCTAGAGATAGCAGACTATACACCTAGAGATAGAAAAGTAAACTTCTAGAGATACAAAACTTTACAACTGACTTTTTAATGACAATATTCCTGAACAAATAGTAAATAATATATAATAATATATACCTTTTATTTATTGGTTTTTGTTATGTGAGAAGCACTTACCTATTAGATCATGTAATCACTCAACTCTCTCAAGAGGTTATGAAACTTATTCACACCTGAAAATTGTGAAGTTCAACATTGAAAATAATTTGCCCACAATCAAAGCTGATTAGTGGCAGAAGATGGATATTTCTTGCCTTGTGTTATCTGTAGATTTAATAAAAATTGGTGGAACACAGGGTTTATTTGCTAATTCCCAAGTACAAATATTATAATTGCTAGCCCGGAACTCAGAACTTACATTCTGTCATAGAATGTGCTGGTTATTTCACACCACTTATGTGATATTCCTTAATCATGAAAACTATTGTGTGTTTAGAGTGTGCACATTTCTGTGATGCATTTGAAAGACATATGCCAAGTCAGCCCAGAGAAATATTGGACTTGGCCTCAAGAAGGGTTTGAGCTTTTGATACACACAGCTGCCTTATCACAGTGCAGTCACCCTCAACCATCACCTCTGGATACTCTTGGGCATGGAGAAGCCTGAACCAGAAAGCCCAGCATGTTTTTAGGAATTAGCCACCTGTCAAAGTCCTGGGACCTACACATCAACAGACAGTTCCTTAACATCTGAAGCAATGGTCAGCATCCTTCTGTTCTGGGGAAGGGCTGGTGGTGCTGCCAGAGCTCAGGACGCCCTTCTCTGTGCTGCTCTTTCCTGTTGGCCTTGCTTCTCCTCCTGATGTGAACCTGAAGACCACATGCAGATCCCAAATCAGAATTCCAAATCCATATACATTTTTCCACAAATGGTTTTTGCCTCTACAAGTAGATGTGATTTCCCAGCCGTAATCAGGAGAAGAGGTGTAGAGGAAGAAAGAGGATTCCCAGAGTCCCAGCTCTAGGTGGGCTCCAGGCTCTTGAGATTCTATGTGGAGAGGGGCCTGGTCAGTGAGAGAACAGGACCTGTAATGTCAACTGCAGATTTCCTTGAAGAAGAAGTCTTCTCACACCTTGTAAGGCCAATGCAGAAATACCACTCCAATGGTGTCCTAATTCTTTGAGCACATTAGTCTCTATTCATCTAACTTTATGTACATTCCTTGGCTTCTGAGAAAGTGCTCTTTCTGTTACTATTATTCATGTAGCAACTTTTCTTTCAGTCTCTCCCTTTTGTTGATTTACTGTGTCTTAATCTCCTTGACATCCCACCTTCATTTTATTTTTCAGTCATTTTACTCTTAAAAATAGTATACATCATCAATGTTCTATATCATGTATCTAATTGTTGCTATATTCCTCCATTTCACATCTTTTCTCTGTGTTAAAGCCAATACTTGACACATACTTACATTAGCCTTGTGAGCATTTGCAAAATTCTCCTTCCCCTAAGTCACTGTAGCTATTTCTTTTCTCTTTTTCTCAGACATGGAAGGTGACCTTAAAAAACATGAAGTGATACCAACACAGCATGCATTCAGGAAGGACCCATTTATCTGCAGGTCAACAGTATGTTTCTTGGGGATGAACTCAGTCGTCACATAAGAGACCTGGTAATGGGATAAAATAGGAGTTCATGACAATCTGCTGATGGATAAAATGCCTGAGCATAAATTCTGTCCCAGTAGAATATTTGGAATACTTTAAATTTTGGAATAACATTTCCCTGAAGACAAACTGGAACTTCAGTTTCAATAAAAGGGGAATTGCCTCAACATAGCTCATGTATATAACGTGTGAAAAATAAAGAAGACTTAAAATTTAATCAGAAAGTTATGCAGGCGAGAGGCTACAAAATAGAAAATCAGTGTGAATTCACCAACTAACACTGCATGTGAATAGAACGAACATGGGCCATTTATTTTAAAAGAAGACTACCAGTGAGAGAGCAGACTAGAGCCAGTACGTAGAGAAATGACTACATGGACGTGTGTGAACATCTGTAACAGCCTCTCCTTTCCTTGCACATAGCAGAGTCTTCACTCTGGAGGAGAGTCCATGGAATGTAATGCATGTGAGGAGATTTCACATGCAACAACGTGAACTCCACATGTGTTAACTCAAACAGGAGAGAATCCCTATAAATGCTATGAATGTGGGAAAGAATTCAACTAGAGCCTTCACCTTTATATACACCAAAAATTCACACAGGAGAAAAATCCTAAACTTGTCACTAATCTGGAAGAGTCTTTGGCCAATATTCCTTTTTTAAGTATCAATAACATAAGGTGAATTATACTGCAGAGAAACCACATAGATCCTATCAATGTGGGAAAGCTTTAGTCAATGCTCTAAACTTAGATGGCATGAGAGAACTCACCCTGGAGGGACCCCTACAAATGTTATGACAGTGAGAAATAGTTCAGCTGGAGTTTTGCCTTTACACACATGAAAAATCACACTGGAGAGAAACCCTAAAAACGAAGTGAATGTGGAAGACCCTTCATCAGAGGCCAACTTTCATTCAGATATATGAGCTCAAATAACAGAGAAGTTCTATGTCTGGAATAAATCTGGAAGAGCTTTCAGTTGAAACTTGGTTACTTCAAAGTCGTGGACTCATTCACACTGGAGAGGAAACCTTGTGAGTGTCATCATGTGGGAAAACATAAGACAAAGCCATGACCTTAGACATCATGTGAGAAGTCACATTGGGAAGAAGCCCTATAAATATAATAAATGTGGAAGAACTCTTAGATGCTGCTCTCACATTTATATGTACCAGGGAACTCAAGAAGAGACACTCTATATCTGCAATCAATGAGGTAGAGCCTTCAGCTAGAATTTCTTTCTTCAACCACCGGGACACTCAAGTGAAGAGAAACCCTACACCTGTACTCATGGTGGAAGAGCCTTCAGTTGGAGCTCCAGTCTCAGCACACACAGAGAACTCAGAGTCAGCATTAATTCAACTAATCCTGTTACTTCAATTTTTAATGTATCATTTCTCTCATAAATTAAAAGAAAATTATAAATTAATTTACTCTTTTACAAGGCTGCTACTCCTGGAGAACTGTGTGTACCTGGACAGAAAAATTCCAAGAACTCAGAGTCAGGCAGTGGTTTATCCCCTATATAAGAATTTTGGAGCCAAAGGATTTTTCTCACAAGAAGGGCAGATACCTATCTCGGTACTGAGAAACTGGCAGATCATTGCAGACATGGAGCAATCCATTTCCAGATTGTTTTACAACAGCAGCCTTGAATGTACTAATTCATGGAAACATAAAGCACTGTCCCTCAGAGCTCCATTTGTAAGTCTGCCCGCCAAAGATCTACTCTTTGCTCTAGATGAATAATCCTCACAACAGAAAGTGCTTGGAGAAAGATGAGCATACAGAGAAAGCCCATTTTGTAAGTTAAACCTGCAAGAAAGCTAGTTAGGGAGAGGCTAGGTCCCCGTCTTTAGATCAATTGCTTTTTCTTTGTTGGCCAAAACATTCATTATAACACTGAGGTCAATTGAAGACCAATGACTTAAGGCATGATGTATTCAAAGGGTCTATAAAGCATAGGATGTTGGGGCAACATTTGTCGGTATATGTGCTCCTGTGAATGCATGTGCGTGTGCATGTGCACACACACACACAAACACACACACACAGAAAAAAGGGAGATAGACTAGAGTATCCATCTGATCCCTAAAGGGAAATTGTCACTCAGGAATCAAGGCCATAAATGTGTCATGCAGGAGAAGAATCATATAAATCACATATATTCATGGATTCAATTTTCAATTATTAACAAATATTTACTGAGTCCATCTCATAGTTCAGAACTTACACTTTTATGAGGATTTAATTGTAAATGATACAATGCCCTTCTCTTCCTATAACTGTACATTCTAATGCAGGCAATAAAAATACACTGCAAAATAGAATACGTGCATAAGGGTTTACACGTTGTATAATTACAAAATGCTTGCCACTAGTCTACCAAGAAAAGTTGGCACTTTATAAAAGAAAATTGACATTTAAAACATTGTCAATTCTGGAACTTTGGAAGGCCATATATTTCAGAGTCTCTGCATTATTAAAAAATATTTTACACAATTCTGAACCTTAGAAAAATCTATTCTGCATGACTTTGAGAAAGCAAAGCTTGATTCTCTTTCCTAAGGGTCAGCTTTGTTGCTTATTGTATTATAAAATAAGTATTTTTGAATTAATTGTTTGAATTCCAAAGTAGTTTTTGAAAATCAATCATCATATTTATAAATGCAGAAGATAAAGCACTGAGTGAAGAAAACAAAATATAAAATTATATCTATGCCATAATTATAGTTGAATTAAAATATAATACCTATATTACTATAAACAAAAATAATCAATAAACAATCTATAATAAGATTTAAAAAGTGTTTTATTTGAATCAAACTGAGGACCAGCTCAGAAGCCGTCTTCTCAGGTTGTTACCAAAGGCAAGTTCCTTTGCTCAACGCACAGTGAGACCAAAAACATTGAAACATCCAAGTGTGGAGCACACGAAGGTTTATGGCAGGGCCACACAAGGAGACAGGTGGCTCATGCCCCCAGAAAACTCAAACTCCCCGAAGCGTTTCAGCAAAGCATTTTGAAAGGCCAGGTGAGGGAGGAGCATGGTTGGTATTGCAAAATTCTTGGTGCAGGAATCCTTTGTGCATGTAGGTCAGATCACGATGTTCCTGTAAACCTCCAACAAAACAAGTGTTATTCTCTTTTCTGCAACTTGTTTATGGCTATATGAATGGAAAAGTGTTATACTCTTAAAGGTCAGAGTCTTGAGAATGGGCAACCCTGTCTATTTCAGGCTATGGGCAACGTTCTTAACTCTAAGCACCAGCAACCGAATACAAAGATTAAAGTTAAAGAAACAGATCTAATATGGAGTCAGATTTGTTCTTCCCTGTTACAAGATTACTCTGAGAAACTGTTCTTGAGAAACACTGTTTCCAGCACAGTTTTATATCTTCTCAGAACAAAGAACATTAAACAAGTTAGGGATGCATTTGGAGAAAAACAACAACAGAAAACACAGATCCGCATGTACAGAGCGAGTCAGCATGGCCCACCACCAGGGAAGAGAGTCTCATCATCAAATGAGGACGAGCATTGGTGTCCCAGGAAGAGAGATATTTAATCTTTAGTTTTAACATGATCATTCTTTACTTCTGGTCAATGTGTCTTTTTCTGTAATAATTAAAGCAGGTGTATAATGTATGTCTGATAGGCCGCACACAGGCTATTTCAGCTGCATGAAATTTAAGTTAATTCATGTATAAACCAGAATAACATCCCATACCTCAACATGTGGAAATTTCTTTTATCATTACCTACCAAAAAAAAAAAAAAAAAAGAGGGAGCATTTTAACAATTAAATAGAGGAAAATTCAGATCTCATAGGAAGAGGCAGTTCTTCAAATTGACTAAATTTAACTTTATGAAAAAGCCACACACACACACAAGCACACGCACACGCACGTGCACACACACACACACAAAAGAACTTTGGCCCGAGATGGGAAATCTGGGCTCCTCACACCAGACATGAAGGATTAGAAGGCACCTGCTGGCTGCTGCCTTGTTGCCGCAATGCCGGCCCTGTGGCTGCAGCCTGGAAGCCGGGGGACCTAGAGGTGGACTCACTCGTGAGCCCCAACCCGCCCGGGGCCCTGGCGGCTGCGCCCCCGCCCCCGGCCCTGGGAGGAGACCCTCGGTGTGGGCGGAGCCTGAAGTCCCTGCCCCAGGCTCGACGCAGTGCGGCCAGAACTGCCTGGGCGCCCTGGCCTCGGGCCGCGCTGCTCTGGTCACTCCGCGTCCCTCCCGGCCGCCGCCCCCGAGGGAGGCGTGAGGAGCAGAAGGCAGCGATCTGTGCAACAGCTGATGGTCACTGTGGCCTCTGTGTGACTTACCTTGAATGTCCCGCTCACGACAGAAGCCTGTTTGTGGCCCACGGAACAGACACTGAGCATCTGCTTTCATTGTTAAGGAAAAGGACGCATTGACCAGAAGTAAAGAATGTTGGTGTTAAAAATACAAATGAAATGTCCCGGGTCCTAAGATGCCTATGCTGGTCCTCCTTTCATGGTACTTTGCCCTTTCCAGGTGCCATGGGCATGCTGTCTCGCTGGGCACCTGCTTGTCTCTGTTTTGTTTTGTTTTGTTTTTCCCTTGAAGGGCTGTATCCCTGACTTGGTTGATATTCTTCTTCTCAGGAGACATACAGCTGTGCTGGAAACCCTGCATCTGAGCAGCAGATCCTCAGAGCTATCCGAGCGGCTGTCTTCCAGTCTGTAGGCCTCACTTTGGCCCACATACAATTGTTTTCTATTCCTGTGATAGATTGTTTATTGATGATTTTCCTGGACACAGGTGCTCTTGCCTGAGAGCCGGCCTCTTTCTCCAGGGACGCGGACCTGTCCCAGAGCTCATGGGTCTCAGGGGCCTCACTCCCGGGGCACCATCCTCACCACCCTGCAGGCAATGGACCGCGGGCAGCAGCTCCAGGAACCTCGGGGACAGCAGGGGAGGGGCTGCAGGCACCTGCAAATCAGCAGCTGCACCCACCATCGCAGGGACCCTCCCACCCCAGGACACCTCCGCATGCACAGCCCCAGCTCCAGGCTGTGGGAAAGACTAACCCCCGACATTGAGGAAGCCCCCAAAGCCAGCGTGTCCTCAGCCTTCTCACACAGAAAGCTGGAGGCCGCCTGGCCCTGGTGCCTGAGAGCCTGGAGCCCCCTCTCCTTCTGTACCTTCCTCCCCACACCCCCCGAACTTCAGGGCACCCTGGCTCTCACCCCAGGAACTCAAACACACCCAGCCTCTGCCCCTCAACAGTTTTCAGAGTCTGGGGGTGTTCCCGGTAGTGGAGGGGACACAATCTAAGAAGGGCCGCCAGACGTCACCAGCGCCGGCCCTTGTGTCCCTGCTCCCTCCCCTCGTCCCAGCCTCCTGGCCTTAAAGTGAAAGCAACTTTCCTGCTCTTAACACCTTTGTTTCCATATCCTCCTCCTTCAACCCAGTGGCCAGGATTTCCCTCTTTGGTCCCAACAGGCTGCTGTGTTTTGTGTTGAATGGACTCTAGATCGGGACACCAGGGTGAGACTAGATGTTCAAGAGGGCGGGGTACTTGCGCAAATAACTGAAGTATGCCGCCTCATCATCTCAGGGGCACCCACACCCACAGCTGCATCCTGCCCACTCAGCCGCCACCCTAATGTCTTAGGCTCCTCCTGCCTACACTCCGCAGCAGGGCTAGCTGCGCATTGCATTCTGTGCTTGTGTTTCCCGGGGACCCTCCTGGCTCATCCCTGGCTGTGCACACGCCACCTGGCCTCCCCATCTCGTCCTCAACGAAGCTGCCCTGACAGGCTGCCACCATATAGTGTGCACGCCTTGCTTCTTGCTGATGATAAACTAACAAAGCATTATTCTGTATCCATCTATTATGACGCACGCTGATTACCCCCATTGTTTGAATATCTGTAACTCATATTTTAGTACTTAGCTGTATTCTAAAGTGTTGTGAAGAAAATTTTCAATTATGTAAAATAATGTCCTTTCAAGTGACTCAGAAGGGAGTGTGGCCAGCAGAAACATGGCCCCTCAAGTTGTCCAGGCCCCAATCCCCAGTATGAAGATGTAAAGTCACCTGGCAAAAGGGACTTGTGTAGGGTGATTAAGTTAAAGGTCTTGATCTGGGGAGACCCTCTTGGGTTATTTGCGGTGGTGCACTGTGATCACATAGATGCTCGGAAATGAAAGAGAGAGTTAAGAGGGTCACAGGTGGAGGAGACGGGAGGACGTGACCGAGGCGGGAGTGAAGTAGGTGCTGGGGCCACAAGCAACGAGTGTGGCCTCTTCTAGAAGCGGGTGAAGGAACAGACCTTCCCCCAGAACCTCCAGAAGGAACACAGCGCCGTTCACACCTGATGTCCGCACAGTGACACCCATTTTGGACTTCTGACTCCAGGACTGTAAGAGAAGGAACTTGTGTTATTTGTTATATCAGCAATAGGAAACAAATACATGTAGGGAAGTGTATCTTTTCTTATTTTTTAAGCAGGTTTATTATAACACTGGTAAGTGAAATTTCCTTGTATTGCGAGTTAGAATGAGGAGGGGTGACACTGATAATGTTTCCTCAAAGAAATCATTGCAGAAGCCCCTCTCCTGTGATGAAAGAGCGGGTCATGACCAGGGGCGCCTCAGGGCACCAAGGGGAGCAGCTGTGTGCCCAGCACCTGACTGAGGAGGTCTGAGGGCCTCTGAGTGGGAGAGGGAGATGCTGAGAAGCTTTCTAAAGTCTCTGCATCTGCACCTAACCAGCAGCTGAGCACGGGCGTCCATGTGGAAGCAGGGATGATGCCTCACTGTCCTTATTTCTAAAGCAGAGATGAAAATATTATCATGTCATAGAGCTGTGTGGAGAATTACATGAAGTAATGTGTGTATTAGCACATATCTCAGGGCATGTAGCAATCCCCGATAAGCCCTGTGACTGATTTACGATAATTATGTGTTACTTGTCTAAATGGGCCACAGGTGGTCAGTCTTAGCATTGGATTCTGTTCCTGCTTTGGACCCTTCTCCTCGCTCCTGACTTGTTTCTACTTCTTCATCCCCCTTGATCCACAGGGACCTAATGACTTCCAGCAGAAACTCCACTTTCCCTTGTATGTGGTTGGAGGGTGGGCCGGAAGTAGCCTTCTTCTGTGCCCACCTGAACTCTAAATTTCAGAATCTTATTTAATCCTTGTAACAAAGCACTGAGGCAACACAAATATTCTCCTGATTTTCGAGAACACAGAACTGAAATTTGGTGCTTTAGTAACTTGGCCAGGATCGCAGAGTGAATGAGTGAGTGATCAAGATTTAAATCCAGGCAAGTCTGATTCCTGGGCCCTCTCAACCACGGGAAGTTCACCTCTTGTGCTACTCAGAGCTTAATGATTGTACTGGTGTTTTTTTTGAAGTAGTCTTCAAGTTCTTTTAACAGATTTCTCTTATTGCCAAAGTACTTTATATTTATTGTAGCAAGCTTTAAAAATATTGATAAACATGAAAGAGATATTTAAATTCACCTGTAACTCACAACCTCAAAAATCTACCTGTATGAGAGGATCTCTCTTGTTTTATTTCCTTTCCATTTAAATATTTGCCTGATATAGAAGGTACTAGATTTGTTTCCCCAAATTCTTATTGCTGAGCACTAAAGATTATTTCTCAGCTTAGAGTAAGCATTCTGATAGTTAAAATATTATACCTAATTATTTATTTGATATAACTTCCCAGAAATGACAACAGAAATTTCTAGGCCAAACAGAAAACCTTTTAAAGGCTTTTGATTTGCATGTACTGCAAAAGGGCCAAGCAGAAAAAAACTTGAAGAGCATGCAGGTCTTCATGGAAGAAAGCTTGAGTCTTTGTTAGCGGGTAAGATATTATATAAAAACATTCTTTTCTCTTAACATAAAGGAAAATATTTCAGTCTAAATTTATACAGATAGGTTGATTTCCTTTGCTTTCTTCTAGTAACCATTTCTATTTCTTCATTTGAATATTTCCACTTATGTATCATGCCAATTTTTCTGCTACAACGTTTATAGTATTATATATTTGTAGGAATTATTTATTAGGAATATCAGACTTCCGTGAAACATGTTATAAATAACATTTTGACTTTGTAGTTCTCCTCTTATTTCTTGACCTATAAGACTTGAACAAAGATTTTTCTATGTAGCTTGGCCTAGCTCTCCATTGGGTTCTGTGCCTGTGTTTCCTGTGGTCCCCTCCTGGCTCATCCCTGGCTGTGCAGACCCCACCTCATCCTCCAAGAAACCTCTCTGCCCTGGCAAGACGGTATCCACACAGAATGCTCCCCTTTTTTTGCCACTGAAAATTAAGAAACCATTGTTCTAGGCCAGTCTATTGTGTCCCACACTGATCTCACTGTTTTATTATTTGTAACTCATATTTTAGTAGTTGATTATATTCTCAACTGTTGTCAAAATGCTATTTGATTGTGTAAGATAATGTGTCTTGAGGTTGAGCAGAAAGGGTAGTGGGGTTGACAGAATAATACCTCACCCCCACCCAAATATAACTGTTCTAATCCCCAGAACCTGTGACTATGTTACGTTACATGACAAAAGGGACTTTGTGAGTGTCACTAAGGATTAAGTAAGGATCTTGCATTTCCCCAAAGAAGACATACACATGGAAAATAGGCATGTGAAAAGATGCTCAACTTCACTAATTATTCTAAAAAATGCAAATCAAAACTACAATGAGGTATCACCTCACTGCAGTCAGAATGGTCATCATCAGAAAGCCTACAAATAATAAATCCAGGAGAGGGTGTGGAGAAAATGGAACCCTCTTGCATTGTTGGTGCGAATGTAAATTGGTACAACCATTATGGAGAACAATATGGAGGTTCCTTAAAAAATTAAATATAGAACTCCCATAAGATCCAGCAATCCCAGTGTTGGGCGTATATCCAGAGAAAACGATAATTCAAAAGAGTCATGCACCATATTTTTATTGCAGCACTATTTACAATAGCCAAGACATGGAAGCAAATTAAATATCCAATAGAGGAATGGATAAAAAATATGTCGTAGATGTAAGGTCCGTTGGCCCGGGTGAAAGGAGGCCCGGGGGGTAAGAGAAAACATCGACCAGTATGAGGTAGGAGAGGCATTGGGACATAACGACCTCACCTGTTCTGGGAATCAACAAGAGACTCTAACTTCCTGCCCAGAAAACAATGGGGCTGACGGGAAGGGAAAATGGGCTTACACCCCACAACAGACCAACCAACACCTGGCCCTGCTGTATCCTCACCAAATAAGGAATTACCCTGTATAGCAAACCACCCCCTCCCCTTGCAAGCCGCCTTCTGCTTTTACCCCAATAAAAATCCCCCTCATGCAGTACTGGGCGCGACTTCTCTAGCCCCTTTCTCTCGGACCAGTGAACCTTGACCGGGAGCGC
Source organism: Orcinus orca (assembly GCF_937001465.1). Taxonomy (NCBI): domain Eukaryota; kingdom Metazoa; phylum Chordata; class Mammalia; order Artiodactyla; family Delphinidae; genus Orcinus; species Orcinus orca. The sequence goes on from NC_064572.1 coordinate 3,922,031, forward strand.
TCCCTAATAAAGCTCACTTGAAGCTTTGCTTTGTTTCGCGGTGCCGTTTGTTAAGATCCAACCTTACAGTAGATATATACAGTGGAATATGACTCAGCCATAAAATAGAATGAAATAATGCCATTTGCAGCAACATCGTTGGACCTAGAGATTATCGTACGTAGAGAAGTAAGTCAGACAGAGAAAGACACTTATATATGAAATCTAAAAAGTGATACAAAGGAACTCATTTACAAAAGAGAAATAGACTCACAGACATAGAAAACAAACTTCTGGTTACCTCTTTCTGGAAAGAGGGGGGACAGTGAAATGAGGAGTTTGGGATTAACATATACACACTACTGTATATAAGGTATATAAACAACAAGGACCTACTGTATTTCTCAGGGAACTATATTCAATATCTTGCAATAACTTACAATGGAAAAGAATCTGGAGATATATATATATATATATATATATATATATATATGTATGTATATGTATATACATATATATATATATGGATTACTTTGCTCTACTCCAGAAACTAGCACAACATTGTAAACCAACTATAATGCAATAAACGTTTTTTTAAAAAAACTAAAGATCTTGACCTAGGGAGACCCTCCTGGGTTATTTCTGAGGGTGCACTTTGATCACATAGGTCCTCAGAAGTCAACAAGAGAGTTAAGAGGGTCACACGTGGAGGAGATGTGAGGACGTGACCGAGGTGGGCGTGCTGTGGGTGCTGGGGCCACAAGCAAGGAGTGTGGCAGTCTCTAGAAGCTGGTGAAGGAACAGACCTTCCTCCAGAGCCTCCAGAAGGAACACAGTGCCGTTCACACCTGATGTCCGCATAGTGAGACCCATTTTGGACTTCTGACTCCAGGACTATAAGAGAAGGAACTTTTGGTAATGTGTTATATCAGCAATAAGAGACTAATACAGGTAAGGGAGTGTATCTTTTATCAAAGGAGAGATTTATTATAACACTGGAGACTGAAGTTCTCTTGGGTCAAGGAGTTAGAAAGAGGAGGTGTCACACTGACAAATTTCCTCAGAAAGTCAATTCCGAAGCCCCTCTGTTGAGACGACAGAGAGGGAGCAGTGAGTGGGCAGATGCTTTAGAGCTTCTAGACCATCTGAGTTCAGAGAAGGAGATGCTGAAGCAGCCTCCAGAGGTGTGTGCATCTACGTCTCACCCGGGAGCTGGGCGTAGCCCCCAAAGATGAGCATCCAGAAGCAGGCAGCTGGCCCACAGGCAGAAGACAAGAGGTTAACCAGAGAAAGAATTCCCTTATACCCCAATGTGCTTTATGTAAACTCACTTTGCTTCTTTCTCTTTCTTATTATACCTAGTGGAAAGTGAAAGCAATATTTTATTTAGTACTTAAATAAAGTTGTTTGTGTGTGTGTGTGTGTGTGTGTGTGTGTGTGCTGCATTGGGTCTTCGTTGCAGTGCACGGGCTTCTCATTGCAGTGGATTCTCTTGTTGTGGAGCACCGGCCCTAGAGTTCACGGGCTTCAGTGGTTGTGGCTCGCAGGCTCTAGAGCGCAGGCTCAGTAGTTGTGCCGCATGGACTTAGTTCCTCTGCGGCATGTGGGATCTTCCCGGACCAGGGCTCGAACCTGTGTCCCCTGCACTGGCAGGCGGATTCTTAACCATTGCACCACCAGGGAAGTCTTAACTAAAGTTTTATAATTTGTTTTATTTTACAAAATTAAGATTAAGCTTATAAGTGGGAGACCAATACCTTTCACAGTTCCCCAAGGCTGAATTGAACTGTGCTTGTGTTAGAGGGGGCTCATCCAAGTCGACATGGGGGCGACCATAGGAAAGACACAAGCTGGCCCTGAATGACACAGATATCTCAGTCCTAGAGCCCCCCTTCCTTTCTGTGTTATGTTGGACAGGGCACCTACTGTCTCTAACTCTTTGTTTCCCTGCTTCTGAAGCAGAGGTGACAGTACCACTATGTCACAGAGCTGTGTGGACAATTCCGCAGACAATGTGTGTATCAGCACACATGCAAGGGCAAGTAGTAATGCCCAAGAATCTAAGTGAATAGTTGGTGATAATTATTATCTGCTTGCCCAAAGCACAGGGGTGACCTTTCTTGGTGCCGATTCTGGTCCTGCTGTGTATCTTTTTATCTCTCAGCGCTCCTTTCTTCTTCTTGATCCACCATGACCTGAGCCTTCCTGCTGAACCTCCACTCTTCACTGTGGCTGGAGTGTGAATGTGAAGCAGCCTCCCCTGCACCCACTCTGAGCCCTTTACTTTCAGGAAACAAGTCTGTGAAGCAGTAGCACCACCTCCTTGTTTTCCTGATGGCAAAACTGAGACTTGAAGCTTTTAGCTACTGGGTCAAGATCACAAGGTAAGTGAGTGAGGGACCAAAAGTCTAACTGAGGTAACATGAATCCTGGACCTTCACACCCACAGTTCACTTCTCACAGAAGTCGGCTCAGAACTCAGCAAGTGTATTCATGTTTCCTTTGAAGTAGCTTTTATACGTTTCTCTTATTACCAAAATACTGTATATTTATTGTAGCAAACTTTGAAAGTATTGATAAACATGAAAGAAAACATATAAATTCACCTCTAATCCCACCACCTAGACAATCTACCTTTTAGAGACGATCTCTCTTCATATGTTGGTTTATTTCCTTTCCATTTTAAATATTTGCATGATATAAAAGGAATTGTGCTTTTTTGCCCCAAATCATTATTGTTGAGCAGGTAAGATATTTTCTTATTTTAGAATAAACATCCTGATAGTTAAAATATTGCAACTATTTTTTTTGGTATAAATTCCAGGAAATGAGAATTCAAAATTCTGGATCAAAACAGAAATCGTTTCCAAAGCTTTTTAATGTTTATGTACTGCCAAAGGGCCAAGCAAGAAAGGTTACAGAGTCTATAGATCTGCAGTGGATGAAAGCTACAGTTTCTGTTAGTGGGTGAGATATTATATTAAGCCTCTTGTCTCAATAGAAAAGAAACTAATATCTCAGTCTAGCTTTTATGGACAGGTTGAATATTTTCTATTTTCTAGTAACCATTTATACTTATTTACATGAGCGTTCCAGCTTATGTTTCTTGCCAATATTTTTCTGCTGGAATTTTCACTTAATTATATATATCTAGGAGCTATTTATTAGGAATACTAGACTTCTGTCATGTATGTTAAAAATAGAATTCTGAGTTTGTAGTTCTCCTTTCACTTTTTGACATTTAAATGTTTAACAAGGTTGTGTACTAAAATCCATTAAGCTTTTTGTGTGTGGTTTAGCATTCAGGATAATGCTTAGGTATTAGTTTGCTGGGGTGGATATAATAAAATACCACAGCCGGGGGTGGGGCCTTAAATGACAGAAATATATTTTCTCAAACTTCCAGGGCCTGGAAGTCCAAGCTCAAGATGTGATGAGGTGTGGTTTCTCCTGAGACCTCTCTCCTTGCCTTGCACATGGCAGCCTGCATGCTGTGTGCTGTGTGTGCACATCCCTAGTGTTTCTCTGTGAGCCCAGATTTCCTCTTCTTAGAAGGACACCAGCCAGATCAGATTAGGGCCACATTAAATCCTCGGTTTAGTTTATTCATCTCTTTAAACGCCTTATTTCCAAATACGGTCACATTCTGGGTTACTGGAGATTAGTGCTTCAACATATGGATTCATGGGCAAAATTCAGAGCCTAACAGCTTAGAAACGTCTTCCCCACCTCAGATTATAGAAATAGCTATATTTTCTTCTTGAAGTTTATAATATCAAATTTTATATTTAAATGATATTTGGCCTTTATTTTGATGTGTGGCATGCCTCTTATTGAAAGATAGGTGCACAGGTAACATAAATGTATAGTTTACAGAATAATAGCAACATAAATGCCTATCTTCTCATCACCCACCTTAAGAAATAGAACCTTCTAATTCCTTTGTACGTCTCAACGATCTGATGTTCCTTTGCTTTCATTAGAGATTTCCACATGTATATGAATTCCTAAACAATATGTTGGCTTTTCCCCTTTGGGTTCTTTACACGAGTAGAATCACACTGATTTTCCTTTTGTGGTGTAGTGGTTATTTTGTGTTCAACATTGGATTCTCAGATTCATCCGTGTTGATGCATGTAGTCAATTTAATTTACTGCTCTTTAGTAGTCCATATGGTTGTAAAAGCAAGACAACAGCTCCAGTAGAATCACTTATGCTAAGCCCCACGTCACCAAACTGAGATCTAACGGAAGTAGTTTCAGCTCTCCCAAAAGGAAAACTTGCACTAGTTAATCAGGTATCTCCTGACCAGCACTAGTTGGGTTATCTGTCTGAGAGAACCCTGTCTCACCTAAAGGAGATTTCCCTTCACTAACTCTCCAGCTTTTGAGCCTGTGTAGCTGGTTCCTGCTATTTTCTGCCTACAAACGTTTTTCATTTGTACAACTTCTCAGAGCTGCTTTCTGTGTGCTAGAGAGAATGTTGCCCGATTCATGATGAATCAGGCAATAAAGCCAAAAGATCTCCAAATGTACTCCACTGAATTCTGTTGAACACTTTCAATATCCCTAAATCCATCCAATCTATTGTTAATAAATATTCGAGTGTTTCTGGCCCTTTACTACTATGGAAATGGCTCACACGTCTCAGCTCTATGCCTTGGGTGTGATGTTAGTGGTGTGCTCTCCCAGCCACACAGTGTAATGAAAGAAGCTGATATTCCTGTGAGCAGGGAGTGACAATTCCTGCTGTTCCCAATCACAAGCAACCTTTTTATTGCTTTCTTACAAGTTTCCCGGATGGTGAGGTGAGAAATGGTATTTTATTGTGGTTTTAATTTGCATTTAATTTATTACTAATGACACTGAGGATCTTTTTAAGTGTTCATTCAGCATCTGTATTTCATCCTCCATGAAATGCCTGTTTAAGTCTTTCTGACTTCTTTTCATCATTATGTTGAAAGTTCTTTGCACTGATTACACATATCACCTCCCACTTCATGGCTGTTCTTTCCTTTCTTTTTAGGATGTCTTTTGACGGGCAGGAATTTTAAATTGTAATATTGTTAATTATACTTAATAAATATGGTATTTACCAGGTTTTCCTATATGATTTATACTTTTTGTGATTTTTTTACAGGAAGTTCCTCATTCCCCTGATGTTATAAGAACATTCTCTTATGTATGCTTCTACAGATTTCATGTTTTTTTGTTTCACCTTTAATCATCAATTTACCTGGAATTGATACTTATGCATTTTCTCTGAAAATCAGCATGTTTTCTTCCAGCCGAGCTTGTGGGGAGAAGATGCCACCCCCTCCAAAAAATCTCGCTGCACCCACAGCTCCCTCTTGGGCTCAGAGTCCATCTCTGGAGGCTAGAGCGGTTACAGGAAAAGATAGAATAAGACAAGGGGTCAGAGAAAGGTGGGGCTGCTGTTTTCCATGATGCTGTGGAAGCTCTCTCGCCAACAAGGGCCACGTGAGAGAAGCCCATGCGGACGGTAAAGGAACGAGCCTCTTATCTCTGGAGGAGTAGCACATGTCAGGAAAGCCCCAGGGAAATGGAAACACTCTGTAGCAGGAGGGTCCTCAAAGATTTCACAGCAGCAAAGTGGTCAGTGTGCCTGGAGCACGTGCGTGTGCACGAGAAGGAGGGGGCCGCCAGGATGCTGGCTGGTGTTCGCAAATTTCTCCCTGCAGATTAGCCCCCGTCTCCCGAACATCCCCCACTGGGCAAACTGTCAGGTCCTCCTCTGAGTCCAGCGACAGCAGACACTCCGCTGCCTCAGGATGCTCTCTACTTTGCTTTCCCACTAGAAGATGAGATTCTTAAAGAGACAGATTTTGTATTTTTCCTTTTTGTGTCCCTACTGATAAGAAGTTTCACTGCTCAATAAATATTGAATAAACAAACAAAAGAAAGCAAATGAGTGAAGGTAACATTTTCCTCTGCTTTCATCTCTTTCCAGTGGGAACCAGGTACCGTAGGAGCCCAGAGCCGCTGCTAAACAGAATCTGGAAATGGTCACTTCTGCTTTTCACCACGTGGGAGGGTCTGAGGGATGAGTCTCAGGTCAGAGTTTCCCGGTGACAGTGAGTGAATGGAGAGCCCCTCCTTCAGTGTGTTCTTTCCATGAGCAGCTGAGGTCTGCGGCTCAGGGGCTGAGCGCTCACCTGGCTCGGCTTTCCTTGCACGGGGCCCACCCAGTAAAGAAAATGATCAGAAATGATTCCCTACCTTGTATTGGAGCCCCGGACCCTGAGAGTCCCTGGCGCTGTGAGTTACGAGGCCAGCGCCTGTGTAAGGCCACAGTGACGGCCAGGGTCCTGTCAGCACGGCCATGGACTCAGGACTTGCAGAGTGGCAACCATGCCGATGATCAGACACGTGTCATACAGTGGGACCAGGGGTGCAGGGTAAGTGGGTTTCCCAGAGGTTTAGGATTCCTGAGAGCACACAGAAGCCCAGGAGAAGCAAAGACTTCAAAACATTTGGAGAGCAAATGTGAAAACTGGTTCATGATTGGGAACCAAAGGCAGCGACGGCACCTCAAGAGGAAAGCGATTGAAGGAGAGAGAAGCGACAGGCAGAAGGGGCGGAGTACAGAGCACCTGGCGGGTGGTGGTGGTGGAAGGAGTCATAGCGGAAGAGGGGAGAAGTGGAGAGGACGGGAGAGGGGCCCCCCCGGACAGCAGAGGTCAGGCCAGGGTCCCGCAGGGGACGCCGCAGCCTCAGTCCGCCTGCCGCCCGCCAGTCACGGAGGGGAAAGCACTTGTGCAGCAGGACATCGTATAACTTAGTAATACTACAGCCCTGGTTAATGAAATCCTCAACTTCTTCTGCAGAAAATCCCATGTAAGTATTTTACTTACGTTTAGGTAGTTTCTATTTTCTATAAAGACCTGGGCATTGACTGACTTCGTGCTCCATATAGTAACACAGCTTAGAATTACAGACAGACCTGGGGTGCCTCTCAGCTCTGTCTCGTGGGAGCTGTGACTCAGGGCATGCCCCTCACCCCATCTAAGCCTCAGTTTCCTTATTAGTAAAACCAGGCATGATGATATGGGCTTGAAGGTTAAATTAATAATTGCATGTAAAATTTTGCAGTGCCTGGGACATGAGAGGCATGAAATGTCATCATACTTAGTATTTATTTTGTATGTTCAGTGTGAAGTTTGGGACCCTTTGCAAACGGCACCTTGTTGACTGGACTGGACACATAACTGGATTTCCTTCACTGGGATGAATTCTTGCAACAAGCACCCTCACTCCGTGTTTCTTCTTCTCCACCTTGGCCTGGACTCTTGGGCCTGTCTTATTCCCCTCACCTCCCTCTTTCCTGCCTCTTTTGTCAGTGTTTGACTCTCTCCAGTGTTGAGTTTTCTCTTCAATTGTGGCCAGTGTGAAATGTCAGTCACCCGGTAATGGGAATATCTGACCAAGATTCACCACAGCAGAGGAGTCGCCTCTTTGTGCAAGGGAAGGTTCAGCACATTTCAGGGCTGCTTTTCTGTCTGCTGCTTGTAGCCTAGTCATCATTCTTCAGGAGACCAAATTTCACACTCCATGTCTTCCCAGGACCTGGGTAAGCCTCCCTTCTTGCAAAACCTGAAAGTCCTTCAACAGATGGATTTAACATCTAACGCAAAGCAATTTTACGGATTTTTCTCACATAGACTTATGTAACCTGATGTTCTTCATTGAATTTCTTTGGAAATGTTAAAAGACAAAATCCAACTGAGTAAACTTTAATGATCTTATTGGCTTCATTCAGTGATTCATGAATCAGGCAGCGTCTAATCCAGAAAGGAGCACTAAAGGCTTAAACAAGGCAGGAGGTTTTACAGGCAGAAGAGAGCAGGGACATGGAAGCTATAGGAGCAAGAAGCTAGCTGATTATTTCGAGGTTACTTTCCTTCTAGGTGAGGCCAGCGTCTCTCAAGCAGATGACCTAACGTGTGCTCACCTGGAGCTCCTGATTGACTGGTTTAAGATTCCATCGCTGGGGGAGCTGAAACTATAATTAAGTTACATGCGGCTTAAGGTGAGCAATTGCATTTTGGGCCTATTGTCTTCTTTTTAACAGAAGGTTCTAAAGAGGAGATACAGTTATTAAAATTACAGAACTTATCATTCAGACTGTAAGCGTGTAAACTTGGTGACTCAATGGCCGAAGAAATAATTGAACCAAGGTTCGGTAGGTTATAATTTTCCCCTGGTTGACCTGAAGGTCCCCCTGTTGACACCTCCACTCTGTCACCACCGGGCAGCCCCTCCTGTGCCCTCCGCACACTCTCTGGGATCTCTACTACCACCATTCAACAGAGTGAGTCACATGCTTAGGTGAGTCCCACACCTTGCAAAGAGTATGACTTTGGCGTGCTAATCACACCCTCACAATCTAGGCCAGAGAAAAACCTTCCGTACTTATTGCCAGCGAGTCCCTGAAAGATGTGAACAAAGCCCTTCTTGGCCGGAGCTGCTCATTATTTTCGATCTTGCACATCTCTGCTCACGGGTTCAAGGTGTTTTCTTCTGTGATGTAGGCACTATAAAACGTTCCATCAAATGTACTCCACAAAGACCAGGCTTCTGCTTTGGTCTTTTGCAATTATAGGTAATGAGAAGATAAAAGAAGCCTGAATAATTTGTCACAGATTAACTCAGTACATTTTTGTTATTAAATTTCAGCTACATAACTAAAGCCAAAAATATGAAAAATAAAACCACAGCTCTGACAGCACTGTTCTGTTTTTCGTTTTTTTTTTTTTTTAAGAAGATGTTGGGGGTAGGAGTTTATTAATTTGTTGATTTATTTTTGCTGTGTTGGGTCTTCGTTTCTGTGCGAGGGCTTTCTCTAGTTGTGGCAAGTTGGGGCCACTCTTCTTTGTGCTGTGCAGGCCTCTCACTATCGCGGCCTCTCTTGTTGCGGAGCACAAGCTCCAGACGAGCAGGCTCAGTAGTTGTGGCTCACGGGCCTAGTTGCTCAGCAGCATGTGAGATCCTCCCTGACCAGGGCTTGAACCCGTGTCCCCTGCATTAGCAGGCAAATTCTCAACCACTACGCCACCAGGGAAGCCCCTGTTCTGTTTATTTTTATACTTTTAAAATAAATATTGTGACCTGAGCTTACTTTTTGGCACAGTTCACAGTTAGAATGTTTGTTGTCATGTTGATGAGCTGGTTGGATATTCATGCCATCGGGGCACACTGAGAGACTGGTGTTTTGGAACACAGAAAGAAGTCTCCAGGCTCAAAAGAAATACATGTTACACCCATCCCTTTATTTCTGCGAGGGATTGATTCCAGGGCCCTGCAGATACCAAAACACATGGATGCTCAGGTCCCTTACAGTCAGCCCTCTGTATCCAAGGTCCCCATCTACAGTTGGTTGAACCCATGAATGCTGAACCTGAGAACACAGATTGACGAATGTGTATTACCTGTGTTCCTGGAAATATGTAACCGCCCTTGGTGTCTGGCTTGCTATATCAGTTGCATGGCTGTATTTCAGTGTCAGACTTCTACCTATAAATAGAGCCGTTTTGTGTGTGCTGCCAAAGTAAGTTGTTCTGTGTGTGAAGGCATCAGTCACATTATCAATTCTAAATATTCCTGGATGTTAACCTGTAACTGCTTTTGGGTCATGGCCTGCTTCTTTGGACATATTGTTGGCTGACAGTATTTTTCTATAACGTGGAAAATAACACACAATTGGACTGATGACGTTTAGAAACCATCTTTGTAATTAGGGGAAATTTTAGAATTCCCTCAGATACTATATCCATGAAAAAGTTGAATTCATAGACACAGAGAGTAGAACAGTAGTTGGGGGGACATTGGGGTGAGGGAAATGGGGAAAGGTCGGTAAAGGGAACACACTTTCAGCTATAAGATGAATAAGATCTGATGATCTAATGTAAAACATGGTGACTATGGTTACATGGTGATTATGGTTAATAATACTGTTTTGTATAATTGAAATTTGCTAAGAGGTTAGAAATGAAATGTTTTCACCAAAAAAAAAAAAAAAAAAAAAAAAGAGAAAGAGAGAGAGATAAATACATGAGATGATAGATGTGTTAAGTGCATGGAGGAAATCCTTTCACAATATATATCAAACCACCATGATGTACACCTTAAATATCCTATCATTTTACATGTAAATTATACCTCAGCAAGGTTAAAATTTTTAAAAATATATAAATCCATGAATAATGGAAGGTCGATTGTGTCCAATTCTATAACATTAGGTCCTAGAATCTGGGTAAAACATTCCATGAACCAAAGAGTTCCCTTAGCTGACAGAATGTGGACACGTTTTACCTATTAGTCATTTCTGAGTTATCATGTTTATCAGGTGACTTAATGTAAGATTTACAAAGAGCTGCACACTGGAACTTTCTAATGGATTTGATCCTATTCTCCCAGGATTTGGTATTTGGAGATTACCTTCTGTGTGGACTCCTTTGATTTCTCATACAATGGATTGTAAACAGAGATACTGTGTAATAATTTTCTGGGTTTTTAACTTTCCTTCAATATGAGCTTTCTTCCAGTCAGTAAGAAGTATTTGTGTTGCCTTGAATAGAATTAGAATTATGTCAAGAATGCAGAGAAACAGTCTAAAGTTCCACATTTTTGTACTTTCAAAGTAGACTTTTTTATTTTTTCGTGATTAATAAACGGTACCTTGATTGTAACAGATCTGCCCTTTCCCTTTGGACTCTTTTATTTTATTTTTATTTTATTTTTTTCACATCTTTATTGGAGTATAATTGCTTTACAATGGTGTTAGTTTCTGCTTTACAACAAAATGAATCAGTTATATATATACATAAGTTCCCATATCTCTTCCCTCTTGCGTCTCCCTCACTCCCACCCTCCCTATCCCACCCCTCCAGGAGGTCACAAAGCACCGAGCTGATCTCCCTGTGCTATGCGGCTGCTTCCCACTAGCTATCTACCTTACGTTTGGTAGTGTATATATGTCCATGCCACTCTTTCGCTTTGTCACAGCTTACCCTTCCCCCTCTCCATATCCTCAAGTCCATTCTCTAGTAGGTCTGTGTCTTTATTCCTGTCTTACCCCTAGGCTCTTCATGACATTTTTTTCCTTAAATTCCATATATATGTGTCAGCATACGGTATTTGTCTCTCTCTTTCTGACTTACTTCACTCTGTATGACAGACTCTAGGTCTATCCACCTCATTACAAATAGTTCAATTTCGTTTCTTTTTATGGCTGAGGAATATTCCATTGTATATGTGTGCCACATCTTCTTTATCCATTCATCCGATGATGGACACTTAGGTTATTTCCATCTCTGGACTATTGTAAATAGAGCTGCAATGAACATTTTGGTACATGACTCTTTTTGAATTATGGTTTTCTCAGGGTATATGTCCAGTAGTGGGATTGCTGGGTCATATGGTAGTTCTATTTGTAGTTTTTTGAGGAACCTCCATACTGTTCTCCACAGTGGCTGTATCAATTTACATTCCCACCAACTGTGCAAGAGGGTTCCCTTTTCTCCACACCCCCTCCAGCATTTATTGTTTCTAGATTTTTTGATGATGGCCATTCTGACTGGTGTGAGATGATATCTCATTGTAGTTTTGATTTGCATTTCTCTAATGATTAGTGATGTTGAGCATTCTTTCATGTGTTTGTTGGCAGTCCATATATCTTCTTTAGAGAAATGTCTATTTAGGTCTTCTGCCCATTTTTGGACTGGGTTTTTTGTTTTGTTTTTATTAAGCTGCATGAGCTGCTTATAAATTTTAGAGATTAAGCCTTTGTCAGTTGCTTCATTTGCAAATATTTTCTCCCATTCTGAGGGTTGTCTTTTGGTCTTGTTTATGGTTTCCTTTGCTGTGCAAAAGCTTTGAAGTATCATTAGGTCCCATTTGTTTATTTTTATTTCCATTTCTCTAGGAGGTGGGTCCAAAAGGATCTTGCTGTGATTTATGTCATAGAGTGTCCTGCCTATGTTTTCCTCTAAGAGTTTGATAGTTTCTGGCCTTACATTGAGGTCTTTAATCCATTTTGAGCTTATTTTTGTGTATGGTGTGAGGGAGTGATCTAATTTCATACTTTTACATGTACCTGTCCAGTTTCCCAGCACCACTTATTGAAGAGGCTGTCCTTTCTCCACTGTACATTCCTGCCTCCTTTATCAAAGATAAGGTGACCATATGTGCGTGGGTTTATCTCTGGGGTTTCTATCCTGTTCCATTGATCTATCTTTCTGTTTTTGTGCCAGTACCATACTGTCTTGATTACTGTAGCTTTGTAGTATAGTCTGAAGTCAGGGAGCCTGATTCCTCCAGCTCCATTTTTCGTTCTCAAGATTGCTTTGGCTATTCGGGGTCTTCTGTGTTTCCATACAAATTGTGAATTTTTTTGTTCTAGTTCTGTGAAAAATGCCAGTGGTAGTTTGATAGGGATTGCATTGAATCTGTAGATTGCTTTGGGTAGTAGAGTCATTTTCACAATGTTGATTCTTACAATCCAAGAACATGGTATATCTCTCCATCTATTTGTATCATCTTTAATTTCTTTCATCAGTGTCTTATAATTTTCTGCATACAGGTCTTTTGTCTCCTTAGGTAGTTTTATTCCTATATATTTTATTCTTTTTGTTGCAATGGTAAATGGGAGTGTTTTCTTGATTTCACTTTCAGATTTTTCATCATTAGTGTATAGGAATGCCAGAGATTTCTGTGCATTAATTTTGTATCCTGCTACTTTACCAAATTCATTCTTTAGCTCTAGCAGTTTTCTGGTAGCATCTTTAGGATTCTCTATGTATAGTATCATGTCATCTGCAAACAGTGACAGCTTCACTTCTTCTTTTCCGATTTGGATTCCTTTTATTTCCTTTACTTCTCTGATTGCTGTGGCTAAAACTTGCAAAACTATGTTGAATAAGAGTGGTGTAGTGGGCAACCTTGTCTTCTTCCTGATCTTAGTGGAAATGCTTTCAGTTTTTCACCATTGAGGACAATGTTGGCTGTGGGTTTGTTATATATGGCTTTTATTATGTTGAGGAAAGTTCCCTCTAGGCGTACTTTCTGCAGAGTTTTTTATGATAAATGGGTGTTGAATTTTGTCAAAAGCTTTCTCTGCATCTATTGAGATGATCATATGGTTTTTCTCCTTCAGTTTGTTAATATGGTGTATCACATTGATTGATTAGCGTATATTGAAGAATCCTTGCATTCCTGGAATAAACCCTACTTCATCATGGTGTATGATCCTTTAATGTGCTGTTGGATTCTGTTTCCTAGTATTTTGTTGAGGATTTTTGCATCTATGTTCATCAGTGATATTGGCCTGTAGTTTTCTTTCTTTGTGACATCCTTGTCTGGTTTTGGTATCATGGTGATGGTGGCCTCATAGAATGAGTTTGGGAGTGCTCCTTCCTCTGCTATAGTTTGGAAGAGTTTGAGAAGGATAGGTTTTATCTCTTCTCTAATGTTTGATAGAATTCACCTGTGAAGCCATCTGGTCTTGGGCTTTTGTTTGTTGGAAGATTTTTAATTACAGTTTCAATTTCAGTGCTTGTGATTGGTCTGTTCATATTCTCTATTTCTTCCTGATTCAGTCTTGGCACGTTGTGCATTTCTAAGAATTTGTCCATTTCTTCCATGTTGTCCATTTTATTGGCATAGAGTTGCTTGTAGTAATGTCTCATGATCTTTTGTATTTCTGCAGTGTCAGTTGTTACTTCTCCTTTTTCATTTCTAATTCTATTGACTTGAGTCTTCTCCCTTTTTTTCTTGATGAGTCTGGCTAATGGGTTATCAATTTTCTTTATTTTCTCAAAGAACCAGCTCTTAGTTTTATTGATCTTTGCTATCGTTTCTTTCATTTCTTTTTCATTTATTTCTGATGTGATCTTTATGATTCCTTTCCTTCTGCTAACTTTGGGGTATTTTTGTTCTTCTTCCTCTAATTGCTTTAGGTGCAAGGTTAGGTTGTTTATTCGAGATGTTTCCTGTTTCTTAAGTTAGGCTTGTATTGCTATAAACTTCCCTCTTACAACTGGTTTTGCTGCATCTCATAGGTTTTGGGTCGTCGTGTTTCCATTGTCATTTATTTCTAGGTATTTTTAAATTTCCTCTTTGATTTCTTCAGTGATCACTTTGTTATTAAGTACTGTATTGTTTAGCCTCCATGTGTTTGTATTTTTTACAGATCTTTTCCTGTAATTGATATCTAGTCTCATGGTGTTGTGGTCGGAAAAGATACTTGATACAACCTCAATTTTCTTAAATTTACCAAGGCTTGATTTGTGACCTGATATGATCTATCCTGGAGAATATTCCATGAGCACTAGGGAAAAAAGTGTATTCTGTTATTTTTGGATGGAATGTCCTACAAATATCAATTAAGTCCATCTTGCTTAATGTATCATTTAATGCTTGTGTTTCCTTATTTATTTTCATTTTGGATGATCTGTCCATGGGTGAAAGTGGGGTGTTAAAGTCCCCTACTATGAATGTGTTACTGTCGATTTCCCCTTTTATGGCTGTTAGTATTTGCCTTATGTATTGTGGTGCTCCTATGTTGGGTGCATAAATATTTACAATTGTTATATCTTCTTCTTGGATCGATCTCTTGATCATTATGTAGTGTCCTTGTTTGTCTCTTCTAGTAGTCTTTATTTTAAAGTCTATTTTGTCTGATATGAGAATTGCTACTCCAGCTTTCTTTTGGTTTCCATTTGCATGAAATATCTTTTTCCATCCCCTTACTTTCAGTCTGTATGTGTCTCTAGGTCTGAAGTGGGTCTCTTGTAGACAGCAAATATATGGGTCTTGTTTTTGTATCCATTCAGCTAATCTGTGTCTTTTGGTGGAAGCACTTAGTCCATTTACATTTAAGGTAATTATCAATATGTATGTTCCTATTCCCATTTTCTTAATTGTTTTGGGTTTGTTTTTGTAGGTCTTTTCCTTCACTTGTATTTCTTGCCTAGGGAAGTTCCTTTGGCAGTTGTTGTAGAGCTGGTTTGGTGGAGCTGAACTCTCTCAGCTTTTGCTTGTCTGTAAAGGTTTTAAATTCTCCATCAAATCTTCATGAGATCCTTGCTGGGTAGAGTAATCTTGGTTGCAGGTTTTTCTCCTTCATCACTTTAAATATGTCCTGCCAGTCCCTTCTGGCTTGCAGAGTTTCTGCTGAAAGACCAGCTGTTAACCTTATGGGGATTCCCTTGTGTGTTATTTGTTGTTTTTCCCTTGCTGCTTTTAATATGTTTTCTTTGTATTTGATTTTTGACAGTTTGATTAATATGTATCTTGGCGTATTTCTCCTTGGATTTATCCTGTATGGGACTCTCTGTGCTTCCTTGACTTGATTAACTATCTCCTTTCCCATATTAGGGAAGTTTTCAACTATAATCTCTTCAAATATTTTCTCAGTCCCTTTCTTTTTCTCTTCTTCTTCTGGAACCCCTATAATTCGAATGTTGGTGCATTTAATGTTGTCCCAGAAGTCTCTGAGACTGTCCTCAGTTCTTTTCATTCTTTTTTCTTTATTCTGCTCTGCAGTTGTTATTTCCACTATTTTATCTTCCAGGTCATTTATTTGTTCTTCTGCCTCAGTTATTCTGCTATTGATCCCATCTAGAGTATTTTTCATTTCATTTATTGTGTTGTTCATCACTGTTTGTTTCATCTTTAGTTCTTCTAGGTACTTGTTAAATGTTTCTTGCATTTTGTCTAATCTATTTCTAAGATTTTGGATCATCTTTACTATCATTATTTTGAATTATTTTCAGGTAGACTGCCTATTTCCTCTTCATTTGTTAGGTCTGGAGGGTTTTTATCTTGCTCCTTCATCTGCTGTGTGTTTTTCTGTCTTCTCATTTTGCTTATCTTACTGTGTTTGGTGTCTCCTTTTTGCAGGCTGCAGGTTCATGGTTCCCGTTGTTTTTGGTGTGTGTCCCCAGTGGCTAAGGTTGTTTCAGTGGGTTGTGTAGTCTTCCTGGTGGAGGGGACTAGTGTCTGTGTTCTCGTGGATGAGGTTGGATCTTGTCTTTCTGGTGGGCCGGTCCATGCCTGTTGGTGTGTTTTGGGGTGTCTGTAGACTTATTATGATTTTAGGCAGCCTTTCTGCTAATGGGTGGGGTTGTGTTCCTTTCTTGCTAGTTGTTTGGCATAGGATGTTCAGCACGGTAGCTTGCTGGTCGTTGAGTGAAGCTGGGTGATAGTGTTGAGATGAAGATCTCTGGGAGATTTTTGCCATTTGATATTATGTGGAGCTGGGAGATCTCTTGTGGACCAGTGTCCTGAAGTTGGCTCTCCCACCTCAGAGGCACAGCACTGACTTCTGGTTGCAGCACAAAGAACCTTTCATCCACACGGCTCAGAATAAAAGGGAGAAAAAGTAGAAAGAAAGAATTAGTACAAGTAGAAAGAAAGAAAGAAAGGAGGGAGGGAGGGAAGGAGGAAGGGAGGAAGGAAGGAGGGAGGGAAGGAAAAAAGAAAGAAAGAAGATTAAGTAAAATAAAATAAAGTAAGATAAAATATAATAAATTTATTAAAATAATTATTAAGGAAAAAAACGGACGGATAGAGCCCTAGGACAAATGGTGGAAACAAAGCTATACAGACAAAATCTCACACCGAAGCATCCACATACACACTCACAAAAAGAGGAAAAGGGGAAAAAATCATAAATCTTGCTCTCAAAGTCCACCTCCTTAATTCGGGATGATTCATTGTCTATTCATGTATTCCACAGATGCAGGGTACATCAAGTTAATTGTGGAGCCTTAATCGCTGCTTCTGAGGATGCTGAGTGAGATTTCCCTTTCTCTTCTTTGTTCTCACAGCTCCCAGGGTCTCAGCTTTGGATTTGGCCCCGCCTCTGCGTGTAGGTCGCTGGACGGCGTCTGTTCTTCGCTCAGAAAGGACGGGGTTAAAGGAGCCGCTGATTCGGGGGCTCTGGCTCACTCAGGCGGGGGGGGGAGGGAGAGAGGGGCATGGAGTGCGGGGCGGGCCTGCGGCGGCAGAGGCCGGCGTGACGCTGCACCAGCCTGAGGGGCGCCATGTCCTCCCCCGGGGGAGTTGTCTCTGGTTCCCGGGACCCTGGCATTGGTGGGCCGCACAATCTCTCTGGAAGGGGGGGCGTGGACAGCGACCTGTGCACGCACACAGGCTTCCTGGTGGGGACAGCAGCAGCCTTAGCGTCTCATGCCTGTCTCTGGGGTCTCTGGAGCTCCTTTAAGCAGCGCTCTTAATCCCCACTCCTCGCGCACCAGGAAACAGAGGGAAGAAAAAGTCTCTTGCCTCCCTCCCGGCTAGCCGTGGTGCACTAATCCCCTGCAGGCTGTTTTCACGCCGCCAACCCCAGTCCTCTCCCTGCGCTCCGACCAAAGCCCGAGCCTCAGCACCCAGCCCCGCCCGCCTCGGCGGGGGAGTAGACAAACCTCTCGGGCTGGTGAGTGCTGGTTGGCACCGATTCTCTGTGCAGGAATCTCTCCGCTTTGGCCCCTGCAACCCTGTTACTCTGCTCTCCTCCGCGGCTCCAAAGCTTTCCCCCTCCGCCACCCGCAGTCTCTGCCTGCGAAGGGGCTTCCTAGTGTGTGGAAACATTTCCTCCTTCACAGCTCCCTCCCACTGGTACAAGTCCCGTCCCTATCCTTTTGTCTCTGTTTATTCTTTTTTCTTTTGCCCTACCCAGTTACGTGTGTGTGGGGGTTCTTGCCTTTTGGGAAGTCTGTGATCTTCTGCCAGCGTTCAATAGGTGTTCTGTAGGAGTTGTTCCACGTGTAGATGTATTTCTGGTGTATCTGTGGGGAGGAAGTTGATCTCCGCGTCTTAGTCTTCCACCATCTTCCCGGAAGCTCCTCCAAAGTAGATTTTTTAGCCCAAATTACAAGTGGTCATTTTGAAAGGCAATCTCTTTAACTTGAAAGAGATGAAATCTACTGAATGAAGACGAGGCCCTAGAATATACAAATGAGAAAGACTCTGACAGAAGAGTAGCACAGTGATAACCTTCCCAGCAGTAGGAGGAAAGAGGACAGAGAATGACACAGACCGCCCTGTCCCGGGAGAGGAGAAAAGATTCGTTCTGGCTGAGAGAGGAGAAGAAGCTGGACTGACAGCTGCTCTTGGAGGCACTTATAGGGTCAGGGATGAGGAGACCAGGCCTGGGTTTGCTGACGGTGGATCAGAGTCATAGTGGAGATGAAGCATCACTCACCAGCAGGGTAGGGGCATCAGGAAGCCCGTCAAGGTCTGCAGATGACCTGCTGCTGATTACTGAGAAGTGGGCATTGCTGCTCAGGAGTGCATTACCTGCTCTCCTTTTCTTTTTTTCTTTTTTTTTGGTTCCCATGGTTAAATGCTTCCCTTATGTCTCCAGGGACTGCCCATCAGAAGGGATGTCCACCTGTTCCTTGAGACATTATGAGTCCTAACTGGAATCTCCCTCTTTTCCATGGCCTGGAGTGCTGCAAACGTTCCAAAAGTCTCACAGAGTCAGACACAAGATTGTTAGATGAAGAATTTTTTAAAGTTAAATGGAAAAATCATTAAAAACTATTAACTCTAATAAAAAAAAATGGGCAGAAGATCTAAATAGACACTTCTGCAAAGAAGACATACAGATGGCCAAGAGGCACATGAAAAGATGTGACTCAACATCACTAATTATTAGAGAAATGCAAATCAAAACTACAAGCAGGTATCACCTCACATGAGTCAGAATGGCTATCATCAAAAAATCTCCAAAGATAAATACTGGAGAGGGTGTGGAGAAAAGGGAACCCTCCTAAACTGTTGGTGGGAATGTAAATTGGTACAGCCATTATGGAAACAGTATGAAGGTTCCTTAGAAAACTAAAAAGAGAGCTACTATATGATCCAGGAATCCCAATCCTGGGCATATGTGGGAGAAAACCATAATTCGAAAAGATACATGTACTCCAATGTTCATTACAGCACTATTCACAATAGCCAAGACATGGAAGCAACCTAAATGTCCGTCAATGGAGGAATGGATAAAGAAGATGTGGTACATAGATACAATAGAATAGGCCTCAAACATAAAAAGGAATGAAATAATGCCATTTGCAGCCACATGGATGGACCTAGAGATTCTCATATTGAGTGAAGTAAGTCAGACAAAGAAAGACAAATACCCTATGATATTGCTTTTATGTGGAACCAGAAAAAAAATTGACAAATAAACGCATTTACAAAACAGAAATAGAGTCACAGATGTAGAAAACAAACTTATGCTTACCAAGGGAGAAGGGGGGAGGGATAAATTGGGAGATTGAAATTGACATATACATACTACTGTATATAAAATAGATAACTAATAAGGACCTATTATATAGCACAAAGAGTCTACTCAATACTCTGTAATGAGCTATATGGGAAAATAATCTAAAAAAGACTGATATATGTGTATGTATAACTGATTCACTTCGCTGTACACCTGAAACTAACACAACATTGTAAATCAATTATACTCCAATAAAAAAATAATTAAAAAAATATTTTTTAGGCTCAATGTTTTTTAAGGAACTGAACCTGGTTCCAGAAGGGAAGGAAAGTCTTGCAGTGGCTAATGAGGACTGTGGTGTCTTAGAACTTACCTGTGGAGCTACTCTGAGTGAGGTCCTCGGACCCACATCGAGGGTGAATAAGAATTTGCAGCTGGATCAAGGAGTGGGAGCTCTTCACAGGAAGCCCCAGGTTATTGACAAAGAGCCTCTAATGCCTGCCTTTGGTTGAGAGGTGACAGTGGTGACACTTCTCCAAGGGCAGATGCTGAAAGTCTGTGACTTTGGGATGGATACATTGTCCTTTGGTGTCACTTCTCTGTGCTGCACTCTACCTTTTTTTTTCTTTTTAATTATTATTATTTTTTTAATTTTGGCTACTTTTTGGGTCTTCATTTCTGCACGCGGGCTTTTCTCTCGTTGCAACGATCAGGGGCTACTCTTCGTTGTAGTGTGAAGGATTCTCATTGTGGTGGCTTCTCTTGTGGAGCACGGGCTCTAGGCGCGTGGGCTTCAGTAGTTGTGGCACGCGATCTGCAGTAGTTGTGGCTCGTGGGCTCTAGAGTACAGGTTCAGTAGTTGTGGCACACGGGCTTAGTTGTTCCGCGGCATGTGGGATCTTCCCAGACTAGAGCTCGAACCCGTGTTCCCTACATTGGCAGGCGGATTCTTAACCACTGAGCCACCAGGGAAGCCCTGCACTCTATCTTAACTTCTTTCTTTAGATTTCATTCTTGGTAAAAGACTGCATATCACCAAAGAAAATCAGACATAAGTGGGGTGGGTACCATTTGGCCCTGCTCCACTTCCTTTCTGAAATCCAAAGTTCCATCTTGGCCAATGGGTGAGATGAAATTTGAACACCTCTCATAACTACCATTAAATATAATTTCTCTGCACTGAAAGTGACATCCATCCCACGTGGGCAAATTAACACAAGTGAACTGGCTCGTGTGTGACCCACGTAACGGCAGCGGGAAGACCAGGGATGGAATCATGAGGGTGGATGACCAGGTGGAATTTCTTGTTTCAACGCCATGACTCTCCGGGAATTTTGTCAGTGGGTTACACTTTAAGTGTCATTGCTGGCCTGAGACACAAGGTGAACTGTACTTTATTGATGGGTGAATGTACATGTGAAAGATGAGTCCAAGGTCAATAGTACATAGAAGTATCATTTGCTGTTGACAGATCCAGAAAGAGAAAGCAGATCATTGTTGGCTCTTTCAAAAGCCGGTATTAGCCACTTGGATGCCTGGTACGTTAGCATCACCACCTAGACTTTCAACCCAGCCTCCCCCCTAATATCTGCTGGCCTGATAAGTGGGGATGTGGAGGAGAGGCATTTGCCTGGTGAGTTGGATGCTTATTTAGAGAGCGCCCTTACTGATGCCACAGGGACGTACAGCTCCACAACACACCTCGCCCTTTCCTTCCTGCTCTGTCTTCTGCTTCCTCGTGATTATCTTGGTCGTCACAGGCCTCAGCAGCTTCAGCCTGTGCTTTTACCACCAGCCGCAAAGGCCCCTCTCCTTCAAGTGGCCTCCTGCTGCCTCATCATTGGTGCCACCTGAGGCTGCTCCCTGCCACCTGGCCCTTTCCAAGCCCTTTCTTCTGACGCTCTCACAGCTAATTCTCTGCCCACCACATAAGAGACTTCTTCTCACTATGTCCCACTCAGGGAGAGCCTACTACTGGCGGCAGTGAATCCTCTCTGATGGTGTCTGTCTATAACCACCAGCAGGATCCAACACATTTGACTCCTTTCTCTGCAACCCCTGCCTGACACTCAGGGCTGTTGGGGACTCTGGGGCTGACCCTCACATGGATGGTAGCTGGGTAGTAGACTTTGAAGGCCGGGGCTCTTAGGAGGTTATATGCTTCCCTCTTGGAATTTAAAAAACAAGAAAAACATAACATGGAAATAATCTAATTGAACCAGGTACTATATTTCTTCACTTATAAAACTCATAGACTCCTTCAAAGTAGGCAGATGTCAGTGGCAGAGTCTAATCCATAGGGAATTTTAAAACTTCCCTGCTTCACTCCACCCCCATATAAAAAGAACTTTAGTAAAAATTAAGACAAGAAACACTGTTTCTCCTATTCTAACAGAAACCAGAACATAATAAGCCTATCTCAGGGGTGACCACGGTCATCCTGATTGTTTCTCTTGTCTATCTTTTTTTTTTCCCTGGTCCTTGGTGACACCCAGTGCTGCCTTCTCTTAGGCAGGGTCCCTTCACTTAGAAATCTCAGCCAGACTATGAGGGGACCCGCATAGAGAGAGATCTAGGTGGGCAGCTGAGGCCAGTCTGGGCTCAGGGGAGGCTGGCTTGTCTCCTCAGCATCCTTCCCTTGTGCAGTTCTGCGCCCAGAGCACTGAGACATATGGGGACAAGCTCCATGGGCTGCTTACTGCGGAGGGGCCAGGGAGGCTGTCCAGTTGGTCTTTCATGCAGACGTTAAGGCACACAGGAGACAGGAGCCTCGGAGCTCGTTCTGCTCACTTGGGCAGAGCCTGCCAGGGCGGGCATGACCCTGGAATCCATGGTGATCGTAAGCATTCTCCTTCACGGATTTAGGAACTGGAGGCATTGGCTCTCTTGAACAGTGATGACTTCTTTGTAAGTAGGAGACTCGATTGAACTGATAGAATACATATAGAAATGTGTTACATGGATACATGGGTATCTCACAGATCTCAACGGCAGGACGCGTAGCCGAGCCGAATAAGTGGCTGGGGCAAAATCCCTGCTCTTCTTCACGGGACTAGTCTTTCCATTTCTATGCCACAGTGTCTCTGCCTCAGTCTTCAGCCTTCTCCCTCCAGACAGATACACACACTTCCTGCCTCTCTCTAAGACTTATTATAGGGAATCTTTATGAATATACACTTGGAATAAAATTCCTAATTTTTTCTGTACTTATACGTCTATGCCACCTCAATTCTTAACTTATATTTTAAGGCTAGTTTATTTCAGCTGGGCTTGTCCCATGTGACTTGATTTGAATTTCAAGTCCAGGTGCTCAAAAGACACTAACAAGGGTCCCCATGTCCCAGTACACAGCTCCTGGAGATGGCACCCGTTGGGCTCAGAGTGACAGACACTCACCCCTTCTCCAGTTTGCAGTCCAACTCAAGGGAGATTTAGGGACAAAGGCAGAGGATGATCAATGTGCCCATGTTGTTTCTGGTAAAGCTAACCTGTAGGACGCTGACTGTTCTAGTGCTGCAGTGGGGACCTTCTGCTATTTCCCCACTGAAGTGGACAGACTCATCCCTCACTCACAGCTGACTAGAGGGTCATGGGCCGTGAAGTCTCCAGAGCAGCTGACAGAGTTGGGAGGACAGCACAGCAGGCTGGTCGGACTGAAGCAGGGAGCCAAGAGCACAGGTCCCTTAAGAGTTGAGGCTGTCACCAACCGCAGCCGAGAGGCCAGTGGACGGCAGCTTGCCCTCAGCATTCTCACTCCTCATTCTGCAGGGAGAAGCGGACGGCAGTGTCAGTGCGGAGATGGATTGCACACGGTGCTCTCTTGAAAGTCAACACGAAAACTGGAGGAGGAAAATGCCACTTCCCCAGAATCACTCACTCAACTGTCTCAGCCCACTCAGAGGGGCTGTGAGAGCAGGAAAGGCTCTCAGAACGTGAACACCCTCAGAGACAGGAGTTGCATACCCGGGCTCCCCAGCGGCATCCACGACAGCAGCTATCCACCTCTCTGACCAGCCCTGCACGCTCCACTGCTGCTAGGCAGGCTCAGGTGCTCAAATCTTTTCAAAAACCAACTGTTAGCCTTGTTAATTTTCTTTGTGATTTATCTATTTCCTATTTAATCGATTGTTGCTCTTTTTAGTTACTTTTATTCACCTACTTGACTTTGATACTTGGTGGGGTTTTTTGTTTGTTTGTTTGTTTTGTTTCTTTAGCTTTTTAAAAGGAAATTTAGATAAATGATTTTAACCTTTTCCTTTCTTCTAATAAAACCATTTAAAGCTATCCATTCCTCCTTAAGCAATGTTTTCACTGCTTCTCACCAAGTTCGATATGTTACCTTTTTATTATTATTTTCTTTGAAATATTAAATGTTACTTGGTATTTCTTTCCCAATGATGGGCTTTTAAGGAGTATAGTGTTTAATTTTCAAATATTATTATTTTTGATTTTTAATTTAAATTCAAATGTGGACAGAGAACATAATTCGTAATACTTCAATATTTTGATATTTATTGAGCCTGTTTTGTGACCCAGGGTATATTGGTGAATTTTCCATGTTTACTAGAAAAAATGTCATTTTTTCTGCGATAGTTATGCGGAAGATGGAGTACTTTGTAAATATGTGTTACATCAGAGTAATAGCATCACTCACATCTTCTGTATACTTACTGATTTGTTTGGTTTTGGTCTAGGTTCTTTATCAACAACCTTGACTTCAGTTGTATATTTTTATTTTTCCAACCTTTTTATTGATCATACACTTTTCTATTCTGTGATAGAAGTTTACTGAAAGCACATCAACTCATTTATAAGATTTCTCAGGAAATTATTATAAATAATGCTTATGAACATTCAATTAATATAAAATATAAATACACGCCCCAACTAAATTATTTATTAACTAATTCATAAAGTAACCATTAAATATTTAATGTTTTAACATTACAAAATCCTAATTATCTTCCGGGTATCATTATCTCCAAATGAGGATAACCTAAACATTTACAATAAGTTCATGAAATTTCAGTTCCTCATCTTGTCAATCAGTGTTCCCAATGGGAGCATTTTCAATTAGTATTAAGAAATAACAGAGCACAGATCACTCGCTTACTTTTCTTTATTCCAAAATATTCATAACCTTTATTTTTATTTCCCTTTGCTTACTGATACAACTGAGGATTAGGTTGAGGATTAACAAAGTCCCTGATGGTTGAGAGTTTTAGCACACTAAGGATAACACTAAAAATAAACCTTACATTTTCACTGGGTTCATGTTTGCCTCTATGTCTGTAAGGACAAATATTATTTAAAAAGCTCATAAGTCTTTTATTTTATCCATTCAAATAATATCAATTTTGAATCAAAACCTTGACAGACACTGGGATGGAGGGAGGATCTGCACGACTATCATGCAGAGAGCCATTCTTGACTCCTGTCCACGGGAAATGAGCCTCCCTTTCCAGTGAACGGTGTCGGGAAGGTCCCCTTGAGGGGATGAGATGAGTGTGAGACTTGTAGGATGTGCAGGTGATGAGCAAGATGAAGAGTATTCCAGGCAGAAAGGACAGGAGCAGGGGTTTGAAAGAGCCCGGTGTGTTCTAGGGTCTGAGAGGAGGTTGGCATCATCAGATGCAGGGAGCGATGGAGAGAGGGTCACAAGTGGGGCGGCAAAGAAGGGCAGGAGCCCCATGGGGTGGAGTGTTATCAAATTTCTGTGGATAATGCGACCTCTCATTTTAATGATTTTATCCTCATGTGTCTGTTTGAATGCTTATTTTCTATTGTTAAAAGAGAGTGACAGAGAAACAAAATTAAGAAAAAGAATAAGGAAAATATATCTGCCCATATGCAAGAGAACACAACACTCTGATCCTGAAACCTGGGGGGTTGGTGAAAGAGTGAATCAGAAACTGAGAATCTTGCCCTCCCAGCATACAGAAAAAGCTGCTAGTACGATACCACAAATAGCCTCAATTCAACTAGTATTTAAGATCTTATCTGGGCAGGTCCCATGTTAGACATGGAGTGGGATCCCGAGTAGAGTGACCACAGCCCTGGGCTCTGGTAGAAATCGGAAGGGGACACCAGGGGAGGAAGCTAGCAGAGGATGAGAGGAGAGAGAAGTTAGGGAAAACCTTCGGAATTGTTGTTGTAATGCATAATTGTTGGAATGCAGACACTCAAATACAGTAAAGTCTGGAGAAAGGATTCTTGGTGGGGACCAGGGAGGTGTGTGCACCTGTGTGTTTATGTTTAGGAGATGGGAACGGGCAGAGCACAGGTGAGAAATGTAGTTTCTAAAATTGAGATCCTCTGCACTTTTCTTACCCTCTGGTCCCCAAACTTAGTGATAATTATCTTTGCCTTCACATTAGAATCACCGAGGGAGATGAAAAAAACACGTCACGGAGGGCTCCACCTCACAGACATAGAAAGTAGAGCAGAATCTGCGGCAGTGGGACTGGATGGCCACATATTTTTAAATTTGCCTGAGATTTTTAAATTGCACTTCGAGCTGAGAACCATAGCCCTTGCCTCTGCATTGGAAGAAAGTCTAAATTTGTGGAGTTTAAATACTATGTACTTTTTTAGATATTCTTTTTTTTTCCCGAAATTTCCATAAAGAGACTCAAAATACACATTGTTGTCTCTAACTGAAAGAACACCTTGGAGACTCAGGCTAAAACTAAAAAGATCAGTTTGCATGTTTTAGTGCAAATTGTATGAGAAAAAAAGAGAACTTTAATAAGTATATTTATTTTTGATGCATTAATTGAATTACCCAGAAGAAATGTGTAAAACTAGATAAATTTTATTCAAAAATATTTTGAGTTTATGAATGTAATCTGCAGGTTGTCTGGGCTTACCTCAGCAAAAATAAAGTGATAAACAAGTAAGTTTGTACTGATCCTTCCAGCTCTCGAGTGCACTGGCCATGTCCAGCAGACACTCTCAGCTCTCATGGTCCGTGGGTCCTTACCCTCGCCAGCATCCCTTAGGATTCTCGGAGACGGGCTCTTACACAAAACCTTAAGAGCTTTCATTGTCTACTCACGTCCTGCTCTAACTTGATTGTCCCTCCAGCCTTGGCCGATGCTCGTTTCTGCTTGGCCAGCGCCATGCTGTTCACGTAAGCAGCAATCTTCCGGGGAGCACCTGACTGGGGGCTGAACTCTGCCCTGACCCGTGAGCCACCCTCTCCCCTCCGGACATTGTTCTCACTGCTCCTGTCATGCTACTCCAGGACCACCTCCCCAGCAATTCCTCTTGCTGCCAAACGTGCCTCTGGGGCTGGTGAGCCTGTCACACAGGGAGGTTGCTCAGAGCTGCCGGTTCAGCTCCTGCTGCTTCATTTACCACCGACATCATCTATATCTGGAACTCCAGTTTCTGAACTGACCACACGGGCCACCGCGGCCTCTAAATCGCTCCCAAGTTTCTTCCCGGCTCTTATTTGAGCATCACGCTCACTTCCACATTGTCACTACGTCCACGATGTTCTGCTGTATTGTGCCTCACAAAATGAAAACTTCCCAGGACTTTCTTTTTCCTGCTGAACTGAAAATATTTTTCTCTTACCCTATATGCCTTTATTAGACGGTTCACCGGTATTACTAATAGCTTTATTCCCACTTGCCATTTAGATTGTTTGGGTCAGGGTCATGTCAAGTAACAGCCACCAGGTTTGTCTAGAACAACTGAACCCCTCTGATTATTGGCCTTGTTCCCCAGACTGTTTCACGAGGTCACACATATTTCCCACGGGGACTCTCTCTGAAACTCACCAACTATGCTTCTCCTTTTGTTCACTTCCTGTCTCCAAGTCATCAACTACACAAGGGCAGTATGAATCCTCACTGTGGAAACAGGTCTAGGATGTTGGGTGGGGACTGCTGGCAACACCTCAGTCAGACCTGCTGGCCAACCCCACCTGAAAGCCACTGCACCCGGGGAGCATCCTGCTACATGAAGAGTAGCTGGCTTGAGTTATTTTATTTTCTCTTTTCTTTTTTCTTTCTTTAAACACTAAAATCATTTAATAAATTATATTGCTTGGGATTTTATTTATTTTAGGATAATTTTAAATTTCAAAGTGGAAGTAAATCAACATTGTCATTTTATAATTCTGAAAAAAACCACACTGAAGTCCATAGCCGTGTGAGGGGTAGATTGAATCAGGATAGAGAGGAAGAGAGCATGTGTTGGAGTATTATTGGGAAAAATAATGCAGCTCTGGACTTCCCTGGTGGTACAGTGGTTAAGAATCCACCTGTAAATGCAGGGGACACGGGTTCGAGCCTTGGTCCAGGAAGATCCCACATGCTGTTGAGCAACTAAACCCGTGCACCACAGTGACTGAGCTTGCGCTCTAGAGCCCGCTAGCCACAACTCCTGAGCCCACGTGCCACAACTGCTGAGTGCAAGCGCCTAGAGCCTGTGCTCAGCAACTAGAGAAGTCACTGCAATGTGAAGCCTGCACACCACAACGAAGAGTAGTCCCTGCTCGCCGGAACTAGAGAAAGCTTGCGCACAGCACCAAAGACCCAACACAGCCAAAAATAAATAAATAAATATATTAACAAAAAATAATGCAGTTCTGAATGAGGGAATTAAGTGATATTTTGAAGGTAGCATTCATAACATTGTCTGTGGTCCTACAATCCAGGTCTGAGACTATCTCTCCAAAGTTCCACCATTTGTCTCTTCCGAATGATTTGTCTACAGTGATAGTGGTTCATATGTATTGAGAAATTACTCTTCTAGGCCATATGGTGAATATCTCTTATCTATGCTCTCCTCTAACCTTCTGTATAGCCCTGTGGATTAGTGCTACCATCAACGTATTACAAATGAGAAAATCCAGGCTTAGAGAAGTTAAGTTAATATATACTGTGTCATAGAGAAAGGGAGTATCAGAACTGGGCTTGGTCAGATCGCCTATCACAGAACAATACCCAGGGGAGCTGTGATTATTATGGAACAAATAATATAAATGCAGTCAAAACACCCCAAGAAATAAGATATTCTTATATAACTTACATCTCTGCCATGGTAACACCTGCCACCTCAGCAAATACTATAGCTCTATTTATCAAAATGTCAAGTGTAGACAATGTTTATTGATTCTCCTGTTAATCCATCTGGAAAGTATACATTAGAGGTCAGAAACTCACCAGCGCTCCCTGTGGTCTCTCGTGGCCCCATTCAGCAGATCACATGTCCCAACAGCATGCAAAGTTTGCCAAGAAATGGGATTTTGCTCATGGACCCTCCTGACGTTTCCTTGAATCCTTTTTTTTTAATTCTCCTGATCCTATTTCTCTAACTTCTATGCCATCTTCACAAGCCACTTACCCTCATTAAGGAGATGCCGTTTGGTACCTTACCCAGTATTTCTTTCTCTTGACCTCAACTCTACTGTTGGTTGTTTTCTCCCCTTGACTTGGTGCGTTTTTGGGAACTCTCATCTGAGCTGGCCCTAGAAACTCCTCCTCCCCCTTTTGTGTATATTGTCAACTCCCAACCCAGATGCCATGAGGGATGCAAGATGACACATATCCATGTGCCCATAAAGACCTTGCAGTGCGGTGGGGTCATGAGCCACGTCCCTCCTGAGCCGCTAACTTTGCAGAGTCAAGAGTCTTAGTGTCTCTTGACACTAAGACACAGGCTTATAAGTAAAGGTGTAAATATACACAAAACCGATGCATGTTAATTCCCCTTCAGAACAAATTTGGTTATGAATAGGTTAAAACATGATTGTTTATTCTAGAGCAGAAAAATCCATGTGTGTGAAACTAAATCATTTAGATTTTTATATCACTACTGCTCCTGCTAGGAGAGAAACCTGAAGCAGGAAATCTATGGCAGAGCAATGGAAAGGGTGATCACAGTTAATGAGTCTAGTTTCACTTCAGTCCATTTTCAGGCTCAGCAATAAGTTTTGCTTTTGTGATATGTGTGATATCCAGGGATGTATAAAATAATTTTTCTTATTCTCCTACTTACAACCAATTATCTGTATTCAAGAAAGGGAACAACTGAAATTCTAAATCCATGATTCGGACACTTGCCATTACCATGAATTCCAGGGAAATATCTGCCCTGGGAGAATCTGCGTAACTGAGCAGAAAAGCTACAAGGCTCCTGTCTCCTCTCTGCCATAAGGTCTGCATGAAAGGTCAAGTGAACTGTCCCTGAGCCCCTTTACTTTATGCTCACCTTAGATCGTGTCCCTCTATGTCTCAGTGCTCTGAGGCAAAAAGTGCACAGAGATGAAGCTAGGGAAAGAAACACAGTCTTCCCTGAGTCACTGGGATGGCCTAGGATGTCCACACAATCACATGTCTCTTCTGGCCCCTCTAACAATCTGGCCAGGATTTTTTGGTGCAAGGACCGTGCTCAGCATGTCAGCCCTGATTGTCACCAAAGACCAGGGAAAACAAAAGACTGAAAGGGAAGCAATCCAAGTGAGGGGAATCACACCCATGATGAACTTATTAGAGTTTGGCTTCATTTGCTATAAAAGGAGTTAACTCTGCCGCATGCGGTTAACAGAAACTGGTGACTAACAGAATTCTTGAGCTTGTCTTATAGCTCATTAAACACCTCACTGCTTGTAACCTGCCTTCGGGGAGCAAGCTCACTTTGTTTTGTTGCATGTCCTCCAAGCGTTGTGTTGACTAAACAATAAGTTTTCACCCAAGTTCTTTTCAGGAACTTGGAGTCAGCTGTGTCTAATTCAAGCTTGAGCTGGCTAAGACTTGTTGGGAACACTGCCCCCAAACCTGGGCATGTGCAGCTGTCCCATGAATGACCATTTCAGGTCTGAGGACCAGAATTTCCACCCTCAGACCATGCTAAGTGCCTCCACTTTTGAGCCTACATCCCACGAAGAAGCACATTACTCATACGCCTCTGCAGAACACCAATTAGCTCACATTTCCCTAATTCCAGTCACATTTTCCCAGGCCAAAGGCCACCCAGCTTCTTTATCTCTCAAATATCTCAAGCCTCTGGCCTTTGGGGAGGGGGATCTGAGACTTGTTCTCCTTTCTTCTCTCTTGGATGCCTTGTGAATAAAGCCTTTCTTTGCCGCACCTCAGTGTCTCACGTTTTCGGCTTTCTTTGCATAGGACACAAGAACCTGGTTCAGTAAGAGGAGCACCCATGTTTCTTGTCTTGATGTTGATCAAAGCTCCTCTTACCTGGGAGCGGAGTGGAGCAGGGGTGGCTCTTAACTTCCCTGTTGGATTAAGCTGGGTCACTGATGTTGGTTTACATTGAAGAGGTCTGAAATTCTGTAAATGAAGATGTATAGTGGCAAGTTCAGTTAGAATCTCTCCATATTACAAGTTTTAAAAATCCAAAAAGGAAGCACATACCCTCCCAGAGTCCATGCAAAAACAGTGCACTGCCCTGCTCGACATCCATGTAAGAGTCAGCCCGGGAGCCCCCAGCAGAGCTGGATGTCAGGCAGAGACCAGAAGGAAAGGAGGCCAGTGTACTGGGTCCTGGTGGTGGTTATCGACAGATACCATAATGGGGGATCCACACCCAGACCTGTAGGCTGACATGAGTGGGAAATAGTGAGAAAAAGTAACATTTGTTGTCAGAGACTTAGCTGTGAGAATGTCAAAAAGAAAGGGCTTGGAAAGGGCTATGGGGCAGTGGGTAGTCTAAGGCCAGCAGCATGATGGAGAAGCAGGTGGCCTCTTTAAAGGAGATGATCTTTTGGGGCTTGTGATAGAAGCACACGATGCTGCTAAAGATGAACTTGTGGAACCTGATATAGTAAAAGGAATCAGAAGACATATCAGGAACAAAAAGAATCTGTACTGTGTAGCTGCACACAACCATGGCAGCCATCTACGGCACTCTCTAAATAAGAATCCAAGTCACCACCCACATGCTCTCACCACCTCCTCATTTATAAGCGCCATGATATTTGGTGGGTGAGGCTGGGATTAAGGTGCAGGGGTCAGTGCCAACATATCAGGCACTGAAGTGGCTAATGTAGCCTTCTGAAAAAGCCAAAAATCTCTGGTTTCTTTCCTGGATCTTTAGATGAATGATACTTCTGCATAGGGTTGATCTTAAACTTGTCTTTCAGATCTTCACTTACCTATCCATAAAGTACAGTTCACACCATCTCTCGCGCCAGCACAAACACTTTAAATGTGACCCACCCACAAATTCTTCAGAGGCTCACGGAGTTGAAATAAGAAATCCTACCTGCTCATCCACCCTCATGATTCCATTCCTGCCCTTCCCACTGCCATTACCTGCATCACACAGGATCAGTTCACTTGTCTTACCGAGCACACATGGGGTGGAAGTCACTTTCAGCGCATGGGAACTAGATATGTAATGGTGATTATATCAGGCATTCCATATGTCATCTCAAGCACTGGCCTACTTTATTTTTTCAAAAAGGAAGTGGAGCAAACACCAAGAGTACCCACCCCAGTTATCCCTGATTTTCTCTCATTCTCCATATTTTTTTTTTACAAGTATGAAATCTAAAGCAAGCAGTTACGGTAGAGTTGAGCAC
Source organism: Orcinus orca (assembly GCF_937001465.1). Classification (NCBI taxonomy): domain Eukaryota; kingdom Metazoa; phylum Chordata; class Mammalia; order Artiodactyla; family Delphinidae; genus Orcinus; species Orcinus orca. The sequence goes on from NC_064572.1 coordinate 3,953,820, forward strand.
AGTAAAGCGACACCAAAGGACAATGTATCCTTTCCAGTGTCACAGGTTTTCATCATCAGCCCTTGGATGAGTGTCATCACTGTCCTCTCTCAGCCAAAGACAAGCAACGGGGTCTCTTCCTTCAATTACCTGATGCCTCCTGAGTGTCAAGTGTTCCCCACCTGTTTGCAGGCACATTGCAGGTGTTCTGCCGGGTTAATAAGGAATTGTTCACACAGGGCTCTCCCCACCGGCTTAGCAGCATTTCAAGCACAAACATGGACTCCACGTGACTCGTATCTGGGGCTCCATCTCAGGCCCGATAACCCAGAAGCCCCCGTTATTTTACAGACTACACATAAAAATTGTTCCTATGACATCCTTCCCGAATAAACTTGTTAGCCCATCCAAATGCATTCTCTCCTTTCGGTGACCCTTTCCCCCTTAAAGAGTGTGGCATAGGATCTTTCCTTCACGCCCCGCCTGCCCCTAATTTTCTTAGTTTCCCAGAAGGGTCTGCTTCTTCCAAGCAGAGACCAGCCCTCTCCCCTGTCTCCATAAGAGAGCTCAGTCATCAGCCATCAGTTCAAGCAGAATGTCCTTCCAGCAGAAGCACCGCAGGTTACCCGGCAGCCCCAGGTCACGAGCAGCTGCCACTAATGTGGGCAGAATCCCGTGGCCGCCTTCCCCGGCTACACCTCCTGCCAAGTCTCGCTCCCCCGAGTCATTATCCTGAAGCCTGACGCCTGTGCGCAGCAGCTGCCTGGAAGGGAAGAGGTGCCCACAGGGGAGCAGATCCCCATCCTGTCCCAGCAGCTCTCATTTCTTGCTGTCACTTCCCACCGTCAGCCATGGACTCTCTTTCCAGCCTTCATAGGATCCCAGGACCTCCTTCAGAGAGTCCTTCTGCTGAGTCCCCAGCCGCCATTGGACCTCACCTACCACTGCTGTGCTTCCCGTCCCCTCAGAAAATAGTTTCTCTTCTTAAAAATTTTTGAGTTCAAAAAAATTGGTAATGACGCTTTATTCCCTTTTTTGTCCTTCTTCTTCTATTTTGTGTCTGACTTTGCAAACCATTGGAATGTTTCCAACACTCCAGCTCACTGAAAAGGGAGAATTTTCAGTTAGAGTTCAAAGAGGATCAGGGAAAGGATGGTCAGGGCTTCGGCTGGATGGTCCAGGAGACACGAGCACAGCAGTTACCCAGGGCCACCGGAAACCTCAAAGACCAGGACAGCCAATGTGCCCCTGAGCAATGGTGGCCGGTGCTCACTCATTGGCTGCAGAAGGTCTACGGGTCTCAGTGAGGTTTCCTGATGCCCACACCCTGCTGATGAGGGATGATTTCTCTCCACGATGATTCTCATCCCTCATCAGTAAACCCAGCCACGTCCCCTCATCCATGAAGCCGCAAACCCTCCAAGAACAGCCCTCTGTCCACCCTCTTCTCCTCTCTCAGACAGAATGAATCTTGTCTCCTCTCCTGGGCAGGGTGGTCTGTGTCATTCTCCTCCTCTTTCCTCCTATTGCTGGGCAGGTTATCACTGTGCTGCTCTTCTATCAGAGTGTCCTCATTCTTATTTTCTAGGGCCTTGTCTTCATTCAGTGAATTTCACCTCTTCCAAATGAAAGGGATAGCTTTGCAAACAACTATTTCCCGTCTGGACTTAAACAGCTTATTTTGAAAATATAAAAGCAGAACATTGGACCATTCTTTCTCTTTGCATTCTTGTGATAAAAACCTAATCCTTTTTGAGGCATCATACATGTCTCTTACTAACTAGAGAAAGGGTCATATTGAAGAAAATAATAAAAAATATATACAAAACTATTCCATGATATTTCCCTATGTCTGATTACAATCTAATATATAAAAAATCAAAGGAGTCCCCACGAAGGGTAATCTCCAAATGCAGCATTTTACTTTGGGAGAATAGGATCAAACACTCTAGAAAGTTTCCAGTGTGCAGCTCTTTGTAAATCATGCACTAAGCCAACAATGCCAGTAAACATGGTAATTCAGAAATGAGTAATAAATAAACCTTGCTCAGGTACTGTCAGCCAGGGGAAACTTTTGGATCGTATGATGTTTGACTCATTTCCTATAATCCTAAGTGTTATGGAGCTAGACAGTATCAACCTTCCATTTTTCATGGATGTAATACTGAAACCATGTCCCTTCCTGGGTTAACAGAAAGTAGTGACTAAGAGAAATCTTTGAGCTTGTGTTACAGAGCAACAGATAAGGGAATAGCGTGTTGAAAACCTGCCTCTGCTGATTGAACTCACTTTAGTTATATTTTCCTTGTCTCTCTTTAATTCCATACATTCTAATCTTTAGGTAACCTAGGTAATATATAACAAAACACTTTAACCATCCCTATAGATAACACCTCCGACTATGGGTCATTATAGTAACAGGGAGGTTTAAGTAGTTTTAAAGGAACTTCGAGTTAGTTCCTGATCAGTTCCATCTAACTAAGACTGGCTCGGACCCACCACCCCTACAACTGGGTCTGCCCAGGGGTCTGATGAGTGACCATTTGATGTCAGAGGGGCTAAACCTTCAATCTCAGAACATGTTGAGTGCCTCCATCTATGAACATGCATCTCATAGAAGCCTGTGATCCAGATACACCTGGGAACAACACTGATAACCTCACCTTTCCCCCACCGCCAATCACCTTTCCTCATACCTAAGGTCGCCCTGCTACTTTATCCTGTAAATATCCTGAGCCCTCACCTTCGGGGAGGTGGATCTGAGATTTCTTCTCCTATCTCCTCACTTGGCTGCTTCATGAATAAACCCTTCCCTGCTGCAAACTTGGCGTCTCAGTGTTTGGCTTGCTGTGCATCAGGCAAGTGAACCTGGTTCGGCAACAATATCTGTTTTAAAATTTCAGATTTAAATTTAGGTGGAATTGACATAAAATTGTAAGATATTCAAAGTGTACATCATGTTGATCTAGAATATGTATAAATGTGAAAAGATGCCCACCGCCTAGTGAATTAACACATCCGTCTCCTCACATATTTATCATTGTGTGTGTGTCAGAGAACATTTAGGTTTCACCCTCTTAGCAAATTTCAGTTACAAAAACAGCGTTATCAACCATAGTCACCGTGGTTTACATTACATCCTCAGACGTTATCCATCTTATAGTTGAATGCCTATTCCCTTTTCCCAACCCCTCCCTCTTTACCCCAACCTGGAAACCACCATTCTTTTCTCTATTTCTATGAGTTTAGTTTCTCATGGCTGTAATATCTGAGGGATGTAAGCAAATACAAAGTTGCTTTCTCAAGGTCATCCCTCCAATTGTGTGTTATCTTCCATGTTATGTAAAACCACTCTCAACCAAAAATGGATCAGGTCATGTCCCGAGAGGACTTACAGTGTGGAAAGCATTGCTTTGGGAATTCATCATGGGATTAATCAGTTTCACAACTTAGAGTAACCGAATTTGACATCACACAAAAATGGATTTATTTATTGTTAGAAGGTTGATGTTAAATCAAAGCCATACAACTGGTGTATGTAAAACTAGTCACCAATGGAAATTAGATATTTCTAGGGATAGATGGGATACACTTTTGGAGGATAACATGGGCTTCTTTTGAGCCTGTGCCGAAAAAGATTAGCCTCCAGCCATGACCCTTCTGGTATAAACAGACAAAGCAGCCCATCACCATGGTAATAAACATGCCAATTACGGCCACTATGGATGAAAGGAAGCTCTGCTGAAAAGATTTATTATTTATTTATTTATTTATTTATTTATTCTTTGATGTACGCGGGCCTCTCACTGTTGTGGCCTCTCCCGTTGCGGAGCACAGGCTCCGGATGCGCAGGCTCGTCGGCCATGGCTCATGGGCCCAGCCGCTCTGCCCCACGTGGGATCTTCCCAGAGGACCGGGACATGAACCCGTATCCCCTGCATCGGCAGGCGGACTCTCAACCACTGCGCCACCAGGGAAGCCATATTTTTAAAGTATAAAACTGTACAGAACAATGATGCCAGAACTGCGGTTATATTTCACCGTGTTTACTTTTAGTTATGTGGCTGAGATTTAATGGGAAATCTTGTATAGAATCAATTTATATTAAATCAGGCAGGCTTGTTTAATCTTCTCATCTCTTGGTCATTAGGACAAGACCAAAGTGAAATTCCTGCACACGGTGAAGTATATGGAACACTTAATAATCAATTCATCACAGAAGAAAACATTTTAAACCAGGAAGCACAAATGTGCAAGATCAACAATAGTAAGCAGTTGTAGCCAAGGATGGCTTTGTTTGAGATGAAGCATTCACCATCAGTAAGTGGATGAGCTTTTTATTCTGCTCTCTCCGGTGAGAATATGATTCCTCCTCCAAATATCTGGCTGTTGTGCAAGAGGTGGGCTCAACCTAAGCATGTCACACACGCTGCTGAATGGGTAGAGATCAGCAATTTCAGAGAGCTTATGGGTGGAAGCAGGGGCACTGCACTACAATGAGAAGAGAGAGAGAGAGAGTATGTGTATCAATTACGTGACTTATAGGTCAACCAGGAAGAGATGTTTTATCTCCCAGAAATGGAATCTTGAACCATCCAATTAGGAATCTCCTGATCAGGACTAATTAAATTATCTGCCAACAAGGCCCCTCCCATCCCCTAAAGGAAAGGAACCTTGCAATTAACAACGAGCCTGCTGCCTATCGTAACTCTCTTGCCTCTGCTCCCTTCCACCTGTAAAACCTCTTGCCTTCTTTAGCTCTTGGAGCTCATTTCTGTCTACTAGACCGGATGGTGCCAGATTCAAGAATCACTGAATAAAGCCAATAGCATGTTTAACATTTACTCAGTTGAATTTTGTTTTTCCACACTTTGAAAAATTGTCTACTGATTTGCCAATATATAGAGCATCAAGTTACATAAGTATCAATATGTGTAAGAAAAGATCTGTAAACTAGCTACATGTTAAGGGTAAATTGATCAGCTTAGGCACTTTTTCATCAATGAAGGGCCAGCAGAAGTCCTGGGAAGAAACGGAGTGTGAACTTTGGTCTCGTGGAGAATGATGACAAAGACACAGGAAGCAGAGAGAAAAGCAACCCTGTGTTGACCGCAAATTCCCAGAACAGTGCCATGTTTGAAACAAAGGCTTTTATTTGGGGTTTGCTAGGACTGCAGCCCAGAAGACACACATCCAAGAAGCACTTGAACTGTGTTCTCACAGACTACAAAATGGGGAAAGTGTATAAAGCCAAAAAATTGCGATGTTACATAAATTGTTTGACAAGAAGTAGGATTGAAGTTGGTAGGAAGTAAGAGGCTTGTTAAGCAAGGATTGGTTTGGGTTCAAAATAAATGTATAGTTTTGAAGGAGGGTGATTTTGAAATTCCATGGTGGCAACTGGCAGCTGCTGGCAGACATTGTTTGGAAAATGGCTAGTGGTGTCCTTGAGTTTGATACAGCCCCCAAAATTCAAGTTCTCGGTGATGCAGGGATGTATGTAAAGCCACATCGACAATGGCCACTCAACTCTATATGGATGCCTGAAGCATAGTTACTCCATTTTTGTTTTTAAATGGTCTTAGACATGTCATCAACCACAAATGAGCTCTGAAACCTCCCTGTTTGCAAGACAGCTAGCACACAACTGTGTTCATCTTCGTCAGGTGTTCCCCTGGTGGATGACAGCCATTTCACTCTGGCCACAACTGGAGACAAAACACTGGAGAGAGACCAACATAGATAACATCTGAAAGAGGGAAGGAGAGGGGAACTAGGCAAGACCAGGAGTGCAGGCCAAGATGGAGAAGAATGAAGACCCAGTGAAGCTAACTGTTGTAGGGCTTCATCCCTTGAGGTAAAGAATATCCATCTCTCTACCCAGTCCAGTCACCAGGATGCCCTTTGTAAAATGTCTCTAATTTCACACTGGAAATATAAAATCCATAATAAGATAACACTGTATGCCTATCATGGCCAAGACACTGTGGAATTTTACAGGAAATTTTTTATTTAATGATCAACACAATCTTATCATGTCCATTTTACACATAAGGGCACTGAGGCTTGAGGGGGGTGGGGTGTGAGGGACATGCCCTGAGTCACAGCTCCCATAAGGCAGAGCTGAGAGGCACCCCAGGTCTGTCTGTAATTATAAGCTGAGTTATCATGTGGAGCAGGAGTTCAGTCAAAGCTCAGGTCTTTAAACCAAAAAAAAAAAAAAAAAAAAAACCCAAACAAAAGTAAAAGTAAGTATTTATGTGAGATTTTTGAAGCAATGGCATTAGTTGAGGATTTCATTAACCAGAGCTGTCGTATTACTAAGTTATACGATGTCCTGCTGCACAGGTGCTTTCCACTCCGTGACTGGTGGGCGGCAGGCGGGCTGCGGCTGCGGAGTCCTCTGCGGGACCCTGGCCTGACCTCTGCCGTCTGGGGGCCCCTCTCCCGTCCCCTCCACTTCTCTCCTCTTCTGATGTGACTCCTTCCACCTTACCACCCCCACCAGGTGCTCTGTACTCCGCCCTTTCTGCATGTCTCTTCTCTTTCTCAAATCGATTTCCTTTTGAGGTGCCGTCGCTGCTTTTGGTTCCCATTCATGACCCAGTTTTCACATTTTCTCTCCATCTTCTTTGAAGGCTCTGCTTCTCCTGGGGTCTGGTCTACTCTCTGCATCCTTGGCCTCTAGGGAACCTCACTCCATCCTCATCCTCAGGTCGTGTTCTGTGTGACTTCCCTGGTTACAAGGGCTTTTGCCCCTTGTGCCCTCCCTGACAATATGGCCATGTTGACCAGGTCACTGTTCATCACCGTGGCCTTGAGGTCAGGGCTGGACACATAACTCACGTCCTTAGGGATGTTCAGTGCAGGAAGAACTTATCTACTTCCTGATATCGGCCGAGGAACAGCAGTGGCTGTGACATGTAGGACGTCTCCATAAGGCAAGGGAACAGGCAGAGTCAAGGTGGAATGACAGGAGGCTGACTGTGAGGGGAAGGTGACAGCGTAGCCTGGCCAGCCCTCTGTTCAGGGACAGGCTGACACCCTTGTTGATTGAAGCAAATGCAAATCAACCAGCGTCCCGAATTTCAACCCCCAGCAGGTAATGGTTTCAGATCTTTGTCCCCTCCAGCAGGTGGGCTTCTGTGAGTCCGGTACAGCCAGCCAGGGACACAGGAGAGCCGAACCTGGCAGAAGGTCACAGCCCACCTAGCCTGTAGCCATCAGCACCTGCTGGGGAAGCAGAGACAGACAGAGGGCTGCAAGTCACCAATCCTCACTAAGGGAACACGGCAGGAGGTTGTGGCCTGAGATTCATTCCCCAAAACCTTCGTCATGGCAAAAAGCAGAAGTAGCCATTTCTAGAGGCTGTTTAGCAGCAGCTCTAAATGTACACTGGCTTCCTACCGGGCCAAGGTGAGGTCAGAAGAAATTGTGGCCATCACCCCTTTGCACTCATTTGTTCATTACTCAATTTTTACTGAGGACTGACCGTTCTTATCACTAAGAATACCAAACCAAACCAAACTAACAAAGTTTGTTTGAACTACAAAGTTTGACTTTGAACTACAAAGTCAAAATGTTATTTATAACATGTTTCATGGAAGTCTGATATTCCTGATAAATAATTCCTACAAATATATAATAGTATAAACATTGTAGCAGAAAAATTGGCAGGATATATAAGTGGGAAAATTCAAATGAAGAAATACAAAGTGTTACTAGAAAACAGGAAAGGAAAATAACCTATCTGTATAAATTTAGACTGAAATATTTTCCTTTCTCTGAAGAGAAAAATCTGTTTATATAATATCTTACCCACTAACAAAGACTCTAGCTTTCATCCATTAAGATCTGCATCTCTTCAATTTTTTTCTGCTTGGCCCTTTTGCAGTATATGCAAATCAAAAGCCTTTAAAATGGATTCTGTTTGACGTAGAAATTTCTGTTGTCATTTGTGGAAAATTATATCAGATACATAATTAGGTATAATATTTTAACTATCAGAACACTTAGTCTAAAATGAGAAATAATCTTAAATGTTCAACAATAAGAATTTTGGTGAAACAAATCTAATAACTTCTATATCAGGAAAATATTTAAAATGGAAAGGAAATGGAAAAAGAGAGATTCTCTTTTACAGGTAGATATTTTGGGTTGTGAATTACAGGTGAATTTAAATATCTCGTTTTGTGATTCTCAATATTTTTAAAGCTTGCTACAATAAATATAAAGTGTTTTGGTAATAAGAGAAATCCGTGACCAGAATTTGGAGACTACTTCAAAAGAAACACCAGTACAATCACTGAGCTCTGAGTAGCACAGGAGGTGAACTTCCTGTGGTTGTGAGGGCCCAGGAATCAGACTTGCATGGATTTAAATCTTGGTCACTCACTCATTCACTCTGAGATCTTGGCCAAGTTACTAAAGCACCAAATTTCAGTTCTGTGTTCTCGAACGTCAGGAGAATATTTGTGTTGCCTCAGTGATTTGTTACGATGATTAAATAAGATCCTGAAATTAAGGGTTCAGGTGGGCACAGAAGAAGGCTGCTTCCTGCCCACCCTCCAACCACATACAAGGGAAAGTGGAGTTTCAGCTGGAAGTCATTATGTCCGTGTGGATCAAGGGGGATGGAGAAGTAGAAACAAGTCAGGAGCGAGGAGAAGGGTCCAAAGCAGTGCCAGAATCCAACGCAAAGACTGACCACCCTGTGGCCCATTTAGACAAGTAGCACATAATTATCTGAAGTCATTCATACAGTTTATCGGGGATTGCTCCATGCCCTGAGATATGTGCTAATACACACATTACTTCATGTAATTCTCCACACAACTCTATGACGTGATAATATTGTCATCTCTGCTTTAGAAGTAAGGACAGTGAGGCATCGTCCCTGCTTCCACATGAACGCCCGGCGCTCAGCTGCTGGTTAGGTGCAGATGCCAAGACCTCAGGAAAGCCTCTCTGCATCTCCCTGTCCCACTCATAGGCCTTCAGACCTCCTCAGTCAGGTGCTGGGCACACAGTTGCTCCCCTTGGTGCCCTGAGGCTCCCCTGCTCCTGATCCGCTCTTTCTTCACAGGAGAGGGGCTTCTGAAATGATTTTTTTGAGGAAACATTATGTGTCACCCCTCTTCATTCTAACTCACGATACAAGGTAATTTCACTTACCAGTGTTATAATAAACCTGCTTAAAAAATAAGAAAAGATACACTTCCCTACATGTATTTGTTTCCTATTGCGGATATAACAAATAACACAGGTTTCTTCTCTTACAGTCCTAGAGTCAGAAGTGCAAAATGGGTCTCACTGTGCGGACATCAGGTGTGAACGGCTCTGTATTCCTTCTGGAGGCTCTGGGGGAAGGTCTATTCCTTCACCTGCTTCTAGAAGCCACCACACTCCTTCCTTGTGGCCCCAGGATGCACTGCACTCCCGCCTCGGTCACGTCCTCCCATCTCCTGCACCTGTGACCCTCTTAACTCTCTCTTTCACTTCCGAGGATCTATGTGATCACAGTGCACCACTGCAAATAACCCAGAATGGTCTCCCCAGCTCAAGATGCTTAACTTAATCACCCTACACAAGTCCCTTTTGTCAGGTGACTTTACATCTTGATACTGGGGATTAGGGCCTGGACAACTTGAGGGGCCATGTTTCTGCTGGCCACTCTCCCTTCTGCGTCGTTTGAAAGGACATTATTTTACATAATTGAAAATTTTCTTCACAACACTTTACAATACAACTAAGTACTAAAATATGAGTTACAGATAGTCAAACAATGGGGGTAATCAGTGTGGGTCATAATAGATGGGTACAGAATAATGCTTTGTTAGTTTATCACCAGCAAGAAACAAGGCGTGCACACTATATGGTGACAGCCTGTCAGGGCAGCTTCGTGGAGGATGAGGTGGGGATGCCAGGTGGTGTGTGCACAGCCAGGGATGAGCCAGGAGGGTCCCCGGGAAACACAGGCACAGAATGCAATGCACAGCTAGGCCTGCTGCGGGGTTTAGGCAGGAGGAGCCCAAGACATTAGGGTGGCGGCTGCGTGGGCAGGGTGCAGCTGTGGGTGTGGGTGCCCCTGAGATGCTGACACTGCTCACTTCAGTTATTTGCGCAAGTACCCCACCCACCTTAACACCTAGTCTCACCCTGGTGTCCCCATGTAGAGTCCATTCAACACAAAACACAACGCAGCAGAGTGTTCGAACAACAGAGTGACTTCCCGACCATTGAGGTCAAGGAGAAGCACAGGGACAAGCAAAGGCCTTGAGTGAAGAAAGGTGAACCCCACTTTGATTTGAGGGCACACAGGGTGGAACAAGGGCAGAGAGCAAGGACGCGCTCCTGGCAGGTGCCCATGGCCTGGAACAGGTGTCCCCAGGTGGCCTCCACTTCTCAGCCCAGAACTTGCCCAGACCCTCTGACGGTCACGTCGCCGCCCCTGCGGGTGTCGGATAGCGCGGGCCGCCTCCTTTCAGAAGTGTTTCAGGGCCCGCGCACTGGGTCCGGTCGGGTTCCTAGGACGGGAGTCCGGGTGCCCCGAGGTTGGGGAAGGAAAGAAGGACGAGAGGGAGGACTCCGCGCTCCAGGGCCACAGGGCGGGCAGCTTGACTGCTTCTTCGGGCGGAGAAACAGCCGGCGTCGCGCAGGGTACCTCCAACGACCGAGCAGCTCAGACACAGAGGAGTCGGAGCCCGGCTGTGCTTTACCCGCATGTCCAGGGTCGGGGGCATCAGGGGACCCTGGGGGCACAGCCGCGAGTCTGGAAGAGCAGGAATCTGTCCTTCGGAAACTCCGCAGACACCTGACACCACGCGCCCTGGAGCTGCCTCCCCGTGTCCCCTTCGAGGAAGGCGGCGAGGCCGGCGAAGCACATGCGAGGTCCCGAACCCGCGGTAGGTCCCCTGCTTCCCCTGCTCCTCCCGCGCTCCTTCCCAAGACATGCCGGCCCAGCGGCAGCCCGAGCATTTGAGCCCAGCCTCCCGTGTAATTCTGGGGGCGCAGGGACGATGCCACTTCCTGCTCCGCCTGCCTGCGGACCTGTCGTCCAGGGAGCAGGCGGACGGGACTCTCCGGCCCCTCCGCTGTCTGCGTGCTGCGCGCAGGGCCGTTGCTGCGGCACCAAGTCCATGCCGCACCCCTCGCGTCCCTTCCTTGATCCTTGTCTCTGGTGTGAACGGTCCCAGGTTTCCATCCTGGTAATAACGGTTCTATAAAAGTATTTTGTAGAAGGCGTTCGGGCCCCTGCCAAAACAAGATGGTTCATGAATCCAAATGCCAGTCATCCTTAAGCTTTGGCTGTGAGTCTCAAGATCTGGTCACAGCCTCAACCACCTTTGGGTACACAGAGCGCAAAGCAGCTGCCACGCTCCGCTGGCCATTAGCCGTCAGAGAAGCAGGACTCAGTGGCCGGACTCCACGTCCACGGATGGGGCTGGAAAGGCAGCTTTATGACCCTCTGGGAGACACTGTAGTTACTGGTGACTTGAAGGATGTGGATATGTACCCAGCAAGTAGCTGCTGCTCAGAACTAATGGGGGCCCTGCACGTGGCAGGCCATGGGGCACAGGGAAAGGACAGGTTTCACTCACTGCCAGTGGCTGGGGATGCCAAGATGAGGAGGCTGTGCATGGGGGGCTGGGGCACCATGGGGGGGGACTTGATGGGGAGCATTTGGTGATTTGGTATTTGTTTGGTTTTAATATTTTCTGGCATGTGTGTACTGCAATCAGTTTATATTGGAATGTTGATCTCTAAAAAGTGTCGGCTCCACTGTGGCTCTGTAGATCAGGCCATGGCATCCTGCATCCCGTGCGCCAAATTCTGCCCAAACCTGTGCTGCTAGGACCTGTAAGTTAAGAATGGTTTTTATAAATTTAATTGTTAAGATATTAAAAAAAAAATTTGTGAGACGTGAGAATTCTATGACTGTCAAATTTCAGTTTCTATAAATAAATAAACTTTTATTGGAGCACAGCCATGCGCATTCATTTACCTTTTATCTGCAGCTGCTTTCCTGATACAATAACAGTGTTGAGTAGATGCAACACAGGTCATGTGACAAAGCCTAAAAGATTTACTATCTGCCCTTCAGAACATTATGCCAGACATGGGTTAGGAAAGTATTATTTTTTAACACTACCTGTTGGAGTTTTACCTAAAGAACACGGAAACTTAGGAAATTTTGCCATGTGAAATAATGCTTTCTTTGGTAAATATAAAACTGGTTACATTACTCTCAGTAATCTTGGTTAGAATAAACACTATGACACAAAATGTACAATTGTTACTGCTCTGGGGAGGGAATCCACCTGCTGCCTTCTCTCATCTAAGAAAAAACTCACAATTTCCTGTTACTGAAATACAGCTCCCATCTGCATGAGTTTCAACTATAAAAACTACCAGGTATTTTCTGAGTATCAAAACGGGGCATCATAAACAATAAAACTATTTAGTTTGAACTTTGGTTTGGAGACAACTCGTTTGACTGTGAAAGTGTTTGCTAGGGTTCATTGAATATGTAAAGTTTTTTAAAGAATAGGGGGAGGATTCAAGACGGCAGTGTGGGAAGATGCGGAGTTAGTGTCTCCCCACAACTAGGGCACATGCCGGCCGCTGGTGGAGAACTCTGAACCCCAAGGAGACAGGAGGAACCCCAGAGTGAACTGGTAGGACATATGGGGACTGAAGGGGGAGGAGAAGTGTAAACCAGACAAGATCGGTGTCCCTCAGGCGAGGGAGGCCAAGAGAGACAGGTGGGAAGGAGTCTCCGGGAAGAGTAGGAGAGGGAGGGAGGGCGATCGCCTGACCCACTTAGGCTGGAGAGCTTGCTGAGCTCCTAAGTCTCTTCCCCCCTTCCAAAGCCCCATGCAAGCCAGATTGGCCCTGGGGGCATAGGAAGGAGGCCAGGGTGATTAGGAGAGATAGGTGGAAAGGGCCCTAAGGGAAGAGGAGAGGCGAGGAGAGGAGGGCGTTTGCTCTACCCACTGGAGCCCAGGAAGCCTGTAGGGCTCCCAGGTGAGGTCCCCTGCCCTTTGAGACCAGGGATGGGGGCACAGGTGGGCCCTTTCTGTTTCTTGATCCTAAGCCCCACCTCCCACAGCCCCCAGGGCCCTTTCCAGCCCTGTGGGTCCAGAGCATTGGCGCCACCCACTGCCCAAACTTCATCATTGCTTAGCTCCCGCTCTCCACAACAAAGTCCTCCCCCTCCACCCCGCCCTTTTTTTTTTTGCTTTTCCCCCCTCCTCTTTTTTACTATTGTGGTACTGTTGTACCTTCCAGTTGTTGATTCATCTATATGTTTAATTTTATATTCTTTCTAACATATCTGTTAATTTCCTAGTCTAATTTTACTTTGTTACAGTTGTTTTCTCTCTCTCTCTTTTTTTTTTTTCTGCCCCACGTGGCTTGCAGGATCTTGATTCTCGATCTTGCGTTTGGGTGGAAAATCCTGCACTGGGAGATCCAAGTTCAAAGCACTAGACTAACAGAGAACATCAGACCCCAGAGAATATTCATCAGAGTGAGGTCTCATAGAGCTCCTCATCTCAGCAGCAAGACAAAGCTCTAGCCAAGAGCCTACAGACCCCAGGGTTGGAAGCCTCAGGCCAAACAACCAGTATAACAGGAACACAATCCGAATCATAGAAAAAAAAAATGACACAGCAAAAAGCTATGTCATAGTTGAAGGAGGAAGATAAAAGCCTACAGGGCCAAATAAATGAAGAGGAAATAGGCAACCTACCTGAAAAATAATTCAGAGTAATGATAGTAAGGATGATCCAGAATATCGGAAATAGAATGGAGACATGGATTGAGAATATACAAAAAATGTTTAACAAAGATCTAGAAGAACTAAAGAACAAACAAACAGAGATGAGCAACACAATAACTGAAATAAAAAATTCACTAGAAAGAATCAATAACAGGATAACAGAATCAGAAGAAAGAATAAGCGAGGTGGAAGACAAAATGTTGGAAATAACTGCTCAGGAGCAGAATAAAGAAAAAAGAATCAAAAGAATTGAAGATAATCTTAGAGACTTCTGGGACATCACTAAGTCACCAACATTCATATAATAGGCATCTCAGAAGAAGAAGAGAAAAAGACAGTATCTGAGGAAATATTTGAAGAGATTATAGTGGAAAACTTCCTCATATGGCAAGGGAAATAATCACCCAAGTGCAGGAAGCACAGACAGTTCCATATAGGATAAACCCAAGGAAAAACAAACCAAGACACATATTAATCAAACTAACAAAAATTAAATTCAAAGAAAAAATATTAAAAGCAGCAAGGGAAAAACAAAAGTAACATACAAAGGAATCCCCATAAAGTTATCAGCTGATTTTTCAGTGGAAACTCAGCAGGCCAGAAGGCAGTGGTGTGTTACAGTTAAAGTGAGGAAAGAGAAAAGCCTACAACCAAAATTACTCTACCCAGCAAGGATCTCATTCAGATTCGATGGAGAAGTCAAAAACTTTTCAGACAAATAAAAGCTAACGGAATTCAGCACCACCAAACCAGCTTTACAACAAATGCTAAAGAAACTTCTCTAAGCTGGGAACACAAGAGAAGAAAAAGACCTACAAAAACAAACTCAAAACAATTAAGAAAATTGTAATAGGAACATACATATCAATAATAACCTTGAATGTAAATGGATTAAATGCCCCAACCAAAAGACACAGACTGGATGAATGGATACACAAACAAGACCCATATATATGCTGTCTATAAGAAATCCTCTTCAGACCTAGGGACACATACAGACTGAAAGTGAAGGGATGGAAAAAGATATTTCATGCAAATTGAAATTTTAAAAAAAAACCTCGAGTAGCAATACCTGTATCAGATAAAATACACTTTAAAATAAAGACTATTACAAGAGATAAGGAGGGACACCATACAATGACCAAAATATCAATCCAAGAAGAAGATATAACAATTACAAATGTTTATGCACCCAACATAGGAGCACCTCCATACATAAAGCAAATGCTAACAACCATGAAAGGAGAAATCGACAGTAACACAATAATAGTAGGGGACTGTAACACCACACTTACACCAATGGACAGATCATCCAAACAGAAGATAAATAATGAAATACAAGCTTTAAATGACACAATAGACCAGATAGACCTAATTGATATTGATAGCACATGCCACCCAAAAGTGTCAGAATACACTTTCTTCTCAATTGCACACAGAACATTCTCCAGGATACATCACATCTTGGGTCACAAATCAAGCCTCGGAAAATTTACAAAAATTGAAATCATATCAAGCATCTTTTCTGACCACTCTGCTATGAGATTGGAATTCAACTACAAGAAAAATACTGTAAGAAACACACATACATGGAGGCTAAACAGTGCACTACTAAATAACCAAGAGATCACTGAAGAAACCAAACAAGAAATTATAAAATACAGAGAAAAACATGACAGTGAAAACACACTGACCCAAAACCTATGGAATGCAGCAAAATCTGTTCTATGAGGGAAATTTATAGCCATTGAATCTCACCACAAGAAACAAGAAAAGTCTCAAATAAACAAGCTAACTGTACACTTAAAACAGCTAGAGAAAAAAGAACAAAGAAAACCCAAAATCAGTAGAAGGAAAGAAATCATAAATATCAGAGCAGAAATAAATGAAATAGAAATGAAGAAAACAATAGCAAAGATCAATAAAACTAATAGCTGCTTCTTTAAGAAGATAAACAAAATTCATAAACCCTTAGACAGACTCATCAAGAAAAAAAGGGAGAGGATGCAAATCATAAAATTCGAAATGAAAAAGGAGAATTCAGAACTGACACTGCAGAAATACAAAGGATTGGGCTTGCCTGGTGGCACAGTGGTTGAGAATCTGGCTACCAATACAGGGGACACGAGTTCTCGTGCTGGTCTGGGAAGATCCCACATGCCCCAGAGCAATGCCCACATGTGGGCATGAGAGCCACAACTACTGAGCCTGCACGTCTGGAGCCTGTGCTCTGCAACAAGAGAGGCCACGACAGTGAGTGGCCCATGCACTATGATGAAGAGTGGCCCCCGCTCCCCACAACTAGAGAAAGACCTCACACAGAAATGAAGACCCAACACAGCCAAAATAAGTAAATAAATTAATTAATTAATTTAAAAAAAGAAATAGAAAGGATTATAACAGACTACTACAAACAAGTATATGCCAATAACATGGGAAACCATGAAGAAATGGACAAATTCTTGTAAAGGTACAATTTTCGAAGACTGAACCAGGAAGAATTAGAAAATATAAACAGATGTATCACAAGTAATGAAATTGAAACCGTAATATAAAATCTTCCAACAAACAAAAGCCCAGGACCAGCTAGTTTCACAGGCGAATTCTATCAAACATTAGGGAAGCGCTAACACCGATAATTCTCAAGCGCTTCCAAAAAACTTCAGAGGGAGAAACACTCCCAAATTCATTCTATGAAGCCACAATCACCCTGATACCAAACAAAACCAGAAAAAGATATCACAAAGAAAGAAAACTACAGGGCAATATCACTGATGAACATAAATACAAAAATCCTCAAGAAACTACTAGCAAACAGAATCCAACAGCACATTAAAAGGATCATACACCATGATCAGGTGGGATTTGTCCCAGGGATGCAAGGATTCTTCAATATATGCAAATCGATCAATGTGATTCACCACATTAAAAAATTCAGGAATAAAAACCATATGATCTTCTCAATCGATGCAGAAAAAGGTTTTCACAAAATTGAACACTGATTTATGATAAAAACTCTCCAGAAAATGAGTATAGAGGGCACCTACCTCAACATAATAAAGGCAATATATGACAAACACACCACATGCCTCATAATCAGTGGTGAAAAACTGAAAGCATTTCCACTAGGATTAGGAACCAGACAAGGATGTCCACTCCTGCCACTCTTATTCAACATAGTTTTGGAAGTCCTAGCAGTGGCAATCAGAGAAGAAAAAGAAATAAAATGAATTCAAATAGGAAAATAAGAAGTAAAATTTTCACTATTTGCCTATGACATGATACTATACATAGAAGATGCTAAAGATGTCACCAGAAAACTTTTAGAACTAATTATTGTATTTGGTAAGGTTGCAGGATACAAAAGTAATGCACAGAAATCACTGGCATTCCTATACACCAAAAAATGAAAAATCAGAAATAGAAATTAAGGAAACACTCCCATTTACCATTGCAACAAAAAGAATAAATTACCTAGGAATGAACCTGCCTAAGAAGGTGAAAAACTTGTACTCAGAAAACTATAAAACACTGATGAAAGATATCAAAATGACATAAGCAGATGGAGATATATACCATATTCTTGAATTGGAAGAATGAATATTGTGAAAATGACTATACTACCCAAAGCAAAGTACAGATTCAATGCAAGCCCTATCAAATTACCATGGCGTCCTTCACAGAATTAGGACAAAAAATCTTGCAATTCTTATGGAAACACAAAAGACCCCGAATATCCAAAGCAATCTTGAGAAAGAAAAACGGAGCTGGAGAAATCATGCTCCCTAACCTCAAACTATACCACAAGCTACAATAATCAAGACACTATGGTACTTGCACAAAAACAGAAATATAGATCAATGGTACAGGATGGTACAGGTACCCACACACATATGGGCATCTAATTTACGACAAAGGAGGCAAGAACATACAATGGGGAAAAGACAGCCTCTTCAACAATTGATGCTGGGGAAACTGGACAGCGACATGTAAAGGAATGAAATTAGAACACTCCCTAACAACATACACAAAAATAAACTCCAAATGGCTTAAAGACTTAAATGTAAGACCACACAGTACAAAACTTTTAGAGGAAACACTCTTTGACATAAACCACAGCAAGATCTTTTTTGACCCACCTCCTAGAGTAACAGAAATAAAACCAAAAATAAACAAATACGACTTAATTAAACTTAAAACTTTTGCACAGCAAACGAAACCATAAACAAGACAAAAAGACAATCCTTAGAATGGGAGGAAATATTTGCAAATGAAGCCACAGACAAAGGATTAATCTCCAAAATATACAAAGAGCCCATGGAGCTCAATATCAAAAAAACAAACAATGCAATTAAAAAATGGGAGGAAGACCTAAATAGACATTTCACCAAGGAAGACATACAGATGGCCAAGAGGCACGTGAAAAGATGTTCAACATCATTAAGTATTCGAGAAATGCAAATCAAAACTACAATGAGGTATCATCTCATGCCAATCAGAATGGCCATTATCAAAAAATCTAGAATCAATAAATTCTGGAAAGGGTGTGGTGAAAAGGGAACTCTCCCACACTGTTGGTGGGAATGTAAATTGATACAACCACTATGGAAAACAGTATGGAGGTTTCTTAAGAAAATAAAAATAGAACTACCTTATGACCCAGCAATCCCACTACTGGGAATATACCCTGAGAAAACCATAATTCAAAAAGAGACATGCACCACAATGTTCATTGCAACGTTATCTACAATAGCCAGGACATGGAAGCAACCTAAATGTCCATCAACAGATGAGTGGATATGGCGGATATGGCAGATATGGCACATATATACAATGGAATATTACTCAGCCATAAAAAGAAACGAAATTGAGTTATTTGTAATGAGGTGGTTGGATATAGAGTCTGTCATACAGACTAAAGTAAGTCAGAAAGAGGAAAAAAAATACCATATGTTAACACATATATATGGAATCTGAAAAAACAAAAAAGGTACTGATGAACATAGTTGCAGGGCAGGAATAAATAAGTAGACATAGAGAATGGACTTGATGACACGGGGTGGGAGGGCGAAGAGAACGTAGCATTGATGTATTTACACTACCGAATGTAAAGCTCGATGCTTTGTGCTGACCTAGAGGGGTGGGATAGGGAGGGTGGGAGGAAGGCTTAAGATGGAGGGGAAATGGGGATATGTGTATGCATATGGCTGATTCGCTTTTTTGTGCAACAGAAACTAGCACAGTAATGTGAAGTAAGTATACTCTAATAAGGATGTATTTTAAAAACAGATATGACTTTAAGGGTGATCACAGATTTAATTTTCCAGGTATACTGAAAAAAACAGAGTAGTGAAATTGCACTAAGGATGACGATAGCAACCAACTTCATTTTTATTTTATCTGCACATTGCACAAGAACTCTTACCCCTGTCCATCACTGCCTTTTAAAAGAGAAGCTTCTTTCATTATAGGATCCTTTTTAAAAAAAAATAAATTTATTTATTTTTAGAAAAAGAATAATTTATTGATAGAAAACTATCAGGAGTTAATGAGTTCTAATTTACACTTGGGAGTGAAGCAAACTCTAAAAATGGTCACAATGATGAAATAATGAATACATAATTTAATATGCTTCTGAAAACTTAGCAAAAATAACCAACGTCTAGAAGTACACAATTTTCGGTTATTAAATACAAAATATTTTCATGCAACTTCCAGAGATTCTTGCATCTGGTAGAACATTTCTTTCTTAAAAGTGCATTCTTGCATAATAATAAAACAAACAAACTACATTTTGTTTTTTTCTTATGTATTTATCAAAACATTTCATTTCAAATTTATCAATAATGTATATAGCTTATAGCACATTTCAGGAAATGTCTATATGGCAAGAGAGTGTTATTTGGGGTGT
The DNA here is from genome assembly GCF_937001465.1 of Orcinus orca. Taxonomy (NCBI): domain Eukaryota; kingdom Metazoa; phylum Chordata; class Mammalia; order Artiodactyla; family Delphinidae; genus Orcinus; species Orcinus orca. The sequence continues at coordinate 3,973,493 of NC_064572.1, forward strand.
TTTGGCTTATCTAAAATTAAGTTAAGAGAAAATTAGGAGCCCAAAATAATGATTAAAATAGAGATCCTCTTGTATAGTGTTCTTGAAAATCATACCCCATGGATGTTCAAATAAAATGGCAGATAAACGGAATACTAAGGAACATGTGCAGCAGATTTTCTATTCTAATAAAAACCATTATTGATTTTCAAAAGTTTACTTTTGAACCCAAACAATTAATTTTTAAAATACTTATTTCATGATACAGTAAACAGGAAACCTGGCTCTTAGGAAAATAAATCTTGCTTTACTCTTCCTAAATCTTGCCGAACAATTTTACAAAAGTTCAGAATTTTAGACAGTATGTTTAATAATCCAGCCTTTCTCCTTTTTTTTTTTTTTTTTTTGCGTTCCGCGGGCCTCTCACTGTTGTGGCCTCTCCCGTTGCGGAGCACAGGCTCCGGACACGCAGGCTCAGCGGCCATGGCTCACGGGCCCAGCCGCTCCGCGGCATGTGGGATCTTCCGGGACCGGGGCACGAACCCGTGTCCCCTGCATCAGCAGGTGGACTCTCAACCACTGCGCCACCAGGGAAGCCCAATCCAGCCTTTTTTAAAACACACAGCCTAATCAAGGATCCAGAATTGACGATGTTTTAAATTTCAACATTATTTTATAAAGTGCCAAATTTTCTTTGTAAACTAGTAGAAAAAATTTTTAATTTTCCCTCTTAATGACTAAGTTTTCTGAATGTTCTGTTTTTATATTAAGTAATTCTGATATCAGTAATCTTATTACACATGTATTTTCACAAATGTTCCTCACAACCGGTTTCTTATCATTGGACTTTGCTTGTGGAATAGGTAAAAATGAATATATAAAGATGAATTTGTGGTCAAGTTTATCTTTCATTTCTTTGATGGTTTCTGGACTTTAAAAAAAAGATTCTTTACAAGGACTCCATTTTTTATCCCACATAATAAAAATCATTCATACAAGTTTTCTACGTGTACTTTTATGGTTTCAGTTTTACACTCCACGGAACCCAAGTCCCCGCAAAATCCCTAAGTGCTCCCAGGAGCAGGGACCCGCCCGAGCGCTGTGGGCCGCTAGTACGCCCGCCCTGCCGGGAATCGCGTGGGGAGCTCTTCTACGCTGCAGCCTCCCGGCGACGTCTTCCCAGTACCCCGCCCTCTTTCTGTTGCCGGGGTCGCTTCCCGCGGTAGTGATACAGGAGCTAGCTCCAGGGCGGAAGCCGCGGGACGAACTCGGGCGTTTGGGCGGCCCGCGCTGTACCCTCGCCGGCCGGCAATCGGGATCCATCCCTCGGGGTTTCCCACCGCTTGTCGGGCGCCAACTGGCGGCAGCTTGGAGACCGTCCCTTCCATCCGGAGCTTCAGTGACCTTCGCGAGGGCTGAGACTCAGCCGCCGGGCACGAGGCAGAGTTCCGGGAGGCCGGCGATGCTTGCGGCGCCTGTTCCGGTGGCGCCGGGGCGTGGGCTGTTCATGTTGCCGCCGGAGATTGGCCGAGCAGGTCTATAGCTTCTAAGGCTGGCGCTAACGTCTGTAAAGTGTTGGGTGTACTGGATGGGTCGACCAACACGCTGTGGTGCCCCTCGGGCCGCGGGGACAGCCCAGACAGTTGTGTGTGACCAGGAGAGGGTGTCCGTGTCCCCCGTCGTCCTCCGTGTGTCCCGGTGGTCGTACTTTCTCATATTTTCCAACTCGCCTGGAGGTTGGGAACAGCACGGAGGTACGCAGACATCGCCCAGTTTTCAACGGCCCCACCGTGGATCCCCATCGCCCTAACCCCCAAATGTTTAGGTTTCTCCCCCTAGTAGGGATTGACCCTGGTGGCCGAAAGGAGGAGACACTGAAAGGGCGACTCCGGGGCTCCCCGTCCTCCTTTCCACGGAGTCGCGACGCTCCGTCCCAGAGGCTGCCCGGCGGTACGTCCTCGCCTCCTTGGGTCTGGGTCCCTCCCAGTGCCATCGCGGAGGTGGGGCTGTTCCCCGGTGGCCACTTTCATTTCTCCAGGTTCCACGCGAAGCGGCCACGGGGCTCCGCACACCAGATTTCCCGCAGTTCGAGCTGCGTGTACGCGGGGAGGGCCCGGCGTCCCCTTTTCTATTTGCCCCGTGTTGAGAAATGGTACGGATGGTGGACTGGGTGGAGCCGGAGTGTCAAGGTGCGCTTTCGTCGGTGTGCCACAAGGATCCCTCTGGATGAGATTAGCACTAGTGACGCTTCACCAGGTGGCTGCTGAGGTGAGGTCGACCAGATGGTCCGCCGGCGATATTGGGCATAAAAAAAAGAAAGTAATGATATTTTTCTGTTACAAGCTCGATTCACTATAATGTGGACATTAGTTAAATGAAAAATCCTGGGATTTATAGTAATGAAAATTACCATTGTCAGTGTTACTCAAAATTACAGTAATTATTACCCTTGTTTGCAGTTAATTTTGAAAACAGTGATTCAAGTTTCTGTATGCACAGAATATGTGACTGAAGATGATGAAAGAGGGATTTTGGAATGCAGAATTTTCTAAATCTTCCTGGAAGTCGGGGAAACTCTCCCTCGAGCCACAAGGCCCTATGCCACACCCTGCAACAACCAACGTGGAAAACCAGACCTCAACCTCGGCAACAATAGTCCTCAAGGGTCAGTGTTGAGTCAGTGACTCACAGCTTCCTCATTTTTCATCCTTTCCATTTAGAACCAATGGGGGAAAGAAATATATCAATATGTTCGCCTAAGTAATCATGTGGGACGCCCATTCTCCTATCAGTCCGCCTCCAACTTCCCCACTTGACAAGCTGTGATCAGGACATGCCTCCTTTTTTTCCCCCAGAAGCCATCCCCATCCCTATGCATTCCCTGAGTCTCAGCCGAATGTGACTGGTGGTGGCTGACTCCTGTGCTCTATAGACGAATTCTGAGTAAATAGGGCTTGTCTCATTTTGGGAGTGGGGGGGTCTTTGTTCATTTGTACAGAGCTTAGAGTGGGAACCAAATCAAGCAATGAGGATAATATGTGTTTCCAATTATTTTTCAAAACGTATTATTGATTACTCACCGGTTTTTAAGTTGAGATAGAAATCATATACCATAAAATGCCCTTCGAACACTCTAGAGTTTAGTGATTTATTGTCTGTTTACAAAGTTGTGCAACCATCATCACTATCTGATCCAGAATACTTTATCTCCCTACAAAGACACCTAGGACCTCTTAAACAGTCACTTCCTAGTTCCCTGCCCCGCAGCCGTAGGCAACTAACTGTGTGCTTTTCATCCCTGTGGACTTGCTTTTTCTGTATATTTCAAGTACATGGATTTATACAACTGTGGCCTTTGTGTCTGGCTTCTTATACAGTGCCATGTGTTTGAGGCTCATCCATGTTTTATCATGTGATTAATTCCTCTTTTTGGCCCAGAACTTTCCTTTGTAAGTCCTTAAGATACACACACAGGAAATTCCCTGGCGGTCCAGTGGTTAGGACTCCACCAGCCTCTCTTTTTCCATGGCCCTGGTTCCATCCCTATGGGGGAACTAAAATCGTACAAGCTGCGCAGTGTGGCAAAAGGAAAAAAAATAAACACACACACACACAAACACACCATTTGCACCAAAAATGCTACCATTTTTATTTAATTTGGAAAATAGAGTACCAAAATTGCTATTGTAACCATTTTATGCAGACAGTTCCAGGGCCACAAATTGCCCCACCAACCCAGAGCTGCCAGCAAGCACACAGGACACCAGCCCAGCCGTGCTGCCCTTTCTCAGAACTCTCCACACACCCTTTCCAAGACTCCACCAATTTGTGCCACCACCCAGCGGCCAAAGAGGTCACCAACTGTGCAAGGGGAGGGGGGCAGCAATGGCAAAGGGAGAGAGAGATGAAAGGAGAGACAAGTGGCAAAGCCTACAGCACCGGGTGTCCCAGTCGGTCTCACCACCAAGTACTAGCCAGCCTCAACCCTGCTCAGCTTCTGAGCTCAGAAGCTGGCAGTTGACTTCATGGTGATGCGGACCTGGATGGTGGCAGCCCAGACCAGGCACCCAATACCCGATGCTGTGCAGCCCTGCCATGCCACCTCCACTCCCCTGCCCATGTCAGAGCCCTGTGTCCCCAGACTCCTGTGGCAAACTGCTCCTGACACACCCTCAGCCATCTGGTGGCCAGGCCACCAGGCTGTGACTCTGAGTTCCCAGGAGATTGTTTTCAGTCAGGGTATGTGGCCAGTGGTAAGAGGGCGTGGGCAGCTGGAAGTGACTGGAGGAAAGCCCAGTCTTCTGTAATTCAATGTTGCCCTGACACTGACTGACAGTGTCCCTCTGATGCCTTCATGTCTCCCTCTGGATATTCCACCCACACAGCCATATTCCAGGCTGGGATGCCAGGGGAAGCACTAACAGGGTGGCAGCATCCCCCAGTGACCAACGCCAGGCACCCGGCCTCCACCATCTCTGGACACTCATGTACGCAGCCTCGCTATCACATTCTTTAAGATTAAAAACAGGTGATCCAGGGCACCAAAGACTTGTCCTATGTCAGGCAGAGGGCTTAGAACTGAAGCCTAGTGACTTCTAATGCTGTCCCCTAAGGTGACGCCATCTGCCAGGAGACACGTCCACCTCCAGGTAGTCACAATCAGGCTAGTTCTGTACAAAGAGGGAGGGGGTGACACGGTGGGGACGGGGTGGAAACTTCCTCCCTCTGCTTCTGTTTCCCTACTTGCTGCTGCCCGGGGGACCCAAGCCAAGTCCTCCTCAATATCCTATATTATTTTATCGTCCTGTTTTGACTCAGACACCACAGGAGGATGCTTACCCCTCAAGGTATAATTTTCTCAATTTTGATTAGTACAGCCATGAAATATTTTCAAAGTGTGAATGTACACAAAAGATAAAAATCATCCAGGCCATTGAACTTCTATCTGAGGTGATGATGAAATAAGAACCGTTGGGCTCCTAGTCCTGGAAGGAGGGAAAGAAGAGGAAGAAAGAAACTTTGGTGAACTTACTGTACACATGGCCTGTGTTGAATCCTTTTATCTATTCAGTTATTTAGTCATCACAGTTTTTCAAGATATTTCTCTCTCTGGCCCAGTGTGTTCACAGAGCTCACAGGCTGGAGAGTTTCTCAAAGAATGATCACACCACTGGAGACGGTGGGGTCCCAGATGAGGCCAAAGGCAAACAGGAGAAGGTGTGTAGATCAAGAAGGGCTTCGTGGAGAAGGTGACGTCTGAAGAGGCTCTTCAAGAATGAGTTCTCATCTAGCCAAAGATTGGCATTGAGCAGGACCCAAGTACAAGATCAATAAATGAGTGGATAGATACACTAATGCATGCCATCCCCCTAACACAGACAAGGAGGCCTGGCCCACTGAGGATTTGCAAAGCTTGGAAACAGGGAACACGGGGTGATCTGTGGGGAGGGGCTACAGCGTGATGCCTGCCTCACTCCCTTTATGGGTATCTTGACACATCGATGCCCTGTGTTCTGCCTTCTCAGGGAGCCCTCGTCTGTCCTCTCCTCTGGGATACTGCCTGTCATTCCCAGCAACAACTGCCTGTGTGGCCTCAGTGATCCTATGTGTAATTGTGCTCATCTCAAAGGGAATTATTGACAAGGGAGAGGGTGGTGGGCAGCTCAAGATAGAAAGGTGGAAGGAGAGAATGACAGGGAGTCCTGCATCAATGGGATCATGGGGTGGGATGCAAGGGAGTGGGGGAGGGGGCAGAGGTCGTGTCTTAGAGCTTGAGGGTGGGGCCATCAAGGGGTTCCCTCACTGATAGTGATTCCACAAGAGGAGACAAGGGATGAACTCAGTTTGGGACCTAGGACTTTGAGAAGCCTGTGGGAATTTCGGGCGGGGATGACAGGTGAGCTACGCATAGAAAATGAAGGTGTGGCAGAGGGGCAGGATCAGAGCTTTGACCCAGATGAGATGGGGAGGAAGTGGAGCGGAAGGGGCCTGAGGACACTGGGGAAGTTTGTTAACTGCCGTCATCATGGGGTTTCAGTCCACAGCCTGCTAGCTGCTAACAGAGTGCTGGGCCCAAGTTCACATATTTCCATTTTGAAACTCTGGAGTAGAATTTGCTGATCACTGGAGTTGAATTTACCAGATTGGTGTGATCAAACTCAAGCTAATGAGCTAGGAAAATGAAATCAAGGCTTACAAATAAAAGCAAAACAGACTGAGCACAAGACAAGTATTCCAGCTAAAAGCTAAGTCTCTCAAACATGCAGCCCATGGTGACTTCAGGGCCTTTGCATTTGCTATTCTCACAGCCTAGAACACTGTGTACTCTACATGTTTGCTCCCTAAACTTCTTCAGGAATTTTCAAAAGTTTACTTTCCTTTTCTTTATGGTACATATCACCTTCTGATATTGTGTACCTCTATTTCTTAATCTGTTTTCCCCATGAGTCTGTCACCTGCATGTGAATTGGGATCTCCCTCCACCTGTTTCACCCACTGCTGTTGTCTGGTGTCTGGACCAGGTCAGCACACAGTAGGGCCTCAGTGAATGTGTGCCATGTGCTGGGTGAGTGAGCACTGAATGTATAGCGGGGATAGCTGCGGGTCATAGAGAATTGCCCTTGATTGAGAATGAAGTGTTCAGAAGGACAATCTGCTCAAGGTCTTCGTACCTTGTTCTTCTGGAAATTTCGCATTGTTATTGTAAAGATGCAAAATTAGACCCAGGGAAAGCCGCTGCTGTCCTGATTTGGGGACAGCCCTAGATATGCTATGCTGCTACTTCCCAGAGCTGAGGTCACATGGGTGGGTGTCAGGTCCAAGCGTCTCAGGGGCATTTCACCTCCTCCCGATCTCTCCTCCCATTGATGTAAGAAACGCCGTGTTCAGTACACCTGTGACCAATACCTTTCAATTGATGGAGGCAGGGCTGAGGTAGCAGGATTTCCAACCTGAAAGTCCTCATTCCCCTCTTTAAAAAGCCCTTTTCTCCAACCTGAGTCCATCCAAACAGCACCCATTCCTCACATTCTGCATCTGCAAGAGAGTTTCTGCATCTTCATTCAGCAAATGAGACCCCACTAGGTGTTAAGGGTTAGGGCTCATCCAGGGACCCAAACCTCATGTGATGAGTAAATGGTCCTCGTGTGTGGATAGAAACCTGTGGGCGTCTTCTGGGACTGCTAGGAGCCTCCTATCTTTCTGTGCTCTCAGATTATGAACGCCGCAAAGCTGAGCCCTGATTCTGCTAACTCCTACCCACCCGTCCCCTCACTCTGAACGTCACAGAGATGCTCTAGTGTATTAGACAAAACTCAGATCCTGCTTAGACTCGCAAGGCCCTTAGGAATACAGTGCCAAGGAAGCAGCAATCTTGTCCCTGGTTGGTCCCTACCAGTGTCATTCTCCTCTGCTTGCTATTGTCCAATGACCAAAAAAAGTTGTTCTATGTGTTTTGCACAGTTTCTAATTGTTTATATTGAGGACAACTCCCACACAATTTCCTCCTTCATGGAAGGTTCTGGAATTATCTTTTTTCATGTGCTTCACCTTCTGGACTCCGAGAGCGCAGTGAGACTGTATTGGGCCCTGACATCTGTTGCTCAGTTGTAGCATTCATCACAGAATCTTCGTGGTGGTTTATCTAAAAAGGCAGCCACGTTCAATTCCTTCCTTCCTTATACAAAACAAGGAACCCCACCCCGAGGAGACAAGCGGTCTGTTTCTCCAAACTCCTACATCTGACCTGGCCTGTGAATGCTTTGACCCGTAGAGAGTTGCAGAGGTGACTTTGGGCCAGTCCTTAACCGGCCTTATAAGAGATCTGACCACTGACCCTTTCTTTAATCAGACTGCTGCTCATACAATGTGGTCCATGGAAACACAGGCTCTGCTGCGAGGAAACCAAGCCAGGTGCGGAAGTCACGTGCACACTCTGGCCCCCAGCACAGGTGACCCCCAGCCAGCCCTGTGAGGGGCCTGCTGGAGCCTCTCAGTGACACTGCCCCATATGCCCTCCAACTGCAGCAGCACGAGGAACTCTAAGCAAGAAGCATGCAATTAAACACACACAGCCCACAGAACTAGCAGTGATAATAATAAATTATATTTCAAACCACTAAGTTTTGTAATAGTTTGTTACATAGCAGTAATAAACCCGACTATTTCTAGGACAATCCCTTGAAGCAAAATATAACCTGAAAATCAACTATAAATTCCACTAAAAAAAAAAAAAGTAAAATAAAATTCTACTGAGTAAAATTTTAAAATCACTGGCTTTATTTGAAGATTTATGAATCAGGCAGGATCCAATTTAGCAGATAGAAAGAAGCTCTGAGGAATTGCACAAAATGAAAGACGCTTATAGGCAGAAGGGAGCTGAAACAAGGAAGCTGTTCTGGGCAAAGCTTCGTGTGGGTTATTGCAAGGTTTCTTTGCATTAGCGGATGGCAGCTGTCTCCCAGGCAGATGGCTTAGCTAGTGCTGATTACAGGATTCCTGACCCTCTGGATTACGGTTCCATTTCTGGAGGAGCCGAAACTGCATTTAAGTCGCAGTTTGATGACATTGTTCTTACTAAGCAACCCCTTTGGGGCTGTTGTCTTGATTTTAACTGTCCCCTGAGGGCAGCAACAAGGTTTATCATTGTTGAGTCCTTGTGTTAAGCACAGTGAGTGGCATATTCATTCGTCAAAATGCTGATCCAACATCTGCTGTGTGCCAGGCCTGTGCTGGGGGAAGGGATTCCCAGTCCCGAGAAGACAGAGACTCTCTCAACAAGGAAATCACAAAAAGGCGCGTTCCGGGCTATGATACCAGCTGCTCATTCAGTGCTTATGGAGTCTCTACCTCGAGCTCCACACTGATCTGTGTTGTAGGCCACGCAGAGAATAAAATATACAAAAACAAGAACAATTTAAAAAGAAACAACCCTGCTGCTGCTCCCATGGAGCTGACGCTGCAGAGGGGGACAGACAGTAAGCAGAACAGCGTGTAGAAGGGTTGGCGCTGTGCAGGGAAGAGCAGGCCTCAGGGGAAGCAGGAGAGCAGGGCGGGGGAGGGGCTGGGGTGGCAGGGAAAGGGGACAGCGGTGGCAGAGGAGCTCGTAGGACTGGGACCCCGTGAGGAGAGTTCCTCCGGGTGAGGCAGCCACAGTGGGTGCTGACAGGGCCGGCCCTGGGTGCTGCACAGCAATGAGGTGGGTGATGACTGGGACACATGGGCGGGGGAGGCTGACACTGCAGATGCACAGGCAGGGGACGTGTCTCTGAGGACGGGACGTTTAAGCTGCTCCCTAGTGTGGACCAAGTATCTATGTTCTGTAAACCTGACGCTTTAACATCTCCTCACATGAACATGCTGGGCTCGCCTTGTTCTAGACAAGCCAGTGCCAAGCCTGGGTCCCCTTGCCTCGGCCCCTGGGTCCGTACTCTCCCGACTCCCTGGATTCAGAACTGTTCCCAGGCCTGCTTTTCAAATACAAAGCAATCCATCCAGAGCCCTCACCATCCACCTCCTCTGTGGCTCTCACACTGGGGACCACTGTCTCCCTTCCCTCAACACCCAGACACCAGGGACAGCCCCTGACATCCTACAGGCTACTCAGTCCTGAATCTACTCGCCATCCTCACTGTTCCTTCCTGGGGAATCACAGAAATAGCACTTGTCACGAATTCCCCTCCCTCCCTCTGCCTGCTGACCAATGTGCGGCCTGTCCCCTCCTCTTGGGAGCTGCAAGTAACCAACCATCTTTTTAGAGACAGTCGTCTAGTGATCCGTTGACCTTACCTTACCTCATATTCCCTATTAATAAACTATATTTTAAACCAGTCTCGAAAGAAAAGACACTCTGTACATAATTAAGCATGAACAAATAAAGAACAAATGAACTATGGAACTTGTTATAATGTTCTCAATAACTTTAATATTTTATTATATATTAGGCTGTCTTTTCAACATAAAATTGTGAGTCCATAAGGCTGGAGAGTACATGAGAAGTTACACGGACAAGACAAGACACCTGGGAATTCCCATACACCTGCACTTGAATGGGGAGCTCAGGCCAACACTTGAGTTGAGTTCCGCTTTGTGGGTGGATGACGCAATTGGAAATTTTTGTTTTTCCAAATTAAGCTTTTAAATGTATTGGTTTAGCAGAGGAGTTAGTTCTAAACTCATCTTTCCAGCAACATTCAAGTGACAACAGACGTAAGATGGTCTGTGCCCTGAGTTATTTATTTAGAATCTGCACGTATCATCAGGGAAACAGCACAGCACATTTCAAAACAAGCTACGTGTTTAGGAGAGAGCCGGGGTTCACGCTGTGGTGGGAAGAACAAGACCGTATTCCCGGAAAATATTAGCTCCAGATTCCTTTTGTTGGGAGCATCCATCTTCACCCATTAGATTTCCAGAGAAGCACCGGGAAAGGACACTGGATTGTTGCTGAGCTTGGCTTCCCCCCCACCCCCATGAAGCAGAGAGCTGAAAGTATCAGACAGCTGTAGTCCTTGGAGCAGCCTGACCCATGGCAAGTGCAGAGAGGAGCCCCTTCCACGGTTCCTGTATTGGTTAGAATTCAGTTGCTATAACACACCGACACCCCCCCCCCCACGTAATTATGCCAAATAGAAGTTTGCATCTCTCTCACATTCTGATCTGGAGGCAGGCAGTCCTGTGCTGCTCTCGCAAGGCTACTTCAGGAAGCTTCTCTGTCATCCCTGTTGCTCTGTCATCCTAGGGGAATTGGCCTCCTCCGGGGTGGACGTGGGGCAGGATGGAGCTATAGTTTCAGTGTGAAGTAGGACAGAGGGAGAAGGAGAAAGTAAGGCCTGCCTGTCCTATGTAGGAAATATCCTAGAAGTTGCACAAATTTCTTTCCTTCCATCTTGGAGGGAGAGCTTAGTCTCACAAACAACCCAGCTGCACAGGAGGCCGGGAACGTCTGTAGTCTCGGGCAGCCCTGCACTTAGTTAAATATCGAATGTTCAGTTGCTCTAAGAGAGAAGTGGGCCAGGGTGTTGGGAGCCAAATGGTTGTCTCTGCCCCCCGCCCCCACAGGTTTCAATGTTTTCTCTCATCACCCACCCCCTCCCTAACAGAGTTCGAGTTTTATGAGAGTTTTTCCAGACAAATCACATTAAATCATAGCTTAGGACCCAGCTGAAAATCATCAGCCTGTGGGTGCTTTTCATTAGGCTCACTGGCAAATTGCTGGTGGAACTCCGTTACTAACATTGTCTCTGGCTAGGGGAGGCGACAGGGCAGGGTAGTGGCAGAACAATAGTAAAGTACAAAGTGGGAGCAACAGGGTGACAGGCAGAGGCTTCAAACCCCAGGAGGAAAATAAACACAGACACACTCCTGTATTCAACCCTCAAAATAATTTTGTAGGGAAGAAACAGCTACAATTAAGTAAAATCATATCTAAACACTTAAAATTATCCTCCTTAGAATTTCTCTTAGAATTTTCATTAGTCAGAATCTCCATAAACACTTGATCCAGATGTGAAAGTAACTTTTTTTTTTTTTTTTGGTATATCTAATTAGCAAGGTGTCAGAAAAAAATGCAAATGTAAACGTGGTGAGGATGCAGTGAGACCAGCACTCTTAGATGCTGGAGTGGAAAAATGTAGATGGTACCACTTTTTTCTGGAGCATCATTTGGTAATATGCATTAAAAATTGTAAAATATTTATGGTGTTTGAGCTAGTAATTTTACTTCTGGGAATTCATATAAAGATAATAATCAGAGATGCTGACAAAGATTTAGGTACAAGTGTTTACCAAATAACTGGAAAGATATTCCATGTTCATACATTGGAAGAATTAATGTTGGCAACATTTCCATTCTCCCCAAGGCAACCTACACACAGATTTAATGTAATAAAAATAATTAATGTAATGTATCAAATTTCCAATGACATTATTCACAAAAATAGCAAAAACAATCTTAAGATTTGTGTGGAACCACAGAGGACTCTGAATAGCTAAAGCAATCCTGAGAAAGAAGAACAAAGTTGGAGGAATCACACTTCTTGTTTTCAAATTACAATGCAAAGCTACAGTCATCAAAACAGTATAATACTTGCATCAACATAGACACACAGACCAAAGGAACAGAATGGGGAGCTCTAAAATAAATCCCTGCATGTACAGTCAACTAATGTCTGACAACAGGGCCAAGAATACTCAATGGAGAAAGGATAGTCTCTTCAATAAATTGTGTTTGAAAAACTGGCAGCCACATGCAAATGTATAAAACTGGATGTGCATGTTGTCCCACTTATAAAAATCAACTGAAAGTGCATTAAAGAAACATTTAACATCTGAAACCATAAAACTCCTACAAGAATATATAGGGGACCAGCTCCTTCACACCGGTCTTTGCAATTTTTTTTTTTTTTGGATTTGACACCAAAAACAAAGAAAACAAAAGCCAAAATAAACAGGTGGGAGTACATAAAATTAAAAGGTTTCTACACTGCAAGGGAAACCATCAACAAAGTGAAAAGGCACACTATGTAATGGGAGAAAGTATTTGCAAATATCTAATAAGGGGTTAATATGCCGATTGTATAAAAACCCACACAAGTCAATAGCAAAACAACAATAACAAAAACAATTTAGTTAAAAAATGAGCAGAAGAACTGGATAGATATTTTTCCAAAGAAAACATGCAAATGGGCAACAATACATGAAAAGATGTTCAACGTCAGTAATCATCAGGGAAATAAAAATCAAAGCCACAGTGAGATATCACCTCACACCCGTTAGGATGGCTGCCCTCAAAAGCACAAAAGAGGGCTTCCCTAGTGGCGCAGTGGTTGAGAGTCCGCCTGCCGATGCAGGGGAGACGGGTTCGTGTCCCGGTCCGGGAAGATCCCACATGCCGCGGAGCAGCTGGGCCCGTGAGCCATGGCCGCTGAGCCTGCGCGTCCAGAGCCTGTGCTCCGCAACAGGAGAGGCCACAAAAGTGAGAGGGCTGCGTACTGAAAAAAAAAAAAAAAAGCACAAAAGAATGAGTGTTAGCTAAGATGTGGTGAAAAGAAATCCTTGTGCACTTGTAGGTGGGATGTAAATTGGTGCAGCCACTCTGGAGAAGAGTATGATGGTTTCTTGATTATACCACAATAAAGCTGAAAAAAATCTATTGTAAAATGAAAAACAACAACAAAAAAACGCAAAACCACAGGGCTTGTGGGGAAATGGGTTTAGGGCCCAATACTCAAAAACTGTCATTGGTACATTAAAAAATAAGGGCCTGCTAGGGACTGAATATTTCTGTCCCCTGAAAATTACTATTTTGAAGACCAATTCCCAATGTGATGTTATTTGGAAGTTGTGTGATGTTAGTTCAGGAAGTAATTGAGTCAGGAGAGTGGAGCTGTCATCAATGGGATTAGTGCCCTTATAAAAAGACACCCGAGAGCTTGCTTTCTCTGCTTTTCACCCAGAGAATACCTCTCCAGGAAACAGCTCTCACCAGACAAGTGCTGCCACCTTGATCTTGGACTCCCCAGCCTCCAGAACTGTGAGAAACAAATCTTTGTGTCAAAACCACACAGTCTGTGGTATATTTGTTACAGCAGCCCAAACTAAGACAAACCCTATTAAAAATGGTAGTGTAATTATATGTGCTAAATGGTTAAATATTCACCCACAACAAATATGGCACTTTAACTTGAAAAGGGCCTGCAGTTTGCTGGTTAATCTGGGTGGTAGAAGGGTTGCAGCTTGTGGGTGATTGTGAAGCAGTGAGAGAAGGGTGATTTGAAATCCCATAAAAAGCTGTAACGTCTGATGTGAGTGGGGTAGCTGTTTGAGGTGTGTGCAAGTGTGTGTTTTGTGTTTTTCCACCTGGCTAGGTTCCTCTGGGTGCAGCTGTGCATTCATTCACCAACTGTTTCTTTGGACAAAATTACATGTGAACACAAGTGAGATTCAGAATATGTTCAAATTGTTCCCTGTATGTCAGGCATGTTAGAGCAACACTTATTGCAACTCTGACAATGTATTAATATCTTTCTCCAAGATGGCTATGAAACAGCATATATGACCTTTAATCTGGGGCTCCCTAAGGATCACGAACTGCAGCTTGAAGGAATTGAAGAAACGGGATTTAAACAATTATTTTTAAATAATTAATGTAACACATTATGGAAAAAAGGAGTACTAAGGTTTAAAGCTTACCTTGGCTTCCATGTTCCATTGAGTCATTTTCTCTTAATGAATTCAGTTCTCAGATTATGCAACCAAAAATCTTTAGGCTTTTGTATAGTTAAATATAGAATATTATAATATAATGCTAATGTAGTATGAGCTTCAATAGGTGTGGAGAACAACATTTTGAAATATGAAAATCCATAAAGCAGGGTTAGTATTTCCATAGGCACCATAGTCTGTGCTGTCTAACTTTAGATTTAGAAAAATAATGACCCTGACTATCTGAGATGGTTAAAGCCAGTTTTTCAACTTTTCTTGTGGTGGGGCCCCACACTGTCTTAACAACATCTTCAACTTACATTGATTAAACAACTCTAAACTAAATGCACTTCAAGAAATATCAATAAATCTTTACCTAATTAAAAATAATATCCCAGAAATTTTCATCTATATTTTGGATGCTTCAGCATTTTTAAATTGCTTTTTACCCTGATTATGTGAGTAATGTGTGGTCAAAATTTATAAAGTACCAAGAAAATAAGAATTATGCACATCTCTATCGCAAAGAAAGAGCTAGTAAGAGTTTTATATATTTACACTCCTTATAAACTCACATGTAAATATTGTTGATTTCCCCCTCTCTCCATATATATATAAAATGTAATGTAATATATAATATTTGGAGCAATGCATTGAAAGAATGCAAGATTGGGCATCTGATTTGCAGATGACACAACCCATCTTCCAGGCCTGCTCTAAGGATTTAAATTAGATTCCCAAAGTTAAGGGTTCAACATATGTAACACATAATGTAAATAGTAGCTGCTGTGATACATTTATTGACCTGTATTTAAGTATCTTCATAGACATTATGATAATGCCTGAATAATGTTATGTCAGGAACTTGGGCAATATAGTTTAACCATTTCCTTGCTAGTTAGAGTCTAGATTTAGGGCTCTTCACAATTTTTCCATCTTAAAAGTAAACTATTTGAATACCTTTTCTATGTACAAACACGTTGCCATATCATTTTTCCCCCGTTAGTAGTAGAATTCTAAGGATGGAATTACAAGAGGTTTATTATCACCTCTTTAAAAACTGCTTTCTAGAAATGTACCAATTTATGTATGTGGCTGTTCACCACTTTTGATTTAATTGTGTCATGTTTTGAAAGTTTTCCTAAAGGTAGAAAAGATTGTATTATTATTCACTTGTGAGATCAACGTTTTATGTTGGTATTTTTCTTTAATCAAAGGAATTTTCTGTGCACATCATTCGTGTGTGTGTTTTAGATCTGCTTTATTCTTTCAGTTTAAATCAATTTGCATTAATGTTTTAATATTTTAAAACTAATAGTTTATTTTAAAAAATAGTTTAAAAATATTAACTTATACAAATATTAACATCTTGAAGTTTCCCATTTTTATGTAATTTTTCTTCTATCCTTTATATGTTTGAGATTTTCCCATCTAGAAACCATATACATCTATATATTTTTAAAAAATAAAACCCTGTTTGAATGTATATCAAATTTATTTTTTATGTTTTGAGTGAAGATGTAAATACTTTTTAAAGAAAACTAACTACCCAGTTTTTCATCACCACTTATTGTATGCTCCATAATGGCTTCTATTGACTGTAATACATTTATCATATAGGCTCTCATCCTAGAATCTACATTTAGGGTAACGCTAGTCTCAGCTACGAATTGGCACTTGTCATCTACCTCGACAAGGATTAAATCATGTGCTGGTGCAGCTGCTGCAGCCGCTGACCTTCAACACTCCCTGAAAGGAGTTCCGGGTGGAGAGCAGAAATGAGGCACTCTGTGCTCGGGGGAAACTGGCAGGACAACTCTTCAGAGAGTTAGATACTTTCAGGAGAAGATTTTATGAGCCCAATTCTTGTATCCCCTCATATCTAGAAAAACACTAAGATCTTTCATGGTGAGGTCTGCTCTCAAGACTAGCAGCAACCTTCGCGAGACTAACAGAAACATTCTGCAAAAAATATATGTTCTCGATTGCATATACTCCCCATTCACCAAAATCACATATATACTGATCTTCCCCCCTGCGTCTTTGGAGTAGTTTCTCAGAGCTCTCTGAAATGCAGTCTCCTGGGCTATACTCCTCATTTTGCCCCAAATAAATCTGAACTTGCCACTCTCACGTTGTGCATTTTTTTTAAAGTCGACAGTAGTTTACCATTTTCTGTATTAGAACCACTTTCTTAATTTAGCTTTATATATATAATTAGTAAGGCACATTTCACTCATTCTCTTAAAAAAAAATTCTAGCTTGACTTTCAACTAAACCTTAATCACTTTCTTAACAACATACTAGGATTTTGATTGGAAGTTTATTAGAATTAAAATCGAGAAAGGTAGATCTCTCTATAATATTTGGTGCTCTACAGAATCATGGTATTTTCTCTTTTTTTTTTTTTTTTGGTCTTTTTAAATGGTATTTTGTAAATTTGATTTTTTTCTACTTATTCATTCTCTATATTCCTTTAAAATATGTTTATTTTAAATTTTAGTTGCTTTTTTATGAAAGAGATTTATACATATGTTTTCTATATCTTAAAAGTAGAAAGTCAGCTGTTTTGTGCACTCTTTATGATTCTTGTCCATTGAACTGTTACATTTTTAAGGATTTTCAGTGCCGTTTCATTAACTATTGGGAAATCTCATAATTTCTGAAAATGTCCTTTAGCATTCAACAATTCATATATTATTAATTAGTATTTTAATAAGATAGGATTTTAAAAATTGGGGTATAGTTGCTTTACAATGTTGTGTTAGTTTCTGCTGTACTGCAAAGTGAATCAGCTATATGTATGCATATATCCCCTCTTTTTTGGATTTCCTTTTCATTTAGGTCTCCACAGTGCATTGAATAGAGTTCCCTGTGCTATACAGCAGGTTCTCATTAGTTATCTATTTTATACATAGTAGTGTATATATGTCAATCCCAATCTCCCAATTCATCCCACCTCCCTTTTCCCCCCTTGGTGTCCATACATCTGTTCTCTATGTCTGTGTGTCTACTTCTGCTTTGGAAATAGGTTCATCTGTACCATTTGTATAGATTCCACATATATCCATTAATATACGATATTTGTTTTTCTCTTCCTAACTTACTTCACTCTGTTTGACAGTCTCTAGGCACATCCATGTCTCTACAAATGACCCAATTTCATTCCTTTTACTGGCTGAATAATATTCCATTTATATATGTATTACATCTTCTTTATCCATTCATCTGTTGATGGAGACTTAGGTTGCTTCCATGCCCTTTCTATAGTAAATAGTGCTGCAATGAACATTGGGGTGCATGTGTCTTTTTGAATTATGGTTTTCTCAGGGTGTACGCCCAGTAGTGGGATTTCTGGGTCATATGATAGTTCTATTTTTAGATTTTTAAGGAATGGCCATATTGTTTTTCATAGTGCCTGTATCAATGTACATTCCCACCAACACATAAAATTGGTGTGTGGTTTTGTTTTGCACCATTTATGTCTGATATCAGGGTTAAATTATTTTCACAAAATACAGATTTCCTCTATTCTTCTATTCTTGATTCTCTGAAACTAGTTGTTACTTTTGTAGTCAGCTGTTTTTTGTTTTTTTTACTTGTATAACCCATACACGATTTTCAGAAGTAATTGTTGAAAAACTTTATGTGCTTTCTAGCTTATTTTTCTTTCGTTTTAGTTGTTTTAAATATTGCTCTTGAGAATTCATATTTTTCCAGAAAGTAGTCAATTTCTTGAATATTCTAATGTAGTTGCAGTATATATATATATGTGTGTGTGTGTGTGTGTGTGTGTGTGTGTGTATCTGACTTGGGGTCTCACACAATGTCCCTAAATCCCTTGAAGTTTCCTGGGTGATAGAAGTGGGGCTTTTTTCTATGTTTTTTAAAGTGTTAATTTAAATTCTTTTTTCTGGTAGGAAACGATTACTTGCATATCACTTAGACCCTTTAAAGTCTCATTTTTAAGGTTTGTTAGTGCAGTTCTAGAGTATCCTAGAGTATCCTTTATTCTAGGGCTTGTGATTAGTTCCACTTCTAATATGCACAATTTCTGGTGTCTTAATTGAATGCCCCATGTATTCAAGGAGGTTTCTTCACTCTGGCTGGTGAGGATTCTCAGCCATACATGAACTTTGGAAATTATTTAATGTACAGTTCTCCAGTAATTGTTCTTTCTGCAGAAATTGTTCCTTCCCAGCCTTGTGAAATTTCACCTGTGTGTGCTCAGATTAGTACTCGACAGAGACTCAGAGGGATAATCAGGCAGTGGTGGAGGTCTCTCTCTGGGTAGCTCCTTCCTTTTGGATGCCCTGCCACACAAATTATCGCCCCCTGGGCCTCCCAACTCACTGTGATCTCTCCCTTGCTCTTCCTTTGGAGTCCCTTCCTCTCAGTTCACCTGTAATTTCTGGGCCACTGAAAGTATTTGCATCTAACTCTGTCTTCTCCTGCTCCTATGTAAAATCTCAGTAGCATCTTCCCCTGAATGATGACCATGGATGAAACCTAAATCCTCTTCTCCTTCCCCAGCTACTTTAAACTCCCCTCTGGATGTCTCCTCTCATCCAGGCTCAGTGAGTCAGAATCATCCATGATCCATTTTTTCATACTCAACAAGATGTCTGGCCATGTTGAGTGTTTCTCCAGTGGAGTGGGTTGAGCAATGATGGACAAAGAGAGATGAGCAGACAGCAGTTAGAGACCATGTCAGGCTGTGGTGGGCATGAGAATGAATGACACTGCTAAGAAGAGGAACAGATTATAGAGAAGTCACAAGGGTAGAAGAGGTTGGAAAATGTTTTCAAATACAGATCGGGGAGAAATCTGGTAGAGGAGAGGTTGAATTTATAATAAAATAAAGAGAAATGACCACTTCTAGGTTCCTCAGAAAAACTCAGTACCTGCTATCTTACTGGTAACATCTTATCAAATGTTATTTCAGTTAGAAATACTTTAGGCT
Organism: Orcinus orca; assembly: GCF_937001465.1. Lineage (NCBI taxonomy): Eukaryota > Metazoa > Chordata > Mammalia > Artiodactyla > Delphinidae > Orcinus > Orcinus orca. The sequence continues at coordinate 3,992,637 of NC_064572.1, forward strand.
ACAAATCCTTTAGAAACTATCCTATACAGATTTTAGCAGTAGAATAACATAGACAAAGTTATGCATTGCAGCATTGTTTGTAATGTCAAAAGATGGTTGACTATTAGTGTTTATCCCAATATGGACTGGCAACATGCATTATAGTACATCATCCACTCAGTGGACTGCTTTGTAGGAAACAACGTCCTGATAGAAGTTTTTTTCCCCAGATATTTTTCAACTGAATATAAGGAAGATGTAATGAAACATTATACAACTACTTATGTATTAAAATGTGGAGTGAAGGAAAATATATATTCACATTTTCTTGTATACCCATAAAATGACACTCTGGAATGATACCTGGAAAATCAACCACAGTGGCTGACTTTGAAGACAGGGGTCCTGGGCAAGGGCGGGTGGCAGAATACAACATAAAGTATTTAATATTTATAGGTTCTTGAACCTTCTACACATATTATCAACTTCTCATAAATGTGGACATTAAATTCTTTTTAAATCTCTAAAAATTAAAAATTAAAGCACGATTTCTACCAACTGAATGAAAGTCCAATTTGTTTTTCCAGAAAGATTATCCGGCTTCCCTAAAATGTCTACTCATGAGAATTTTCTGGTGGCTTTTGCTTCTTTTCTTTCACTTTGGAAGCAGTTTTCTGATTCATAATCCTTTGTGTTCTTCCTTTCAAAGAACATCTACCGCTGCTAATTTTATGAATTAAGCTTGATCTAATTTTCTTACCTTTTTCCCCATTTTTCCCTATGAAAAGGCTCTGTACATTCATTATCAGTTGAGACAATATTTAGATAATTCATAAGGCTAGGAGGACAATTATTTGCCTTAATACTTGAATTCTTTCTCTGCATCTGACATATTAATAATGCCAGTAAGATATTGTATAAAACCGTTGACTTTATTATAATAAGAAACATTAGTCAGGAGACCATATCTTAAGACTGATTGTAAAACCAGCAGCCATGTTAACAGTGAGGAGATGTGAGGGGATATTTCATGTGGAAGAGAGGAGAGCTCTCTTCAGAGGTTTAAAGAGTGTTTAAAAGCATGTAGAGCTAGGCCCAGTGGATGGATCATTTGGGAGTCACTCCGCAGGGATACATAGGAGAGAGTCCTGAGCATCTTGAGTGCTGCACAATGCGGTGGTCTGGAGTGGTGGCTGTGGACCCCTCTGTAGATCAGTAGAGAAGAAAGTTGCACCCTGTATCTGTACAAGTCTGTACAAGGCGATCTGGCCTTCAGAAAAAGAAATTTGACTAAATCACATATGGTCTCAGCTCTAATAATAAGATCTTTTCTTGAATCCATTTCTTTTTCCTCTCAAATTCTCAAACCCGAGTAGTTATTCTGCATGAGACAATTCTCTTTTAATTCCATTCTTCAGTCTCAAATTTTGTAGCTTATCTTCAGATAAGTACCTGTCCATCTTTATTCTTTAGACAAGATAAGCAAGAGGGTCATTTTCTTATCAGACTTTAAAGGAAAACAAATACCTTTACATTTAGACTTTCTAAGGTTCTAAATGTATTTCATGTTCCCACAGTAGTATCTTCAGTCCTGAGTTTGTGGCATTTTTACCCACTTCAGAGATGACTCTGGGGAGTGAATTGGTGGTGGGACCTGACAGACCACTGGGATTTTGAACTCTTGGCAGTTAGATCTCCGTTTATAGAAGTGTTAACAACCAATGGAACAATCAGCATACAGTCCAGGGTTACAGAGATGACAGCCGCGAGAAGGCGACCTATGGATGACAGAAGAGATCGGCCTTCTGACAAGCAGTTGCATTTCACTGCGAGGCAAAGAGAAAGTGCCTGCAGATACAGAGATGCCATCAGCAGGGAGCAGGAAAACTTCACTCAGATCTGTTATCAACAAAAACGTCAGAAGTCAGTCATTCCCTGGGCTTATTTGTGCTTCCTGTTTCTGCGCTCCCTTGTGCTTCGAGACTGCTCTGCTGAGTTGATGTTCTCCTCTGTGCTTTTTCTAAATCTCTTTCTGGGCCAGGAGGATGTAGGAAGCAGAGGTGCTCTGTGGCGGATCTGCTTCATATAACACGTCTGACCGCCTTGCAGCTGGGACAGTATGTGTGCTGAGTGTCGACCTGCCTTCCCACGGGTGTGGTTGGGGTGGGACCAGAGGTCTGAATGGGGAAGGTGGTAGGGGTGCATTTGTTTTCTTTCACTCCCAGGTCAGGAGATCTTAATCTGAGGGGCTTAGGGAGCCCAGGGAGCCTGTGGCCTCCCTGAAGTCATGTATAAAGTGTGTTTGTGCACAGGTTTTTATTCAAATAAAATTAAATGCCCTGGATTTACCCTTTCAGAATATTTAACACTGTTCCTAGGCTGTAGAGATCCTTGTGCACTGGAGTAGAACATAGCTGCAGTGATTTCAACACATTTCCATTGTGAACAGTAGCTAGTAAATTAAGCTTTCTGAGTCAAGAGCGAGTGATGGCTGAAAAGGTTTAAAAACATTCTATGAAGTGTCTAGAATCGGGAGGGTTTGATCTGCACTCTACTGGAACATTTTAAGGTCTAATACTTTGTTTTCCACTTGTGAGCAGCTAGGTCAAGTTTTTTTGTTCCCCCAGACAAGAAAACCTAAATATATAAAGTCTATGTGTCTGGCCAGGGTCAAAGGACAAACTAGTTTAGGGATGGTCACAGGCAGACTTTTCTCATTACCAGAAATTAAAGTGGCAAAGAGTATTTATGACACAAACCCTAAACGCATTTAATTATTGGATAATCTCGATCTACAGAGAGGCAAAGTCTCTTCCTGTGGTTATTTGTAAATACTTCATACAGATCTATTTAAATGGCTTTGTGCTCTTCTAGGATTATTCTCCCGTGACAATGGCCAGGACTTAATGCACTTATGCACAAAACTATTTAGGTTCCTGCTGGGGTGTGGTAAACTGGTTAACAACAAACCAAACCAGTGAACTGTGTTTTAAATTGGTTGATGGTGCCACCTACTGTCCTCTCTGTACAAATGAGCTGGGACTGGAACCTGAGCCTTATCTACTGAGAGCCACAGAAACTAGGATATGAAGGGGAATTAGACTCAAGTTTAATTATACTTTCTAATTATACTCTATTTAGAATGAGTTACATAAATAGTTATATTTATACCCTCTCCCCAACATTCCCAATCTCAGGTTACAGAAAATAAAACATTAGAAAATTATTTTAAATTGTGGCAGATGTAGGAAACAGTATCAGGCTATCATGTGCTTTCTGTAGATGCAGATTATCCAGGACCAAAATGCCTTTAGGGCTCTGCATCAAACATGCTCTTTGCCATTTCAACTCCTAGTGATGTCCGAAGCCCCGAGCCCCCTGAGTAGCGGCCCCTGCTGTGGACTCGACTGTATTTACTTTACACTGTGTTGAACAGATGACAGAAAATAAAAAGCTCTAAAAAGGAGGAAGGTTTCAGGTAAGCAAAAATAGTATTTTAGAATATTGATTTGGGTGTTTTGTTTTTAATGGACCAATCCATGATAGAACAGGCCCAGACGAGTTTTGAAAATAAAATGTATATTTTCTTCCCTGGAGAGACACTGGCAGCCAAGTTAATTAAAACATATGCTTTCTAGGAACCGGGCATAAATTCTCACTTAGTTTAGACAAATAACTGATTTCCAAGCTGGCTTAAACCCAGCGAGTGCTCAAGGAATGTTCTAGTGACTACTGTGCAGTGAGGGTTTTATTATTTGTGCTTCGAGAGTGTTCTGTCTCTAATCCTTAAATAAAAACCCATTCTCTTCCACGTAACTTACTATTTGACTTGACTGTAGGCTGTATGACAAGACATTTCTGTTATCACATGTAAAATTGTGCATGTGTGCGCGTGTTTTAAAATACAAACAGTGTACACTCTTGTTCAAGTTCATCCTGAGTTCCAAGTACACACAAAAAAAACCCTGAATACTTCAGAGTAAAAGTACAATTTCTCATTCACACATATCAAGGTATCCATGGTTCATTTGTATATATTCTGACAACTTAAAAAAAATTTTTCAAATATACTTTTATTTACTCACAGATAATAAAGTTTCATTTTTACTTGTCTTAAATACTGTGTGTTGCCTTGCAGCTTGCTTTTGTCGGGTAACAGCATGACTTTGAGGTGTCACCATTTCCTGCTTTGGGGTTTTCCACTGCTATTTGAGAACACTGCAGAAAGCTTTCCACAGAACCACATAACACTGCTATAAGCATATCTAGGTTCATATTTCATTTCTATCTCTCACCTTCATGCTAATAACAATATGCATAATTAAACGTTTCTAAGTTTTTAGAGATAATTTTCTTTAAAGTGAATATAAAGCCCAGTCACCAAGCAGTTTCTGTGGTGTCTTGTCTTATTCTAGTCTCGTCTTGAATTCCTTAAAACTTTGAGGCGAAAACTTCGTTGTAAACTTTAGGTTAAACTGTAGGTTATCTCTAGCGCAGCTAATTCCATTACTGACATCGGTGGTAATAACCCGTTTTCAGATTAATGCTACTAAAAATATCTAGTACATTAATGACAAAAACAAAGTTATTACAAGTCAGTTCTTAGCATGAGGCTTTGGAAGTCCGCAAGAGCCGGGAGCTGCCTGTCCATGTGTAGGGGCTGAGGCATCTCATCATCTCCCTTCTCCACCATGAAGGGCTGAGAGGGCTCTGACTCCGCAGGGATGTCGAGAGGAAAACCCTCCAGCCAGTTCAGTGCCCCTACACTTGACTCTTCCATGCTCGGTCCTGTCCAGACGCTCACATGAGGGCATCTCAGGTGACACACTGAGAATTCAGTCCCATTTGTCTTCTCGCAGTCCCACCAGCACACTGGCTGGGTCATGAAGCTCTTTTGGGAGAGTTATAGCCTGATGGCCAGGAGAGGACACAGGGGCAGCTGGTCTGCACTCTTTCCGAGCAAGGCGGCAACAGTTGTTTATTTGTTGGGTTCTCTTTTCTGCATGTGTAGAATTTATTCAGCATAATCACAGGGACGTTGTAGTCATGCTGTCACACACACACACAAACACAGATATTGCACCACATCCATGTGGAGCCCAAGTGCATTCCATCTGAGACTTACTTATATGCTTTTATGTGCCACAGCCCACCTTTTATATAATACATGTTTCAATGCCAGTTGCTGTGTTGACTTTCTCAGCATCATCTGCAGACATCTTCACGACTACAGCACCCAGAGCAAGCTGTTTTCCTTCTGCCTCAATTGCAACAATCCTATCTGCTGAAGCGGAGCAAAGCTTAGCTCCTCGAGAAGCTAAGTGTAGACACGTGATGTCAACTCCTTTGAGTACAAATTTGATGGCTCCTTTATCCACCTGTTGGTGTGGAAAAAGGGTCTTTTTTTTTATCTCTTTCTGTGTGGAATAACCTTGGGGTTGGATAAAAAGACCCTCTCTTTTTCTAAATAGAATAACTCTCCAGTCACTGTAAAGATTTCTTTCTGTTCATAGCATACCACTCTTTTAACTGGTTCCTTCTTAGGCACGATTGGATGAAGCCATAGTTCAATGCCTGGGAATGCTTCTACTTGTTCTTAATACCCATAATAGCAGGTTTTCCACTGGATGTAGCTGAACACATTTTCTTTTTAATCAAATTTCTTGAACATGTTTCAAGGTGAAGGGGTGATGATAGGGAAGGGCCGGGAATGGCGAAAAATAGACTTAGCAAGGATCCCGCAGACCCCCTACATCTGGAAGGCAAAAGGGATGGCGGCAGCTGGGGTCGTTACTCACAGGTGACGCATCTGGATGCAATTTTCCAGCTCTGGTGAAATCTCACTCCTTCTGCTCCTTCAACTACTTCCTCCGACTATTCATATGAGCACTGAGGAAATTTGGGGTGTTCTTTGGGGTTACCACTTTCTCCCTAGGGCTGGTAGCTGAAAGGGTGGAAGTTGAGCAGTAAGAAGGGACCAAGCACTCATTCTCATTGCAAGAACAGGATGGACGGGCGGCACCTGGTCTACACAGGGACGGTTGGCCATTTCTGCAGGCTCACAGGGATCAGAAGAGTGTGGGCTTCAATGCTCAGGGGCATCCTCCTGAATTCCAGTACCAAGTTAGGGTCCCTCTCACGGCGCTAACGTCCCACGGGCTAGCAGACCTCTGGTGAGTGGCTGACTAACCTCGTCTGGGACTTGGAGCCTGGCTACTTTAACTAATAAATTGTTGATGAAAATAATCAATAAACAATCTATAATAGGAATAGAAAAGCATCTGATTTGAGCCAAACTGTGGACTACAGCCTGGAAGACAACCGCTAAGATAGCTCTGATGACCTGTCTCAGGTAAGCATGGTTTTCAGCAAAATTTTATATATTGTCAGAACAAAGAACATTAAACAAGTCAGGGATACTTTCCTTTAAGGTTTCAGGGAAAAAACAAAAACAAAACAAACAAACAAAAAACAGATCAGCTCATACACAGAGAGTCAGCATGGCCTTGGCACCTGGGAAATGAGGCTTATTATTGAAGGAGCTTCAGCATTGGCGTCCCAGGAAGGGAGGCATTTCATCTTTATTTTTAACATGGACAGTCTTTACTTCTGGTCAATGCACTCTTTTCTTTAATAATTAAAGCAGAAGCACAATGTATGTTTGATAGGCCACACGCAGGCTATTCTAGTATGCATAACACTCAAGTTAACTCCTGTATAAGACAGACGACGTCCCCATACCTCAATATGTGAAAATATCTTTGTCAAAATCCTGGGTCTGGGTGGGGGGTTCAGCTTTTTCTGTTTTCTTTCTACCCGGAAGCTCCTCTTCTTGTTTCGATGGTGACTAGCAATTACTACCCTGTCACCTGTGAGAGTTTGCACACCTGGACCATCGCCTATTCCAGACACTATGGGTGCCCCACTTAGCCCGTGGAGGGGTCCTTGCTACTTCCAACTGTGGAGCAGTCTAGCTCCCAATTCCCTCTCATCACTGCTTCCCCACCGTCACATGTCAGTTTCTCTGGAAGGGAATGTTTACATGGATTTTGGCAAGCAGAGTGCAACTTAAGTGTCAACCTCTGTGACAGGGCAGAGAGGGAGCCGGATTGGCCAGATGACATAGTTGAGCAGGTGTCCGGCCCCGAGGAAGCCTTGCCTCAGCCCATGGGGGCTCTGAAGCATATGTGGCCATCACAGGTGTTGTAAGTGCCCCTCTGCACTTGACCATTGGGTGTGGTAGCCCTGAGAGGGACCCATGCATGGGTGAGGCTGCCTGAGGGGATCTTGGCTGGAAGTTGCCTGTTGATGGCACTCCAGCAGCTGGGCAGTGAGTGTTTTCTGGGCCAGAGGTGTGGGTGGCACATCTGTGTGCACCCTGTGTGGTGCCCTATATATTAGAGATGAGTAAGTGGGGAACACGTTAGAGATATTTGTCTTGTCATCTTCACCCTGCTGCACCACCTAACATGCTACACTACCTGATTCTCGTGGTAAACAGTCATGATGATTAAATTTCTTTAACTTCATTTTGAATTATTATTGTAAAATAGATTGTTTCCTAATATTTACTACATATTCTTGTAACAAAATCTCACTATTATCAGTAAAATTAGTTTAGGTTCATTGTGAGTTGTTACCCTGGAGGTTATTGAAATAATGAGGATTCTATTTTCTCACATTGTATAATCTAAGTAGATACACGCTGTTGATGCAGGCACACAGAGGGGCACATCTGGGGGAATATATTAAACAAACGTGACATTAAACACACTTTAGGTAAAGACATCTTGGGGCCTTGGGCCAAATACCACTAAGGGATGGAGGACTTCGAGTCAGCTCTGCACAGAAGTATCCAAAAATAGCCTGAAGATACTACACAAGGAAAGCCTATTCTTTAGTTTGTCATAATTCCATCACTGGGCAAGTCTTGGTGAGTCTTTTGTTGGTGTCGTTTTGGTTCTCCTTGCAATCTACTGGTGCCACTTGAGAAAAAATTTTCAGCTGAGGAATTTTTCCTCAATCCCCTATCTCCAGAGGACTAGTGGATGTAACCGGAGACATTCTGGGTTGTCACGCCTGAGGAGATGCTAGTGGGTAGAGGCCAGGGGTGCTGCTCAACATCACAGAATTCACGGGACAGCTCCCACAGCGAGAAGTTATCCAGCTCAGAATGTCGTTAATCCCCAGGTTGAGAAATCTTGCCCTAGAGCAAGAGCAAAGGGCTTAAATATCACAAAGTGTGCCTTCTGAACTTTTTGAGCAGAGTATTGGACTAAAACCTCTATACAAAAAGTGAATAGACTTGTTGAGGTTAGTGCCACTGTGACAACTCTTGTTGAAAGTCACCCCCACGTGATACTGTACCTCTCATGAGCTTTCAGTGTAGTTGAGCTTTAAAAGCCTGACACAAGACTGGAACAACTTTGGTCTTTCTCACTTGGTCAATGCAAAACTCTAGGAGGAGAAGCTAAAAGGATCATATTATCAGGGGGAAAGCAACATGCAGATGAAACAAGCTGTGAGAGCTTTAGCCCCCACCACAGGCAGTGAGGTCTCTGGAGCTCAGCTGCAGTCACAAGCTGTGTGAAGCAGCTTAGGAGTAGATGCTTGTGCAGTTTAGCCTCCTTGACCCCAATAAATATTCATTCAATGCCTGCTACATGCCAGACATGGATATGTCACAGCCCAGTCTCAAGCAGCACCGCTGTAAGCCTGGACACTCAGGACGTGTTATAGGTTCTGTGATAGACACCAGAAGCAGCCTCAGTTGAGGAGAGCACAGAACACAGACTAGCCACTGCAGAGGATCTAATTTGTAAACCTTGCAGCTACAAGGGTCCTGCTCACGTGTGAAGCCAAAGAAGTGCCTGATGAATGGCTGATATCCTTACACTGAGTTTACCAAGAAAAGCTGCCCGTCTGGGGGGCTGAGAGAGCAGCCCTGTGAAGGACGTGGTAGAGCTGCCGCCACAGCTGCCTGGTCCCACCGCCCACACTGGGCCAGCTTCCTCACCTCACCTCTCACTTCGTTCATCTTTTTGGCTGAATGAATACATGTCTCTATTTGACTTTTCTCTGGCATTTCTCATTTGTCTGGATGGTTAATCAATAACATTTTAAAAGTATTCGGACACTTTTGACCATATTAGGTATTTTGCAGGTGTTTCTACCTTTAGTCCCTGTTTACTCTGCCATCTGGAATACAATGACAGCTAATAAATTTCGCAGTGACCAATCTTTGCAAATCTGAGTAGAAATTAGAAACCTCTAAAGCTGTAGTAAATTGAGTGTATGAGAATAGGCTCAATGAAGTTCTGAATATATTTAGTCACGCCAACCTTATCAGGGGAGCTTTTTTCTTATTGTATTTTTGGGCTATATCTTAAAACAACGCACAGCCTGTGCTTAGGTGGCTAGCCTTAGCAAACAAATAGGTGCTACCATGCACACCCGGGGAAAGTCAGAGTCGCCTTTAGTTGTCCTGTACATCCGACCACCTGGCGAGGGGAGAATAACAGCAGGGAAAGTCTCCAGTGACAGCAGGTACCCAGTTATCACAGCTCTAAAAGGAGGAAGATGGGGCAAGGCCAGCTCACTGGCTGCAGGGAAGGTGCTTACGACTGGCTGTGGCCCCCAGCCAACCTGATAGCAGGCCTGAGAGCCTCAATGAAGGGAAAGAAAAGAGAGACAGGAGGGAGGAGAACAGTGGGGAAGGGTTAAATTCACCTCCAGATGTCAAAAAACAAGTGTCACAGCAGAGACTGGGGAGGAGAGGGGGTCCGGTGGGAGGAGCCGGTGAAGAAATACCTGGAGGAGGCTTCCTCCCCTCTCCACTCCAGATGGGGCGCACGGGGCGGGCGACAGTGTTTGCATCCGCTCTCCTCACTAAGAATGTGCGCTTCAAGCTGGTCTTGAGAACACACCTCATTCTTCACTGTGACTGCAGGTTGGGTCTTCTCTGCCCACCTCCCCCTCACATTTCACTTTGCCCTGAAGTCTTCATTTTTTCAGGCAAACAGTCTGGCTCAGTGGGAAGAGCTGAGCACCCAGGAGGCAAATCCTGACTCACAGGTGTAATATATATTCATATTAATAGCTTATTTATATTTATTAATTTAATTTATTATAATAAAATAATACTATATAAATAAATGTACATATAATGTAAATAAAATGTTAAATATGATATACTAATATTATTTTAATATAATAATATTTATTAATATATCAACACTATATGTTCATATTAATCATACATAGGCTAATTTATTTAGTGACATCCTTGGCATGAAGAAAAGCGAAAACTATAGAAATCAGAAGAACTGAGAACTTTGAAGATCTTTGAGAGAACTCCATGCCCACGATGTAAATGGAGAGAACTATGTGAAGGGCTCCTGGCCAGGACTGCTCACAGAGATATTCTAGGCTCCTTGTTTACTGGGTCAAGTGTGAATCAGGGTGCCCCAGATGTCTGGATAAAAGCAGGAGCCTAGGGTCCAGGGGCCAGCCCCCGTGGGCAATGCCTGTCCTTCTTTCACCACATTGCAGTGGCCCAGCCCGCCCGCGCATCACCTCCTCACTTACACTCCTGTGAACAAACGTTATCACTTCTCCTACACAATGAAGTGTGCGTGTTGAGGAAGAATTGGCACCTACCAAATAGTGACGAACATCTTGACACTACGGAGAGAGGGAGAAGGAGAGATAGATGGACAAATAGGTAAGCATGCCACAGTTTTAGACTGTAATGTAAAATTTATGAAAATAGAAAGTAATGTTAAAACTCTTTAGCTCTCCTGCTTCCCTGGGGACGAAGTGGTTGCGAGTCTGCCTGCCGATGCAGGATATACGGGTTTGTGCTCCGGTCCGGGAAGATCCCACATGCCGCAGAGCAGCTGGGCCCGTGAGCCATGGCCGCTGAGCCTGCGCCTCCGGAGCCTGCGCTCCGCAACCGGAGAGGCCCCAAAAGTGAGAGGCCCAGGTAATGCAAAAACAAAAACAAAAACAAAAAAACTCTGTAGCTCTCAGCTTTTATTTTTACCAATGCCTTCATTAAACAATTTATCAGTCATCTAAGTACAGTAGATTCTAAATCATAAAATAAGATTTTAATTTTGAAGTACTTTTGTTTTCTACATTACCAGAATGTACCTTCAAATCACCCAATGTCTTCTTAACCAAAGCAGACATTTGTTGTATATTCAAAGACCCTGTCAGAATGTTCCCAGGAGGTTAAAGAGGAGTTTCCTGGAACATCATCTGCCCTTCCCCTGTTGCCAGAAGTAAGAGTGTTTATTAGTTTTGAGAGAGCTTGGTGAACTGGTTCAGTTCCTACACATGCAGAAATTGCTTGCTGACCAACATGCTCCACTAGGTTCAGCCTCCAATTGAATGTGCCCTAAATCCCGAGCCACTAAGCAGGCCAAGAGCCTCGCTGTCCCATTACCCCCTCTGCTTCCACCCACCAGAGTCATGGGCCCACAGGATGCAGAATAGACTGGACCCTAGGCCGCTCGTCTCCTCCTACCCTTCCCCACTCACAGGCCCAGAGAAACCAAGATCTTTCCCCTGACTTAAGGAGGAAGGAGATCCAGCAACAGTGCCAGGAGAGGCACATGGGAGGGGCCCCTGCACTACCAGAGGACCATGGACTCGTCATGTAGGTTTGAGTGGAACATGGTAGCTGGTCTAAGAGACTCAGGACCTGACACCTATGGAATTCCCCTGCTGTACAGACTCAGAAACCGTCTGTGGGCTGTGCGAGCTGAGGAATGGTGGGGGCACTTGGATGGACTGGAGGTAGAGGGGAGGGTTTTCCCTGTTGCAAAGCACAGGCTGTGGTCTTTCTGGGCTGGAAATATTGACAGCTCAGCACCTAATGGAGGGTGTTGGTTGGAGGTGTCCTGGTAGTAGAGTTTCTTAGGGTGGTGAGAGGAGATTCTGGGAGGATGCAAAACACCTCCGAGAGCCTTGGACCACACACCCAGCCTTCTGACCCCAGCGGTGGAAGGTAGCAATTTCTTATATTTAAAGCTGTCCCAGGTCAGGACAGCCGATTTCCCAGGGCCTGAACAGTGAGGAATACAGGTGGGTGTTGCTAATGATGAGCAGTGTCCCTGAGCAGAGGACAGACGAGGGTTCCCGAACAGCCAGAACAAAGGCTATTGAGTCAGCAAGACAGTCATGAAGGGGGTGAGGCAGACACCATGCTGGAACTCACAGCAATCTTTGCCATTGAATAAGCCCCCACAGGGGAGTGAAGTGTTGGAAGAGGGAAGGGAAGATGGGGGACTGTGCGGGGCAGGCACACAGGTGAGCGTGCATGGAACACATAGAACATCTTAGTTCCTTGGAGGGTTTTTATTGAGAAAATAAGGACAGGTCCATGAGGCAGCCCTGAAATATGGATGGTCTAGAAAGTCATTTACTTTTTTCTTGTCAAGCTTTACCTCTTCCGGGTGGAAAGAGAAAAAGAGAAAGAAAGGAAGGAAGGAAGAAAAGAATGACAAGAGATGTCCCTAAGTGTTCACTGGTTCTCCTCCATAGGGGCCTGTCCTTGACCTCAGCAGAATATGCCCTCAGGAGACCAGCACTGTACCTCATGTGACCCCAGGGTGACTGCAGGTCCCAGGGCACTGCTTCCTTGTCCCAAGCACAACAATTTGCCTGGGGGCAGCTGCCCTCTTCACTAGAGTCTATCCATGTCCGGGGTTCTTTTTGCTACAATGAGGGGCACTAATAGTGGGATCATGGTCATGATGGATGACGTTGGGTTTTCCAAGGAAGGGCAGCATGGCTGGGCTTGTGTCCTCTGGGCCTACTGGAAGCTCCAGGTGAGTGGGGGTATGTTGGGGCCAGGCAGGGAAGCAGTACTTAATGTTAGTCAACTGTAGACTTTAAATGGTTAAAATTGAAAATATATATTTTCCAAAAAAAAAAAAAAAACAACCTCCAAAAACCCTGGTGCCATGTGAATGTACGTGAAATCTTATGGATTAAAAAGAAAAATTCTTAGGCCAAACGAAGGAGTACATTACTGATACATTCTAAAACATGAGCCTCAAAAGCATGATATTCAGTATAAGAAGCCAGACATAAAGGGCACATATTGTATGATTCCAGTCACATGAAATATTGAGAATAGGCATATCCGTAGAGACAGAAAGCACATTTGTGGTGGCCACGTCCTGAGCATAGGTGGAATAGAAGAGACTAATGGGGATGGGGTTTCTTTTTGAGGTGATTAAATGTTCTGGTATTAGTGCCGATGGTTGCACAATTTTGTGAATAGATTATAAATCACTTAATTCTACACTTTTCAAAGGGTGAATTTTATGGTATGTGAATTATGTCTCAACTTAAAAAATGGTGATTAATAAATGTGATTTTTAAAATAACATGGGAAACATTATCATGAGTTTTATTTGCTTCCTGCCATCCTAAGCTCTGTAGATATGAAAAAAGACACACACACACACACACACACACCCAAATGAGAACAAGCACTATTTACTCAGAACTTGTCTATAGAGCATGGGAGTCAGCCACCATCACTCACATCAGGCTGAGACTCAGGGCACACATAAGAGTGGGGACACTTTGTGGTGGCAAAAAAAGGAAGCCATGTCCTCCCGAGAGCTTGTGATGCAGGGAGGCTTGAGAGAAGCTGATAGGAAGAGGGGCGTCTTACGTGATTACTTAGGGGAACATATTTGGCCTTCCCCACATTTGGTTCTACATGGAAAGGACTGAAAATTTCGAAGCTGTGAGTCACTGACCAAGTCCTGACCCTTAGGTCCTATTGCTGCAGAGGTTGGGGTCTGGTTTTCCAGATTGGTTGCTGCATGTGTGGGGCAGGGCCTTGTGGCTGGAGGGAGAGTTTCCCAGGCTTCCAGGTGGATTTAGAAAATTCTGCATCCCAAAACCCTCCTTCATCATCTTCAAGCAATCAGATACTCTGTGGATAGAGAAACTTGAATCAATGTTTTTAAAATTAACTGCAAACAGAATTATAAATGACTAATGTACAATATAATGACATACTAAAAGGCAAATATCAATAGAAGAATCAAACAGAATTTTATAAATTCCTTCCAAGAAATGAATATGCTCAATTAAAATCACACACTCCTGAACTTCAGTATTTGGTAGTACATATTTGTGTGAAAAGAATTTTCAAATATGAAATATGCAAACCAGGCAAAATCTCCTTATAAGTGAGCATTAACAGCTGAAATTTTGATGATAGGAACATGTAATAAGCTAAATGGCACCCCCCTTGCAAAAGAATTCCATTTTTCTCATTAGCAGACTTGTATCACAAAAAATTGTACTAAATATATTTTAAAGTTCATAAACATTTTGTGAAAAAAACTGCAAACGATAGTAATTATTACAGTAATGTGAATTTACTGTAAATCTTAGGATTTTTTATTTCACTAATGTTCACATTGTAATGAATCTCACAACAAAAAGAGTGTCAATTCATTCAATTTTTTTCTTGCCTCAATACCGAAATCTGGCCATCTGGTCGACCTTGCCGCTGCAGACCCCAAGTGACGTGCAACTCGTGTGAACCTCAACAGGAAGTATCCAGATCGCACACGGGCGAAGGCGCACCGCCACACCGATGACAGCCGTTCTCGACCCAGGACACCATCGGTCCCATTTCTTGCCCTGGAGGGTCCTCCCCTCTGCCCGCGCGTCTGTAGGCCGTTTACTGTCTGCAGAGCTTCTTCAGACAAGCTCCCGACAACAATGCCCACCCGGGACCGCGGCCAGGCTCGTGTCTCCTCCCGACCATCACGGATGCCCCGGCCAGTCCCTGTTTCCCAAATAGAAATGACTACGACTTAGGACCACCGAAGCCTAGGAGGAACTGCCGCCCCTCCATGAGCGCCCTACACGCTTGCCCTCGACAGTCGGCGGTGAGGGGACCTGAACAGGTAGGAAACGCAAGCGCCACGCTGACGAGGCGACCAAGGAGTGGGGACGGGAGGTCCCTGCGTAGACGTCGTTTCAATCTGGCGGGTGGCTCCCGTCTGTTGAGCCGCATCCCGTGCCCCTTCCTCGGGGCAAGAACCGCCCCCGTGACCGCCTCTCCTGGATGCCGGAGAAAATGAAGTGGACCCGTTGAGCAGCCCCACCGCCTCGACAGCACAGGGCTGTAGCCGGGCCCCCAAGGCGGCGAGGACGCAGCGACGGATCGTTCCACACGGAGTACGACGTCGGGCACGGACATCCTCTCCTGGTTGCGCGTAGAAGGGTAGGAGGTATCGGCGGGCCAAGGGGCATCAGGGAGTGCTGGTCGACCGGCGCAGACCTCCCCCCAAAGTTTCGAGGGAGCTCAGTGTCGGCCCCACAGCACACTTCTCTCCACATTCAATCTCCGGTAAGACAGGACGCGCCCACCACTCCGCACCACCGGGATGGTCGCTGCCTGCGTCGCCGGCCTCCCGGAACTCTGGCCTGCGCCTGGTGGGCGAGTCACATCCCTCGCGAAGGTCGCCAAAGCTCAGGAGGGAAGGGACAATATAAAAGCGTCCGCCAGGTGGCTCCCGACAACGGGCTCGTACGTCAGCGTGATGGATTCTGATCGCTGGCCGGCGAGGGATCAGCTCCGACCGCCCAAACGCTCGAGATCGTCTCGGGGCCGTCCGCCTAGGAGCTCCCTGTTGGTTAGGCTCGGCCTGGCATGACGCGACCCCAGCAGCGGGCGGGGCTGGGAAGATTTGGGCAGGAGGCTGCCGCGAAGGAGAGGCGCTCCTCACGCTAATGTGGAGAATTCTGCAGTCAGAACCCTGACTCAGAAGACTTGGGTTCCCTTAGTGCCCAGCCTGTTACCTCCTTATCAGGAGACCTTAGCAATTCACTTGGTTGCTCCAATTATCTCTGCCCACCCTACACCTGTGCAGCTCTTCTCTCCATGAGTCTAGAGCTGCTTTCCCAAAGAAGACATCCCCATGCCATTGCAGGTAGGAGCCAAGGAGAAAACTGAACTTTTGCAGCTGGACCTATTACATAAATTTTATGTATCCAACACAGGAATATACAAGACTGAGAGGGTCTTATCCCTTTAGCACCACATGAGCATAGTTTTCATGAAACAGTGATGCACACTCGGCAAGTCCAGGGGTGTCAGGAAGAAGAAACAAACAGACACACGCACACACACACACACACACACACACACACACATCCCCGGGTCTAATAGGAACACTTACCAGGGCTGGCAATGGTGGGAGCAGAAAGCCCATTGTTCCCACCTCTGGGGTTCCCTGGGCTAGAATCCCAGCTCATTCAGGCAGATCCTGGTTGTTTTACTGATGTATCTGTGTGGGAGTGAGGTCTTGGAGCTCCCCAGACTGTCATTTGCTGTCCAGTGCTCTACACTTTGTTCTATGTACTATGCCCCTTCTCCTCCATACACAGTCACAATTAAGAAAATAAGAATCTGCAGACATTGCATTCAACTTTCTAATTTGAATGAAGGTTAACAACACAAAGGAACAGAGTTATGTGAATAACTTTGCTAAGGAACTTACATTTATCTTTATAAAACTATCAAAATGTTTATGAGTAGTCTGTAGAAAGTTAAACATTTTAAAATTAGGAAAAATAATTGATTCTTTATTGCTATCTCTCACCAAGCGTCCATTCACCCCAGCACCTATAACACAGGACTCACCTGATGAAACGCCTGCTCCCCACTGACGTAGAGATTTCTGTTCTGAGTCATTCTCTATCCACTGTGTTCACCGCATTCCTAAGTCCACTGCAGCCAGTAACATGATGAAGGAGGCCACTGAGCCCAAGGGATGACCTTTAAAAAAAGAGAAGGTAAAAACCTCTCCCGTCTTCTGTGAGGTCACAGCCTTAATGGAGGCTGGAGCAAGTGAAAGTAAATGTTGGGAAAGAGAGTGTTTCTACATTGGTCCCTGACCTGCCATATCCCTAAAAGGGTGGTGAACATAACTGGCGTTAATATTTCCTGGGTGCACTTAGAAGATCTGGACCCAAAGTAGAAACCTGATCACTTGGCAAAAGATGGATCAATTCAGGAATCAAAATAATTTTTTTCTCACCTGTTGTTTCATTATCAGGAACTCTGCCACCATCTGTGCTCCTCTGCATCCTTATGCAGGGACAATCCGGAAATCAAGCAGATAAATCTGAAGAAAGAGAAAACAGCCATGAGAACCCAGCCTTTCAGAGTATTGTTAGATATATCAAGCATCAATCCCCAACCACTCAGCTGGGAGTGACCCCTGCCACCTTACCCACAGGCATGCGCAGACAGAAGGAACGCTTTTTCCTCCCATGGTCAAGAACAAGGCTGCATTGGCTACTCGGCATGTAGGGAGAATATAATATCCTCATTTTGCAGAAAACAATGCAAGTTATGGGGTGTTATACTTTGATTGGACTTACTGTTCAGAGTTATTAGTTTATTAATATTCAGTTCCTAGGATTAACACTAATTCCCAGGTAACCCTTATCATGGTCTCCTGGAGAGTCCTGTCTCCACAGCAAGGACACCTCTCACAAAATTCTTATTTAATAATTCTTGGTGAAAGACACCATCATTTGTTCTCCAACACCAATTACAGGCCTTTAGCACCCCTGGTGCACCTACCACCACCCCGGATGCCCTTGCCCTTAGTCACCTTGGTTCCTCCCCATGTGGGAATCAGTAACAACAGAGACTCAACCCTAGCTCTGCCCTCCATGTCCTTGGCCATGTGGCCAGGAGATTTTCTATCAATTTAATGGAGGATGGAACAATCTGAGGACCCATGTTTTTTGACATTACATGTCAAACACTAACCTGGGCTTCAATGAAAAGGTAATTGATTAAACATAGCTCATGGATATAGTGTTTGAAACATAAAGAAGACCTAAATCTTAATCAGAAAGCTATGACCAGTGAGGGTTTACCAGATAGAAAATCTGTGTGAATTCCGCAAAGTAACATTACCTGTGAATGTAACTAACATGGGGAGACTTTCAATGAAGACCATCACTGAGGAAGCTGCCTAGAAGTCACATGTAGAGAGATGACTGAATGATTATTATGTGAGCAATTTTTAACAGCCTCTCTTTCCTTGTCAATAGCGGGGATTTCATGCTGGAGAAGAGCCCACTGAATGCAATGAATATGAGGACATGTCACATACAACAACCTTAACTCCACGTGTGTTACACTTTCAGCCTGAATGGGAGACTTCAGCCGTTATTCACCACTGAATTAACATAAGCTAATTATACTAGAGGGAAACCATGCAGATCTCAGAATGTGGAAGGTTTTTAGTCACCCTCCAACCTTAGACAACATGAGAGAGTGCACTCTGGAGTGACTCTTGCAAATGTCCTGAACGTGGGAAATAATTCAGCTGAAGCCTCGCATTTATACACCAACAGCTCACACTGGAGAAGACGAACCTTATAAAGGTAATGCAGCGAGAGAGCTGACTTTTATTCACACCAATAAACTCACACGGGAGAGAAGCCCTATGTTTGGAATGACTGTGGAAGAGCTTTCAGTGACCCTCCAACGCTTCAATAACATGAGCACATTCACACAGGAGAGAAACCACAAGGAATATCATTTATGTGAGAAAACACTTAGTCAAAGCCATAACCTTAGTCATGGGGGATAATTCACACTAATGAGAAAGCCTACAAATGCAATGAATGTGGAAAAGCCTTTAAACGCAGCTCTCATGCTTATACGCACTAGAAAACTTACAGGAGAGCCACCCTATGTCTGGAATCCATGTGGTGCAGCCTTTACCCAGAGCTCCCACTTTTATAAACACCAGCGAATTCATACTGAGTAGAAACCCTGTGTCTGTAATCAAGGATATTGAGCCTTCAGCCAGAAATTATCCCTTTTAAACCACCAGGAAAGTCATGTGGAGAGAAACCCTGACCCTGTAATCATGGTGGAAGAGCCTTCAGTTGGAGCTCCAGCCTCAGAATACACAGAGAACTCAGAGTGGACTGCATCCCTGACACAGTAGAGAAGACATCCCAAGGTTTACTACGAGGAGAGCCTTCTTGGTGTAAGGCATCTAATCACTGCTGTAGAAGAAATCCAATGAAATGAATGCTACAGTTCCATTAGTCATGGAGTCATTAGACGTGAGAGGGTTCACACTGAAAAAATAGTCTCAGTGTAATGAAGGAAGGACATTATTCAGTGATTCCTCATTCCTGACTGAACAAGAATGTGCTCACACTGAGGAGATGCCAATTCTAAAGACAATGTGGAAAATCTTTCACTTGCTATTCATCAGAAAACTCATACTGGGAAAATAGTCTATAAAGAATGTGTTAGCATGCAATTGAGTCAATAATTCAGTCCTTCAGCAATTGTCTTATTATTAAATATACAGTATAAAGATGTAGATGGTGAAGGGTTTTGAGAAGTGCTGCAAGCAATATTCAGTATCAAGTAAGAAGAAACGAAGCAAACCTGCTTCAGTAGATCAGGATTTGCAAATACATAAGCGCTACTGAGTGGGTATGTGTCATTCAAAACCATGAAATATTGTGATAAGTAAGAATGAATCCATTTTCTGTTAATACTCTGTCACTGTTGATCAGTTAGACACTTTCTGACTTTATAAAATTATAATCATAATTACAAAGACTGGGATCAATCAGGAAACAACGATGAATGTTAACTGAAAATATAAAACATAGTATGATGTGTGTTAACTCGTACATTAGGGTCCAAATATTCTTATACGCATTCCGGATGAATGGCTTCAAGAATAAATACACACATGCTTTGTGATTAACCTCTGCTGCTTCAATTAATTCTATTACTTAACGTTCATTTACTATTTCTCGTATGACTTAAAAAATGTATACATTAATTATATTTAAAGAAAGGTGAATAATTGTGGGTACATGGACAGGAAGAACTCAAGAATTCAGAGTCAGATGGTGGTTTAATCCCTACATAGCATTTTGTAGCCAAGGGTTTCTTTGTTTGTTTTGTCCAAAAAGAACAGATAGATATCTTCAGGACTGAGAAGGTGAAAGATCTTTGAAGACATAAAAAGAGTTCTACTTTAAGAATGTATTAGAACATTGAGGGGTGCATATAGTAAATCATGTAAACACAAAGGAGATCCCTCACAGAGCCATTGGTAAGTCTACCTTTAAAGCTTTACTCTTTGATGTAGAAAAATTGTACTAAAAAATGTTCCGGGAGAAAGATCACCATAGAGACAACGACTATTTTGTCAATTAAACCTTCAAGAAGGCTAGCTAGGGAGAGTGTACAGGCTGCCTGATGAGTTCTGGACCTTTTTCAGTTCAATTTCTTTTTCTTTGTTTGCCAAAACATTCGTTATAGCCCTGAGGTCCATTGAAGTCTAATGGGTTGAGAAATGGTATTCTAGGGCCTATAAAGCCCATCATGGGGACTTTCCTAGCATTCCAGAGGGTAAGATTTCACCTTCCAATGCAGGGAGTGCGGGTTCGATCCTTGGTCGGGGAGCTAAGATCTCACATGCCTCGCAGCCAAAAAACCAAAACATAAAACAGTAACAATATTGTAACAAAGTCAATAAAAACTTTTAAAATGGTCCACATCAATAAAAAAAATCTTAAAAAAATTTTTTTAAAAACCCATGATGTTACCTGCAACATTACTGTGTGTACATGCATCTGAACGCACACACAGACACCCATTCAAGGGAGGGACAGTGTAACAACTATCTGATCATAAAGGGAAAATTCGATTCAGGAATTATTAGCATAAAGGATTCATGCAGGAGAAAAATAAGATAAATCACCCTGTTCATTCATTTATAAACTTTTAATTATTAAATATTTAATGAGAACTTCCAATATTTCAGAACCTGGATTGTTATGATGATTAAACATAAATAGCAGAACGCCTTTCTCTTCATAGAACTCTATATTCTAACGCAGGCAA
Source organism: Orcinus orca (assembly GCF_937001465.1). NCBI lineage: Eukaryota > Metazoa > Chordata > Mammalia > Artiodactyla > Delphinidae > Orcinus > Orcinus orca. The sequence continues at coordinate 4,013,572 of NC_064572.1, forward strand.
TAAGAATAAATTGCAAAACAAAATTTCTGACATTAAAAAAAAGACATGTTCATACATTGTATAGTCACAAAATATCACTACTGGTCTACAATAAAAAGTTGGCACTTCATAAAATAAAATTGACATTTAAAACAGTCTCAATTCTGGAACTTTGGAAAGTTATATATTTTTAAAAATACTGGTCAGTAAAAATATTTTACAAAATTCTCAATTTTGGAAAATCTTCTCTACATGAATTGGGGAGAGCAAAGCTAGGTTTCCTGTCTTAATAACCAGGTTTGCTCTTCTCTATATTCCAAAACAAGTATTTTTTAAATTGTCAGAATTCAAAACTATATGTTTGAAAATCAGTACCGGTTTTTATAAGGATAAAAATTCCCTGTACGTGCCTGTTAAAATTCCTTTCATTATCCATTTTATTCAAAATTCAACCGGATACCATTTTAAAGGATAACAGACAAGAGGATTGCTATCTTCCTCTTTATATTGGGCTCTTAATTTCTTTCTATTTTTTTTGATAACCCAAAGCAATCCAAAATAACACATTATTATCATAAAATCTAGAATTTCCCAGTGTGTTCTGTAGTGTATAGAGTCCCAATGCGATTATATACACTATTGGTAAATTTGAAGTTAAATGTATTCCTAAATACAAAATAAAAATCTAAAAATGCATTTACCTATATGTTTCATTATGCAATAATGCCCTTTTAAGAAAGAAATGGCTTACCAGATGCAAGAATACCTGGAAGTTGCATAATATGTTTTTATATTTAATAACAGAAAATAAGGTAATAAGTGATTTTTTTGTTGTTATACATTTTTATATTCTTATGTAAATTACATATTCATTGTTTCATCAATATGATTGTTTTCTGGTTTATTTTACTCCAGTGTGAATTATAGTGCATTTACTCTTGATAGTTTTCTATTAGAAAATGATTCTTGATGAAATTCTCTGTGATCAATTAACTTTGGTAAACACTGCCACAGGCAAGAGATGTCGCCAAACCAAAATTTAAAGTAAATACTTTTATGGCTTACAATGTTCTATTTTGAGGCTCAGAAATATCTAGCAGTTTATGCAGTTGATGCTAATTTGTGTGGGTGCTAGGTTTTAGTTACACTAATTTGTGATTATTTCTGAGATGAAAATAAAATTATCTGCAGGTGGATTCCCTTCCTCAGTGCAGGAATAATTGTGAATTAGTGTTTATTCTAAACTGAGATTACTGAGAGTAATTTAACATATTTACATCTACCTAAAGTTTGTTTCCAGGGAGAAAATTCGCTGAAAGTTTAACTGTTTTAAAAGTATAAATCCCAGCATATGAGTGTCAAAAAAACTTTTTTCCCGCTTTTCCAGAGCAGGGGTTGGCAAACTTGTGTAAAGGACCAGAGAGTAAATATTTTAGATTCGTCATAGGATGTCTGTTATTTCTATTCATCTCAGTCATTGTAGCCAAAAAGCAGCTACAGTAAAACGTAAATAAAGGAGTATAACTGTGCTTCAATAAAACATTATTTATTGACAAGGAAATTTGAATGCTATATAATTTTTGTGGGTTGCAAATAATGTTTTTATGAATTATTTTCAGCCATTTATATATATAAAAACCACTCTTAGCTTGTAGTTCCTACCAGCACAAGCTTGGTGTGGAATTTGGCCGATGGGATGTAGGATGCAATGGCTTGTTCTCTCGAATTACAGTGCAAACATCCCTCCTTGGAGACCAGCATTTCAAAACGAATTGATTGTACTAGCCCTCCGCCAGAAAATATGAAAACTACAATCAAAACAAAAAACAAGTTACCAAAATCTGCCCAAGATGGGAGAGGACTTACTCCTCCCCCAGGGTGCACCCCCTGCTCATGTATGGTCCCCTCCTGTTGGCGTCCCCAGCCACCAGCAGTGAGTGAGACTGTCCTGACCCTGTGCTCCCTGTCCGGCCGCATGCATGGGACCAAAGAGTTCCGAGCAATAGTTATTTGCTGGGCACAGATCCTCATCCATCAATTCACCGCTAACTTCTGTGGCTCCCAGAGGGACAGAAGCCACCTTTCCAGCCCCACCCCTGGCTTGGAGTCCAGCCGCTACGGGTCCACCTTCTCTGAGGGCTAATGGCCAGAGTCTGACAGCTGTTGTGGGTTCTGTGCACCCAAATGTGGTTGCGGCAGTGACCTGCTCTTCAACCTCACGGCCAACATCAGCGGATGACTCTGACAGTTCAAGTCACCAAATATCTTATTTTGGTAGGGGACAGAACATCTTCTACAAAACATTTATAAAGAACATTTCTGTTGCCCAGGATGGGAAATCTGGGCCCTTTCACACCAGAGACAAAGATCAAAGAAGTAGCACGCGGGGTGCACTGTGTAGTTGACCACCGCGCTGTTATTCCAGTGCCGACCCTGCGCGCAACGTGCAGCCAGCGAAGCGTCCCGGCGCTGTGTCCTTCGGCTATTAAGCTACAGACCGGGAAGCACGTGGAGCCAGAAGTGGAAGCGGCCCGGTGTCCCAGGACCGGCCCAGAAAACCCGACGGCCCCTCTGGCGTCAGTGTCTCCACGGCTCCTCCTGCAGCTCGGTCGGCAGGTCCGGGAAGGTGCGACCGTGTGTCGGGCGGAGCACAGGACAGGGCTCCGGGCTGGGGCGGCGATTGCGGCTGGGTCCATCCCCGCACGAGCTCCCGCCCCCCTCGCTGACGTCGCAGGTGCTGGATGCGTGGCGGGAGACTTGGAGGCTGCGAGGAGAGGAGCGTGGCGGCCTGCAGGCCCAGGAGACTGTCCCGCTTCTCTGCGCTCAGGGGAAGCGGCAGTCATAGGAGCATCACGGACAGTAGAGCGGGTCCTCGGCCCGGCAGAGGGCTTCCCACCGGCCGGGCTCTGACCCGCGGGGCCGGAACAGCACCCGCTTCCCTCCCTAGGCGTACATCTCAGCCCGCTGTCTCTGCCGTCGCCGAGGGAACTTGGGGTCAGAGGACAGAGAGAAGGGGCATGATGCCAGCATATCCTCTGGCACCCGGAGGCTGCCTCGTCCTCCGCAGACAGTGGCCTGTCCCTGAGCTTGGCGGCGGGGCCCAGGGCCTCAGACGCGACGGTGCCCTGGCCCTTCCCCAAGCAGAAGACCCGGTGCTCATTTTGAAATGTATAGTAATTCCAAATTACTCTGTTGTGTAACAAGAAGTAACATAGTGTTGTAGATCAGTTATATTTCAACAGCCAACCAACAAGCAAACAAACTCATCCAATAACAGTCCAATTTGTGGTCCACAGAGGCAGGCGTGGGAAGGGGTGGGACTGGATGAAGGTGGCCCAAACTGCAAGCGTCCAGCCGAGAGATGAAGTACCAGGGATGCAATATAGCACATGTTAAAGGTAATAAATACTTCTGTCTCCTACACATAAAACTGGTTAAGAGAATAAATTATAAGGGTTCCCATCACAAGAAAAACACATTGTTCTATTTCGCTAATTTTGTATCTATATGAGATGATGAATGTTCACTAAATTTAGCGTGATAATCATTTCATAGCATATGTAAGTCAAATCATTATACACTGTAAAGTTACTCTGTGCTCTATGTCAGTAATATCTCAGTAAAACTGGAAGAAGATAAATGAATAAATAAAATGGTGCCCCATTGAATCTCGATTAAAATGGATGCTAAATGGAATTTTAGTGGGCATGTGCAGCAGTTTTTGTATTCTAATAAAAAACATTATTGATTTTCAAAAGTGTATTTTGTAATTGAACAGTTAATTTAAAATACTTATTTCATAATATTTTGAACAATTATCTTGGCTGTTAGAAAGGGAAATCTATGTTTATTCTTCCCAAATCTTGCAGAATAGCTTTTCAAAGGTTCAGAATTTTGTAAAATATTTTTTAAAAGCCCAGTCTTTTTGAACTTCCAAAGATCTATAATGACACTGTTATAAATCTCAATTTTATTTTTTAAAGTGGCAACTTTTCTTTGTAAATAGTAGCAAACATTTTTTAGTTACACAATTTGTAAACCCTTATGTATGTTTGATTTTCAATATCAGAAATTTTATATTGCAGTGTATTTGAATTGACTGCATTAGAATGTAGAGTTCTACGAAGATAGGAACATTGTATTATTTACAATTTAGTCCTCATAACAAGACAAGTTCTGAAATCCTGGAAGCTTTCAGTAAATATTCATTAATAATTGAAAATTTGATAAATTAATGACTGAGGTAACTTAGATGCTCTCTCTCCTGATGACACATTTATACCATTGATTCCAGACTCACATTTTCTCTTTAGGATCAGATGGATGCTATATGCTCTCTGCCTTGCTTTCACGTTTGTGTGTGTGCGTGTGCATGTACACAGACAGGAGCACAGACACACAAATGTTGCAGGTAATATCCCATGCTTTATAGACCCCTACAATACCATGCTTTCACCCATTAGACATCCGTGGACTTTAGGGTTATAATGAATGTTTTTAGGCCAACAAAGTAAAACAATGTACCTGAAGAGGAGCCCGACCTTATCAGGAAGCCCCTACACTCTCCAAATCTGAAAATGGAACTCCCCATGTCTCCAATGATTTATCTTATTTTATCTTACCTTATTTTATTTATTGGGGGTATAGTTGCTTTACAATATTGTGTTTCTGGAATGATCTTCCACCTTCTTCATTCTGACATATCTATCTGTTCTAGGTGGGGGGAAAACATTTTGGATAAAAAATTCTGTTGCAGGAATAAATCCCTGCCTGACTGAATTCTTGGAATTTTCATGGTCGGGTCCACAAATTCTCTAGGACTAGGACTCTTGTGAAAAATTAAATGTATTTGTAATTCAATTTTAAGTCACGAGAGGCACATTAATAGAAAATATAAATGGAATAGAATAATTGAGGCACCAGGTTTTACAGTGTTTTGAGAGAGAGGCCTTCTCACCTTGTGAGTTCATCAGTGTGAATAAAAGTTAAGGCTCTGCTGAAGTGTGTCCCACATTTATCTCATTAAGTGTTCTCTCCAGTGTGAGTTTCTGGTGTATTTAAATATGAGGCTCCAGCTAAACTACCTTCCACATTTATAACATATATAGGGGCTCACTTCAGGGTGAGTTTTCTCATGACATCTAAGGTTACAGCATTGTCTACAAGCCTTCTCACATTGATGAGACCTGCATGGTTTCACTCCAGTATAAATTATCTTATGTTAATTCAATGATGAATAAAGGCTGAAGGCTCTTCCAAATTGATTGCAAGCATAGGGTTTCTGTCCTCTGAGAGGTCACTCATGTGGCGTGATAGTTGAATTCTATGTGAAATCTCCTCATATTTGTTACATTCAGTGGGTTCTTCTCCAGTGTGAAGTCTCTGCTATTGATAAGGAAAGGAAAGGCTGTTAAAAGTTTGCTCACATAAGATTCATTTCTTTAGTTCTCTACACATGAATTCTAGGCTGCTCCCTCAGTGATGGTCTCCACTAACTACCCCCCCACCATGTTACTTATATTCACATAGAGTCTCACTTTGCTGAATTCACATAGATTTTTCTATTTTGTAGCCTCTCACTGCCATCGTTTTCTGATTAAGTTTTCGGTCTTCTTTATTTTTCAAACACTATATACACGAGCTACATTTAAGAAACTGCCCTTTTGAAACTCAAGGTACAGTTTTTTTGGGGGGGAAAAATGGTTCCAAATGCAAACTATTCAAAAGCCTCTGCCAGGTCAGGGTTTAAGTCAACTTTCAGTCAGATGGTTGGGCTGAATTCCTCTTACCCTAAGATCATGTCTCTAATGTGGACAGCGGGGTTTATCCCCATAAACTTACTATTGACCTTCAGATAAATGGCTTCTTCCTGAAGCTACTGTCTGTGAACATTTTTAAAATGTTGATCTTTAACAGAGAGAAAAAGTATGAAATGGAGCAATATATAAGAAATTGGAAACATATTATAGGATATTGACAATTAGCATATATTTTTAAGGGTAAAACAAACGAAAAATAAAATGGATGGGATGTTGGCGAGATAAAGATGAGGAAAAGCACCAAAAGGGAGAGACTGAAACAATGGGTGCTGCGTTGACGTTTAGCACCAGTAGCCACAGAGCCATCCTTTCCTCTAAGGCCAAGGAATATGCAGAAGGTTAGATTAATAAGATTGATACGTTCACAGAATTGTGACACCATCAGAGGGATTTTTCCACATTGACTTCAATAAGATTCCAGAGACATTTCACTCAAAGAAACCTGCAATTGACATTACCCCAGTTCTGGATGAAGTTCACAGTCACATGTCTTGAAAGTCACTGATTCCTAAAATCATGCAGGACATTCTGGTACAGGCTGCCCACTTTCCCCAAATGTTCAGAGGTGATGGTCGAGGGTGACAGTACTGAGAAAAGGCAGCTGTGTGTATCAAAAGCTCAAACCTGTTTGACATCAAATCCAATGTTCTTCTGGGCTGACTTGGCATATGTCTTTCACGTGCATCACAGAGATGGGCACACTCTGAATACAGAGTGACTTTCATGGTAAAGGACCATCACATGAGGGGTGGTGTGAAATAACCTGCACAGTCCACAACAGAATGTTAACTGTGAGCTGACTGGCAATTAAAAAACGTGTACTTGGGGATTCATAAATATCCCTGCTCCCCACTACTTTCAGTTAAATCTACAGACTTAGCACAAGACAGACAATATACATGTTCCGCCACTTTTCAGCAGTGACTACAGCAAAGTATTCCCCAATACAAACCTCACTGTTCTCATGTGGGAAATACTTTAATAACCTCTCAAGAGAGCTGAGTGATTAAATGAGCTGACATGACATGTTTGAACATAACAAAACCCAATAAATAAAAGCTACAGGTGAATTAGTCATTAAAATGTCAGAGAGCCTTGATACAATGTCCACCATTTTGTGAGTGAACAGACTGTATATACAACTTGGGGTCTGCAGTTGCTGCCTCCCTAACCTCGACAGAGACCATTCATTCATCACCAGATATGAGGACAGACGGGCTCAACTTTACAAGCCAGTGGTCCCGGGGTTGCCAAACTCTAAGATGATCCCCAACTGACCTTTCCTGTGGGTTGAGGTCCCTCTTTCCCTCCTCGTTTCCTGGGACCTCACCACTTTGACTATCATGGTCTCTCCTGTAGCTTCCTCCTGTCTTCCCTGCTCGGAGACTAATCAGAGACTCTCGATGGTTCAGGCCTCTCCAGGGCTTCACATATGGCCACAGTTTTCTAAGTGTTCCTCTACCTACTGTATCCTACTCAATGCACCAATTAAGGAAAAAATGATTTCTGTAAAGTGCTTCCAGTTTCTGAACAAAGGTTCCTAAACAGGGGGAAAATGGCTGGTTTGGAACAAGAATGAAAGGGCATATTTTGTTGTGACTTTTTAGAGTTTTCAAAATAGTCAATTGTATTCTCAGAAAACAGATTAAAAATTGGAAAAACAAAGGAAAAAAAGCAAATTTGGCTCCACTGTCCTCTCTGGGCCAGTCCTGCTGAAGGGCTTCTTCTCTTTCTCCTGCCCCTCAGCCCAGAACAGCCCTGTAGCTAGCATCTCTGACCCTGGACGTATAGATCTCACCTGTCCACACACCTCCTCCCCTTCCAGACCTTGAACTTCTGTTCTTGCTCATCCTTCCACTTGTGTCCATCACATGACAGAGCTCACTGCATCGCAGACTCGCTTATGGAGTGAGTCACACCCCCGTCAAACCCATGGCTGAGCAGAGAGAAATACAACCTCTCATGTGCTCACTTTACCATCACAGCCTTCATGGAGTCTGGAGCACGTCGGTGTAAATGTTGGAAAGGAGATGGTTGCTGTATTAGCCCTTGCCCTACTCCACGATACTCACAGAGATGCCAGACGACAGGACTAGTGCTCAGAGCCTTGACTTGCACCAGGATACACTTAGAGCACTCAGTCCAAGTGGTGACACCTTTCTATCCACCGGAAAGAGAATTACCACTTCAGGAGAAAAAGCAAGTCCCCACTCACCTGGGGACACATTGCCAAGAACTCAGCTGCTAGTATTCTCTCTCAGAGACACTGTTTACTCTAAGCGGGAAAATCCAAGGAAAGAGAAGAAAGCCATGAGACTTGAATCCTATCTAGAGTTTTCAGACCTAAGAGTCATGAACCCATAAATCTTTACCTGGGAGTGAACAACCACCCCACCTGCAAATGTGAACTGGTCTTTGAGAAAAGAGGAGTGATCTTGTTTCCCATGGTCAAACTAAAAAGGCTTTGGCTACTGCTTCTCAAAAGGGAAATATTAGTATCCCAAATTTACTTATTAGGAAATAAAAATCAAATAGTTTTTAAAGGTAATTAACCCATGATATTCCAAGTTATTTGTCAGTTTCCTCCCTCACCCCAAATGCTAGGAGAGCCTCCAGTGCACTGACCCCACTCTCCTAACATGTGTGCCAATCGTCTTCATTTTTATTCCAAATTAATCAAATCAAGGTATTTCAACATATAATTATGAAGACCAACAATTTCCATGTTCCTCTTTCCATATTCCTTCCAAATTCATCACATTTGCTGGTCAAGATTCCAATCTTGGAGGTCTCCAAGTACCTGCTTCTTCCATGACTCAATCTAACTAGGATATTAAATCTGGTAGGGTTCAAAAATCTCCAAACATCTTTCAAATATCCCTGGACATTGTACTATATCTAGATGATTAAGTCTTATTCTATGCCTCACAAATATTTCAGACATTCTTCATATCTTTTGATTTTTAATCATTCTCAGTACTTTCCTCACTTTCCACAAGAGGAATCACATTCTACTAGACAGATTGATCAGATAATTTGAGGAAATTATTCAGCTCACTGTCACAAAATCTACAAATATTCCTCATGGTTTATTCCCAAGTCCATAGTAAGAATTGAAGAATCATCTGTTCCTAGGCCAAGCCCATTTTCTCCAACTGTATTCTTTTCTCTCCTGCCTCCCTGGAAACTTCATGTAATTGATTATAATTTAAGTATTATTTACCTTGGTATTAAAATACAAATGCTCTAAAACCCTAAAAATATCTTCCTTGAATGTTTGATATCATCAAACAACACCAGTCTTTATGTAAAACCACACAAAACCCACAGCCTGATGGGCTGTTTGTAGGTTAAACATATTTATATAAAGACTAATCCTCTTGCTGCAAATTCTCTTCCCAGAACTGGCCACAATTCACAAAACAGTGAGACCTCCTGCCAAGGCATCAAGATTGCTTTTGGAGGCTTTTAGAATATTAGCAAATTAAAGGAATCACTTATACTTTCCTTACATGTATCTAAGTGGTTAACCTGTTGAGAAGGAAAAGCTTGTGTTAGGGAAGTTGTTCCTTGATTAGATTTATCCTGACTGGCCTCCAGATTAAACGAGTTCTTTACGATTATAAAATATATGAGGTTATCTGATCTATTAACAGGAGCCCACAGACAATTCTCTGCCTGATTCTATAGAAAGAGACTAAAACTTTGAACTCAGGAGTGTGGTAGCTGCATACTTTAAAGACACAAACACAGTTTTCCCACACATTTTGTTTCTGGTGATTACTAAATAAAATTTCCCCAGGAGGAATCAAAGTCATTTATTATTCAAATATTTTTAAATTTAAAGATAGTTATTTAATTTGATTAAAAATCTTTGGTCACAGGCGATCTGAGAGTAGATTAGGTTACTGTGTACATGGAATTTCTGTGGATTTACAATTCTTATGTAATAGTTAAGAGAAACTTGCTTTATAACTCTACAGTTGACTTTTCTGCAATTAGTCCAGAGAGAAAAACAGGAGAAAAGAAAAGAAAAGAAAAAACAGATGAGTAGAGATATCGTGAAATATTACATGTGTTGCCTGTAAGTCCTATTCAACACAACAGGGAGAGGAGAGTTACTTAGCCAGTAATTTAAAGAAGGAATCTCTGAGGCACTGACACTTAACCTGAGAGTGAAGCAGTATAAGTGTAGCTGGAACTATATATGTGTATATCAAGGAGGAGATGAACAGAGATGAGAGCGCTCATTGTAGAGATAAAATCGATGCTTGGTTCTGTTTGTGTGGTTCTGGGACGTTATGTTAATGACTGAGCTCCAAATAATTAGTGGAGCCGCTATCTGATACTGCAGACGAGAGGAGTAGTAGTTTTTATTTGGGGAGGAAGTTCCTGGATTCTGTCAGATATACATTTCATTGTAGGTGCCTGCTTCCCATGCAGTTATGGATGAGACCTCAGAAATGAAATCTAGCATTCGTTTTTACGCATTATTATCAGAGTGGTAACAGCCATAGACTGAATAATTATCACAGTTTTCGAAGATGGTGTATGTAGTAAAAAGAGAGAAGAGGGCTACAATGGAGTCTTGAGATGTTGAAATAGTATTGTTTGAGGAGAACCGTGCACAGTACACTGGCAGGAACTGACTAGTTTAAAGGCAGTGGGGAGTTTGTGATGTCAGAGAACCTTGGAAATATAAATTTCCTGACGGAGGTCATACTCGTATTCTGCTTGGGTTCAAGTAAAATACTGAGAAACATTCATTGGATTTAATTACGGAGAGATAACTATAATGTTATAAAGCTTTATGTATATGCAGGCCAATAGTAACAGGGAGATCACCACTAGTAAATCTAACTGTGGGAGGGGCGCCCAGAGATTGTCACTAATCCTGCACTACTCTTTCAGTTTACTTTGGAAGGAGGAAATTCATTGGGAAGGAGCTAGAAATAAATCGGTTCAGAGATTTTGTTTCAAGAATGAAGAAACTGAAAAAGATGAAAGGGAATGGACTGGGAAGAGATGGGTGTTCGCTGATAGAAGAGCTTCAGTTTACAATTAATAATAAAATATCCTCCAGAGAGCAGGAGAGAAGGGGATACATTTGAGAAAATGGGCTTATCCAGGCGTAGAAATGACTTTCAGTTTAAACAGGAGCAGCATCGCCAGTGGGTGAAGATGCAGGAATAGGTGTTGACTTCATGACAGTGAGCTGACACATTTCTTCAAATTATCTACTTCATTTGCATGGTCGGAGGTGAGCACACTGTTGAAAGTGAGGGAAGGTGAGAATTACAGGGATTCAAAGAAACAAGGGGAACATTCGAAGTGTGTGCAAAGCATGGGAGAATGATTTATGATCACGTCCTGGTAGGATGCAGATATTTATAAAACTCATTGGGAGATACGTATGATAGATGCAGCCATAGGAAGCGGAGTCTTTTTGTCATCTCTGATAGGGCTCTTGATCATCAGCTGTGCTCAGAGGTCAGAGGGACCTGAGAATTGTTCCATAAAACTCAGGAGACATGGGAATGATCGTGAAGCTGGGTCAGTGCACTGGAGGATTCCTGTGTTGGGAGAACCTAAACACGGTAGTCATTGTGTGAACAGACTGGAGGGGAAGTGTTGTGATAAGAGGGAGGATTCCAACCACTGATTTGATAGGTGACATATCCAGGTGAAATTTGAATCTGGGATCCACACCTCAACACCAGCATATTTAGGAATTTGAGATTCAGAAACAGCCTGAGCTACGTTTGAATTCTAGCTCTGTCATTTTCTAGCTGCATGATCTTCTCACATAAGCAAAATTTCAGAACCTAGCTTATGTTATTTGTTAAAAGGTAACTAATCTATAAGTAACAGGGTTGTACTAAAGATAAATGAGCAAACGTAGGTAAATCTCAATCACAGGGTCTCAAAAGGAATGTTTTCTCTTTTCAGGGTCTCAGGATCAAAGGGTTGTGATCCACCCCTGTTCCTGACACATTATCAGTATTTGTCTATGCAGTAGTTAATGATTAACATTGACTTAGGTAGCACTTGACAGTTGACACATACTTTCCTATAGAAAAATTATGAAGTGAAGAATGTTTCTCCCCATGACATTTAGTAGGACAGAAGTTCACCTACTATTTCACTAATGTATCTGAATGTGTCGACTAAATTTCACCCCAAATTAAACTTCACTCTATATTTGATGAGCGTGTCTGCCCTGTGTGGATTGTGGTACCCAACAGTGGGCTTATGATGTGCGTACTCCTGCTGCTTTCCTGTGCAAGGGGTTTTTAGTCCTGATTTGTGTGACAAGACCTTCCAATAAGACATGAGTCGCTGGATTGTTTTCCCCACCATGAAGTAGATCCAAAGTGGTCTGGCCACATGGTCCAAGGCCATGGAGGGCAGCAATAGGGTTGAGGCCCTCATGTTGCTTGATTCCCACATGGGGAGGAACCAAGGTGACTGAGGGCAAGGGCATCCGGGGTGTGGGGAGAGGGCACAGCAGGGAGGGTGGGGCCTCTGAAGCACTGGGGCGGGTGTTGGAGAAAAAATCCTGGTGCGTTTGATCAAGAATTATTTCATGAAACATTTGAGAGTGGTGTTCTTTCTGTGGAGTCAACATTCCCCAACTGATCATTGTGCGGGTTTCCTGCAGTTTGGTGTAACTCCTAGGAACTGAACATTAATGAAATAACTCTGAAAAAGTAGCTCTAATAAAAGTACAACACCCAAGGATTTTCATGTTTTATGTGTAAATGAAAATATTACTGTCTTGATTACGTGCAGTAGCCTACACTGCCTTATTGTTGACCCTGGAGAGAGGGGGGTTCACCATATCTACATGTGCCTGGGGGTTAGGTGGTAGAGCTCATTCCCAGGTGAGTGGCTGGAGATTCATGCCTGGAATGCCTAACAATGCTTTAAATGTCTGGATTCTCTTGGTTGCTTTCCCTTTCCTCATCTTTACCTGCTCAGTTTTTCATCTGACCCTGCATAAGTATGCAGAGGCGGACAAGTGTTGGCTGAGTTCCTTACAATGAAACAACAGGTGAGAAGAGACTTATTTTTATTCTTGAATTGGTCCGTCTTTTGCCAAATGGTCAGGTTTCTCCTTTTGGCCTTGATCTTCTAAGTACACCCATGAAATACTAATGCCAGTTATGTTCACCACCCTGTTAGGGTGACTGATGTGGAAATAATCTCCTTCTGTCTTTCACACCCAGTTGTTCCAGACTCCATTAATGCTGTGACTTCACAGAACACATGGGAGAGATTTTCACTAAAAACAATAAATACAGCCCTTAGCCTCAGTAAAGAAAATTTCCCTAATTACCATGTGAATGACGACAACAGCCTTAGGTGTGTGGTCAACACAGGTGATAGTAATGAGAGAAACAAGTTTGCAGACCGGGGGTGCGGGTGGGGGGTGGGGGGTGGAGTAGATGTTAAAGGTGCTGGGGTGGAGGTGGATGCTGGACAAAAAAGAGTAATGAGGAATTATTTACTATTTCTAATTTTTAAAATATTAAACTTTTTATAGACTATATTTGAACATTTTTAAGTCTACAAAAGAACATAAATAAAATTTCCTTCCTTCACAATAACTCAATTATCCTATGTGTACTTTTCTTTTTAAAGAGTTTCCTATTTATTTATTTATTATTTATTTTTGGCTGTGTTGGGTCTTTGTTGCTGAGCACGGGCTTTCTCTACTTGCTGCGAGCGGGGGCTACTCTTCGTTGAGGGGCACGGATTCCTCATTGCCGTGTCTTCTCTTATTGCTGAGCATGGGCTCCAGGCGCGCATGCTCAGTAGTTGTGGCTCACGGGCTTGGTCGTTCCGCGGCACGTGGGATCCTCCCAGACCAGAGATCAAACCCATGTTTCCTGCATTGGCATGTGGACTCTCAACCACTGCGCCACCAGGGAAGTCCCTCCCTATGTGGTCTTCACCTTTGTTCAAACTTGAAAATTAAATGTAACATATGCAGATTATTCTTTTCTTAATTGTAACTGTGTATTGAGGAGAAAGTGTATGATAGACAGAATGAAATGTAGGGCACTGGACAGGAAATGACACATTAGGGAGCTCGAAGCCCTCACTCCCCGCCAGTAACATCAATACAGCCACCAGGGTTTGTCAGCACAGGGGAACCAAGAAGTGGCAACAATGATCTCTTTTCTGCTCCCACCACTCTCAGACCTGGCAGGAGTACGGATTACCTGCCGATATGTGTGTGTGCGTGTGTTTCTTTTTTCTTCGTGCCACAGCTGGACTTGCTGATTCAGCCTGCGTGTTTTTAGAAAGCAATGGCCATGTTGCGCTAACAATACAGTGGACCCTCCGTCGCTCTTGTGTCTTTGGGAGTTGAGTGCACACAAAATTTGTATGATGGATCCAGGCGCGAACTTCCAGTTTTCCTCTTGGCTCATACCTGCTATGTCAGGGGAATGTTCTTCCCTTGGGAAATCAGCTCAAAGGTTTTGGAGAGAAAGGCTGCACAGGTGTAGGTTGGGGCCAGCAACCCTCGGCATGGACGACTGGGCAAACCAAGTGAATTGCTAAGGGTTCCTGATATGAGGAAACTGGCTGAGGACATAGAGAGGCCAGGCCTGCAGAGTGAAAGTTCTTCTTGTCTGTAGGTAGCTCTGGGTGTGGGTGGAGGAGAAACATTGAGGGGCTGAGATGCCAGCTGCCTGTCCCTGGACTGCAGAAGGAGGGGGCAGAAAAGCAGGAAGTGTGGCTCATGTTTGTTTCTGACACACTCATCGTTCTGGTTCTTGACTCCAGGCTGTAAGGAGGAATTTACTCTTGTTTTGCAAAGTTGCTTTACCTATTCCAATTCTCTACTTTTCCATTTACTCTTTTCAAAAGATATATATAAACTCACTATTTTCATTAAACAGCTTGTCATCAACATTTTTTCCAAGTCAATACCTATACATCTAGCTCATTTTAAAAAAATATCAATAAACCAAAGCACAAAGTGATAGTACTGTATTGTCTGAATGTACTTGAAATTTACTTACCTTGTCCCTCTCAATGGCTGTTTTCTAAATGTTCTGTTCTTAAGTAATACTGATATCAATATTCTTAGTACACATGTATTTGCACAAATGTTCCCACCTACCCACTTCTTGTCATTTGACTTTGCTTGTGGAATATGTAAAGATCAATTAGGTTGTCAAGTTATCAATCGTTTTCTTTATGGCTTCTGGGCCCTGGTTTTGCTGTTTTAGTAACATCTCCACTCTGCAATTACAGAATAAAATGTCGTCCGTGTTTTCTATTGGTACGTTCATGGTTTCAGCTTACAGTTCACGCAGTCCATCCCCCTGCAGAATTTTCCTTGTTTACAGCGGCCGGCGGCCCAGGAATAGCGTGAAGAGCGCGTCTCCTTCGCGGCAGCCTCCCGGCACCATCCTCCCAGCTCCTCGTCTCCCGTCTGCTGCCGGGGTCGCGCCGTGTCGTGCCGAGCCGGGCGCTAGATCCGAAGCGGACTCCCCGAGACGAGCTCGGGCGTTTGGGCGGCCGGCACTGCACCCTCGCCTTTCGGCGATCGGGATCCGGCCCGGGGACGTTCGAGCCGGTGGTCGGGCGTCACCTGGCGGCCGCTTTTATATCGTCCCTTGTCTCCGGAGTTTCGGCGATCTTCGCGAGGGCTGACATCCGGACGCCGGGCGCGAGGCAGCGTTCCGGGAGCCCGGCTATGCGTGTGGCGACTGTCCCGGTGGTCCCGGGGCATGGGCTCCTCCTGCGTTCGCTGGAGATTGGGTGTGTAGGTCCACGAAGCTGTGATCGTTGCCGCGCTCCCTAATGGGTTGTGAGGGCTGCCTGGCTTGGTCGACCAGCAACCGCCCGTGCCCCTCCAGCCACGGGAACTAAGCGGACTCGACCCTACCTCGGCCGCCCGCCGCGTTGTGTAGGGAGAGGGTCTTGCGAGCCCTCCGGAGCGCCTGAGGCTTGATGGTCCGTCCTTCTGAGTCACTTTAGGTGCGTTCATTTTCTACCACTTCGGTCCACGAGCGTCCCACTCCGGACGTGGGGAACGCACCGGGCACGGGCGTTGAGGCCGTTGGAGGGCCCGATGTGCTTGTTGGCTGGCGCGCTTGGGTCCCGGTCTCCGGAGCATGGGCGCTTGCTGCTCTCGCGGGATTTGGACGGGCAGACATGTGTAGTGTGAGGCCGGCGCTGCGCTCCCTAGAAGTCGTTGAGTGGTGGGTCTGCTCGGTTCGACCAGCACTCCCTTGTGTCCTTTGCCCGTGAAACGCCCACATGGAAGCACGTGGTCAAGAAAGGGTATCCATCCCCGGAGTCGTCCTTGTGGCCCGGTGGTCGTACTTCCGCTTTCCAAGTGTCGCCTGAGAGTGTTTCAAATTCTCCTACGGACGTGGACGCCGACAAGTTTCCGCCGGTTTTCTCGCTTGATCCCGTTCGCCATTATTCCCAAATATGTTTTTCTCCGCAGTGGGTAGGGTCCGAATGGCGTAACGAGGAGGCACTGGAAGTGCGACCCCGGCCTTCACGTCCTCCTTCCCACGGGACCGCCACGCCCGTCCAATAGGACGCCCGGTGCTGCTTCTTGGCCGCCTTGGGAAAACGGTGCGTCCCGGTCCCGTCGCCGTGGTGGAGCTCCTCCCCTGCGGCTACTTTCTCCGAAATCCGCGAGAAGGGGTCATGGGGCTCCGCAGACGGTATTCCCCTGCAGGCCGAGCTGCGTCTACGGGGGAGCGCCCGACGTCCCACTTCTGTTGGCCCCGTCGTCGAAGCGCTTGTGTGGACCAGGTCCTCTCACCACAGGTGACAGCAAGGACAGTGGCGGGCGAGAGGTAGGGCACCCCAGGCGCAGCCACGGTTCCGCCTGTGGCTTGGTTGTCGGAGAAGCCTGACAAATGGGGAAATGGGGAGCTGCCTGGGGCGTCTGGTGATGGTCGTGGGGAGGCACGAGGCAATGCGCGGTCCTGGGTGGGCGCGGTTGTCAGAGGCTCCTCGTGAGAATCTTGTACCGGAATGGCCTCTGGACGCGCGTGTGGACGAGGAGACAACCCGGGGAGAGAAATGGGACCTGTGGTGGGTCAGAGGGGATGAGTTCGGAGGGGTGGAGGCGCACCTTCTCTTCCGTGCCATCCAGATATATCCTGGTGGTTTTTCCTCCATTTGGTTGTTACCTGGCGTCCGCTGCTGCAAGGAAGACTAGATGACCATACAGCGTTGTCGTGTCAAACAATTTCAGTGACTTGAGAATTTGTTTGGAGATCCATTAGCGTTAGACACTGGTGAAGTGAGAAATTCTGAGATCTACAGAACTGAAAATTACTATTGTCGTCGTTACTCAACAGCATTATAATTACCATTGTTTGTAATTAGTGATAAAACTGAGTAAAGTTGAGTCACACAGTAGCTGATTAATTGGAGATGATCAAAGAGGGGTTTTCAGTATTTCTAAATCCTGCTCAATGGGCAGCGGTCAAGGTGGAGACAGCAGGTATGTGCCAGGTAAGGCTGTGAGGGGTGTGAGAATAAAGAGAGGTACTGAGCAGATTATGGAGGGTTTCTGAATGGTACAAGAGGCTGGAAAGCATTCTTAAAGATATGTGGGGGAACAGATCTGGTAAGTTGCAGTTTACAGAAAGAGAAAGTCTCATTGCTAGTCTCCACAGAAGGATTCAGTAACAGAGTATCTTATCAAATGCTCTCAGTTAAAAACACTCCAGGTAATCCTTTAGAAACATACCCTACTCATTTGCTAGCAGAAGAATTATGCATTGCTGCATTGTTTGTAATATAAACAGATTATTGAATATCAGCGTGCATCCCAATGTGGATTGGCAGAGTGCATTATAGTACGTCATCCATTCAGTGCATTGTCATGCAGGAAACGATGTCTTGATGGAGGATAATTTGCAAGATATTGTCAAATGAATAAAAGTAAGATATAAGAACACCGTGCCTAGTATTCTATTTGTGTTTTTAATTAGGGTGCCAAGGAGAAATGTATATTCATATTTGCTTGTATGCACATAAAGACACTCTGGAAGTTTGCCGTGGGAAACCAGATACATGGCTACCTGTGGAGGGCAGGGGCTCCTGGGCAAAGAGGGGGAGGCGGTGCGGGGCACAACGTAATGCAATTTTCAGGACCTTCAACCATGTTACATGTATTACAACCTCTCTAGAAATCCAAGAAATTGAACTTTTTAAACCTCGAAGGATTAAAATGCATTTACTATTTCTACCAACTGAGTACCTGTCAAGTTTGTTTCACCATGGAGCTATGCCTTCTCTAAAATGTCTACTCAAGCCTTCCATGGTGATTTTGACTATTTTCCCTTACTTTGGTAGCAGACAAAACCAGGGGAATCAACGGCTGTGTAGTTCATCAGCCCCTGCAGTGGCTCCCCTGCGTTTTTCTTTCAAATACTTTATACACTGTGTTTTTTGGTGCTATTTTCGTAAGTTTTATTTGCAAGAAAGAGGATAGAGGAGAAATAAAGCTGTATTAGGGTTTTGCTAGGGTTGCCAGAACAAGATGGTGCAGACTGGGAGGCTTAATTTTCTCACAGCTCTGGAGGCTTTGAGTCCAAGATCAAGGTGTCTACAGGTTCAGTTTCTTCTGAGGCCTCTCTCCCTTGCTTGCAGGTGGCTGCATTCTTGCTGCATCCTCAGATGGACTTAACTCTATGAGCTGAGTGTGCATGGCTGTGTCCTAATCTTCTCATAGGGGCATAGCTCTGGGTTAGGGCTCACCTTTGTGACCCATTTTAACTTCATCATCTCTCCTAAGGCCCTATTCCCAAATACAGTCACATTCTGAGGTACAAGGGTCTGGACTTCAATATGTGAACTTATAGGGTTTCAGTTCAGACCTTAAGGGAAGCTGCTCCCCGTTGCTTGAAGCAGAAATCTCAGAGGAGATATGTCATCCTTGACATATGCATACATATTTGAACACTAATATAACAGTTAACATCATTTGTGTTCTACTTTTTAGTTACCATTCAAAGTTATTTCCTGATTAACCCTAGTGTTTCTAAGTATATTTACAACTTCATAAAGACAGAAAGTCACTAACTGATCAATAATGACTGTATTGAAGGAAAACTGGCCCATTCTTACTGAGTACAAGGTTTTATTGTTTTGAGAAACACACGCTCACTCAGTAGTGTTTACATATGTCCAAGCATTGACCCACTGAACTGGGGATGCTTTATTTCTTGTTGCTCGTTATCAAAGTTTGCATTCAATATTTCTCAAGATACTTCACAATCTACACATTTCTGCTATTTGTAATACACTTTTCCACAGTTGATATGGTAGAGAATATTTTTTCCTGGATCTCAGCACTCATGTTTTTGTGTAGTCATTAGCAGTTGTTTCTGTTCTGAAATGTTCAGTGAGCATCTCTGGATTGGCCGGAGGTGACAAGCTGAGAGACTATAGCAGCTCACTTAACTCCTCCGTCACTGAGAGGCCTGGACGAATGGGACCTTAAGGTCCCTTGTGTTCATTCTTCAGCACATTTTCTGAGAATTGTACACACTGGGGACACATTAGAGACCCTGCTCTCAAGTTGCTGGGTGGAGTACACAGACTCCTGTAAGTGAAAGTCTAAGAAAAATAACTTTGAAGAGCTCTACCAAGAAAACAAAACTGGCGATGACCGAAGCCCAGAGCTCCTGGGCCGCTGCTGCCGGGACAGCAGCCCAGTCTCACCACAGCGGGGCGTTCTCTGCTGCTGACTCAGCCTCCTTCATTACAGATGGCATTTAAGATGTGACGGGCAAAGAGAAAACACTAATGTGCAATGGGCTGGGGAGGGGCCAGTGTTAGACGAGGGGGGCCCTGAGGCTTTTCTGAGGAGCTAACATCTAAGCCTCCATCCAGGTGAGCAGAAGCCACCAGCCCTTTGCAGGTCTAGGGAAAGCGTATCCTAGGCAGAGGGAAGAGCAAGGTCAGTAGGTTGGAGATGTGTCCAAAGCCAGATGGTGAGAAAACACTGTGGCTCCATTGTCCTGAGTAAGGGGCATAAATGATGGCATATGGGGGGGAAGGGAGGGGTGGGTCGAGTCAGGGCCTGGCTCAGGCTGGGAGCCTGTGGTCTGAGATTTGCTGCTGATGTGAACGCTCCTCTACATTCCTAGTGCACATTAGATGTCCTGTGCCCACAAAGGGGGAAGACAGAGTGTCCAGAAATCATATTGGGCTTGATGCAGTAGGCGAGGCACCAGCAAGATCACAGGGTCTGAAATCAGCGGGGGCTTTTCTGACATCACTGAGACAATTTCTAACACAGGAGACTGAAGGCCAAGTTCGGCAGTCTTGCTCAGCATGAGCGAAAATGAATTCATTTATAAATTTGCAGAACCATTGTCTCAAAGAAAAACTTCATCTTTCTGAAGGTCACATAGAAAGGGTACAAGGGAACCAGACCTTAGAATTCCTACTTCTGTGTAAGACAGTCACCAGCAAATTGCTTGGAGAGTTTAAGGAACATATAGCTTTAAAAGAAAAGACGGAAAAGTAAGAAGAGTTCAGTGGTGAATGGGCTCATTCTAAGCCAGCAGGCTATGTCTGGTGGTAGGCAGCCGCGCAGAGCTGCAAACTCCCTGCCCTGTTGCCAGGATCATTCGTATTGTGCTTTATCTGCACACTTACAAACACAATTCAGCTGAAGTAACCCTTACTGACTCAGCTATCTCCCATTTGACGTTCTCAGCTCACGGGCATGTGGTGTCTGCAAGAACCGCCTCCTCCAGAGAAGGCCCAGGGTCTCCACCTGACACATATGTCCCCTGTCCCATCATTTCACCAGTGTCATGTGACCTCCTTGCTTGCCTCTGCATAGCATGTTCCTGACGGGATCCCTTTTTAGGCGGGGGAATCATTCCTTTCAGCCATCACCTCAGGATCAATATCCTTTCACCTGCAATTTTACTCCTATATTCTTTGAAAGAGCATTTCAACAAATTCTCGATTTGAACAGGTATGTTTTGTATTTATTGATTTTTATGTATCCTTCGTGTATCCTATGCTCTGTCTTCTGCCCTTGGCCTGTCGTGAAACACCTGTCTGAGTTTATCAATGACATCTAATCTCCCTTCCTGTTACCTCTTTTCCATTCTTCTCCACCCTTCTGTGACACATGTCACTACAGTCACATGCTCATTGCCATGATATTCGGTCCTTCCTTTGGGATGCTTATTATGCCTTCCTGCTTCTCTGATGCATCGTGGTCCAGTGTGTGCTCTGCCCATCACTCCCAGCAGCCTCCTCCCTCGCTCTTCCCTTTGGAGCCCCTGCCTCCCAGTTCAACCGTCATTACTGGGCACCAGCTCCCAATAATTTGCAACCTGACTTACCCTGTCCCCAAATCTGGGCTCTGTAGCATGTTTCCCTGAATAATTACCATGCATGAAATCTCATTCCTCTCCCTCTTCTTCTCCTCAGCTATAACCCCTGTGGATGCCCCATCCCTCCTGGGCTCCAGGTCTCCATGGTTCAGGATCATCCATGATCCATTTCTCTATACACCGGAGGTTATCTGGCATGTGGAGTCCAGCTCTAATGGAGTGAGATGAGCAATGATGGGCAGAGGGCAAGGTAGAGACAGGAGGTATGTGCCAGGTCAGGCTGTGATTGGGTGAGAATAAAGGGCAGTGCTCAGAAGAAGAGTGGATTATGGAGGTTTTCTGAAGGTAGACAAGATTGGGGAATATTTTTAAACACAGGTGGAGATGAGGTCTGATAGAGAGGTTACAGTTTAAAGAAAGCAGAAGTCTCATTGCTAGCTTCCTCAGAAGGATTCAGCAACTCACTATCTTTGCATAGTAACATTTTATCAAGTGTTCTTTCAGTTAAAGTCCAGGTTACACATCCCTTGGAAACTTATCCTATAAATTTTCTAGCAGTGGAAAACCATAGGCCAAGGTTATGAATGGCAACATAGTTTGGAATACCAAAAGATCAGTAAATATTGGCGTTTATTCCCATGTGGATTGGTGAAGTGAGCTGGTGCTGTTCTTTGTGTTTTGTCTAAATCTCCTTCTGAGCCATCGCACAAAGCCTAGCAGAATATATGAAGCAGAGGTGCAGTGTGACACGTCTTCTCCTGTTACCGAACACAAGTTCCTGTGCTCGATGCCCAGTGAGGCCAAGCAAGTGGAATGTCAGTGTTTGTAGCAGAGAAAGGTGTATTGCAGGGCCACGCAAGGAGATGGATGGCTTGTGCCCAACAAAAGCCCAAACTCCCCAAAGGCGTTCAGCAAAGCATTTTGAAAGGCCAGGTGAGGGGGTCGAGGTTGGTTGTTGCAAACTTCTTGTCGCAGGCAAATCCTTTGTCCACGAAGTTCAGGTCACGGTGTTCCTGTAAACCTCCAACAGAAGAAATGTCTGTTCTGCAACTTTTATCTCTAGATGGATGAAAAGTGTTATCCCCTTAAAGGTTAGAGCCTTGAGAATGAGCTATGCTGCCTATATCAGGCTACAGGCAACATTCTTAACTCAAAGCGAAGGCAATAGAACACAGAGGTTAAAGTAACAAAACATCCACTGTGGAATGAAATTCGTTCTTCCCTATGATGACACTCCTTACAACGTGTCTGATCTCCGTGCAGCTGGAACAGAGTATGCCCGAGCGTCCTCCTTGCTTCCCACCAGTGTGGCTGTGATGGGACCAGAGGTCTGAATGGGGAGGTAAGTAGGGACGCCTTAGTCTTCTGTTACCTCCCAGCCAAGGAGCTCTTAATCTGCGGGGATTAGGGAGCCCAGGGAGCCTGTGCCCTCCCTGAAATCACGTATAAAATGTGTTTGTGCACAGGCTTTTGTTCATATAAGATTAAGTGCTCTGGGTGCAGCCTCTCCAGAATATTTTATCAACATTTCTAGTCTTTAGTTATTCTTGTGAATTGTACCAGGACACACAGCTACAATAATTTCAACACATATTAATTGTTAACTGTACCGAATAAACGTAAGCTTTCGAGGATTGGGGGAGACTGGTCGTTGAAAAGGTGTAAAAACATTCTGTGAAGTACTTCAAATTGAGAGCATTCGAGCCTGCACTATGAGTGTTACCAAATATTTTAATAAATAGTAGTTTGTTTCCCACTTGTGAGCTGCTAGGTTAAGTCTTTTGTTTGTTTCTTTTAGTTTCTTTTTCTACATAAGAAAACCGAACTTATCAAGTCTGTCTGTCTGAACAGGATCACAGGAGAAAAAAAATCAGGGCTGGTCCCAAGTATATTTTTAGATGGCAGAGCCTGTTTCTGTGGTTAATTGTAAATATTTCATAGACATGATTTTAGATGGCTTTGTGCTCTTCTAAAACTACCCATCCAAGCTAATGTGCTTGTACTTAATGCACTAATGTATATAAATATTTATGCTTCCATGGCAAGTGTGACCAGCTGCTTAAAAACCAAACAAACAAAACAGTAGGGAACTGAAGGATTTGTTTGTTTTTTTAAATGGAGTAAAGTTGGCACTTGTCCAATCTGTAGAAATGTCCAGTGTATATAGTCTGAACCTTGTCTACTGAGAGCCAGAGTAACTAGGATATCAAGGTAGGTTAGACTCACACGTCTTTCTAATTATACTGTATTTACACTGAGTTAGGTAGTAATATTTATATTCTGTCTCCAGAATGCCAAATCTCTGGTTGCAAAATATAAGAAATTAGCAAATTATTTAAAATTGTGGGTGATGTAGAAAACAATATAAGGCCATCCCTTGCTTTCTGTAGATCCGGATTATTCAGGAATAAAATGCCTTTAGGCACCCAGAGCAGAAATGCTCCTTGGCTCTCTCACTCTTGGTCAGGACCGAAGCCCAGGGCCCCCTGAGCTGCTGCTGCCAGCACGGATGCTCGGCTGCTCAGCGCCGCGGGGGCGTTGCCTGCTGCCCACTCGGCCTCCTTTATTTTATATGGCATTGAACACATGGCAGAAAAAGAGGAATCTCTAAATTGGCAGAAGCTACCAGGTATGCAAAAACGGTGTTTTTTAATGTTGGTGTGTGTTGTTTTTCATGTAGCAATTCCTGAGAAAACAGGCCCAAACAAGTTTTTTTTTTGTTGTTTCTTTGTTGTTTTTTTTTGTGGTACGCTGGCCTTTCACTGTTGTGACCTCTCTCGTTGCGGAGCACAGGCTCTGGACGCTCAGGCTCAGCGTCCGTGGCTCATGGACCCAGCCGCTCCGCGGCATGTGGGATCTTCCAGGACCGGGGCACGAACCCGTGTCCCCTGCATCGGCAGGCAGACTCTCAACCACTGCCCCACCAGGGAAGCCCCCAAACAAGTTTTGAGACTAAAATGTACCTTTTCTTCCACTGACAGACCCTAGTAGCCAAACTAATAAACTTATCTCTCTTTTCTATGAGCCTGACATAAATTCTGACTTGCCTTGGGCAACAATTGATTTCCAGGCTGACTTAAGCCCAGCGAGTGCTCAAGAAATGTTCTAGTGACTAGGGTAAGAAACAGTGTGCAGCCAGGGTTTCATTAATTGTGCTTCGTGTGTGTTCTGTTTTTAATCCTCACATAAAGATCCATTCTCATCCACAGAATAAACCTACCTGTTGCTTGACTCCGAAATGTATTGGCTAGGCTTTACAACAAGCTAGTTTTATAACACCAAATGCACAGTTACTGTTGCTGTGTTTTAATACAAGCAGTGCACATTTTAGTTCAAATTTACCCTACTTTAGGGAAATAATTCCCTTGTGGTCCCGTGGTTAGGACTCATGCTTTCACTGCCAAGGGCCCTGGGGGAGTAAGACCCCAGCGTATAGCCATGTTGCAGGGCCCAAACCACCCCCCCGAAAAAAAAACCAAATACATTTCCCTTTCATCCTTGTAAAGATGTGTGATGTTTATTTGTATAATTTCCCCAACCTTTAAATATTTTTTTTCAAATCTACATTTACACACAAATAACGTAGATTCATTTTCAGTTCTGTTAAATAAATAATTCCTGTTGCTTTGCAACTTGCTGTTCTCATGTAACAGTAAGACTTTGAATTACCACCATTTCCATTTTTTTTTTCTTTTGGTTTTTCCATTGCTGTATAATAACAGTGCAAAAAAGCTTTCCAGAATCAGGTAACACTGCTATAAGCATATCCAGGTTCATATTTTATTTCTATCCCTCACTTATTATGCTGATCACTATGTAAATAATTGTGTCTAATTTTTTGTGTATAAATTTTATTTAAAGTTAATAAATCCCAGTCACCAAGCATATTTTGTGGTGCCTTTACACAGTCTAGTCTTGTTTCAAATTCCTTACAACTTTCAGGCAAAAACTTCACTGTAAAATTTAGGTTAAACTTTAGGCTGTATCTGGTGCACCTAAATCTCTTATTAAACTTGGGGGTGATGGGAGTTCCCTGGTGGCCTAGCGGTTAGGATTCCGGGCTTTCACTGTGGTGACTGGGTTCAACCCCTGCTTGGGATCCCAAAAGCCATGCAGCGCAGCCAAAAATAAAATTCTTGTGGTGATAACCAGTTTTCAGATGAATTAAATAAAAATATCCAGCACATTAATGATAAAACACAGTATTACAAATGAGTTCACAACATGGGACTTTTGCAGACATAGGACCAGTTGCTGCTGCTCTGTGTCTGAGAATAAGGAGCCTCCCCTCCCCCAAGAAAGAGGCATCTTCTAACTGACACCACGAAGGGATGACAGGGGCTGTGGCTCAGCAGGGATGAGGGAAGAGAACCAAGTCAGCCAGTAAACGTGCCCCTGAAGCTGATCCCTTGCCCGCTCAGTCCTTTTCCAGACGCTCAAGGGCAGGGCGACCTCAGCTGAGATGGGCCCTGAACTGGCTCTTAAAGCTTCAGACCCTTTTGCTTCATCTTCCCAAACAATCCCCAAACCGTAAGGGATTTTCTAACTTTAGAACAATGCCTGTAAATTAGTAAATGTTTCCCCAAAGATTGGAGATATTTTTTATTTAGTTTGATTACAGGTCTTTTAGAATTAATTTTATGGCCAATATCCTCTTTTTCCTTTGCTGCCATCCCCAACACAGCTTTTAAATCTGTTCACAAATCATTCACAGGAAACTGAGGTTGGCATTGAAAACGTTACGTTGTGCACATTTGGGGGCTTGTGCGTTTTCATTGTAGGTTTTACAATGCATTGGCTTTGGTCACCGGGTTCCTGAGAGGTTGGGCCCAGGCCTGAAGGCAGCTCCCAGACCCCAGTCCTTGATGCATCATACTTTGAGATGCGGCCTATGTGGCTCAGCCTCTGTGGCCTGGGGAAAATTCTACTACACAGAACAGTATTTCTAGGAAGGCTTGCTGTTGCTGTTATTTTAAACAAAACGTTTCTCTGAGGCTTGTTTTGGCCCCTCTGGGTTCACACATCACAATGGCCAGTTCAAGTGCTCTGAGAGGGAAGAGGATCCTCATTCCAGAACGTTCTGGTTAATTCATACCCTCCCAGACATAGGCACTCGAGAAGTTGTTCCAGGCAAAAATGAAAGCAAAATAACATTTTAGAAAACAAAATCCGGTTCCAAAAAATTTTTTTTCAGCCTATTAAAACCCAACCTTTTATTTTCAATAACTATTCTAGAAGCAGATTTTATTTTTTTCTTGAATACAAACACATAAGTTGAGAGAGTGGGACACTGCTACATGGAGTTGATTTCTTTTACTCTTACTTTATAGAACTGTTTTATTATGTCACTGATTTTGGCCACTCTCCCTGTGTTCTCAAGAATTTGTTGGCACAGGAACAAACTCTGCTTTGCACCTGTTCACATGAAGCCCATATATGAGGAGACACTTTTTTTTATATATACAGCAGGTTCTTCTTATTTACCTATTTTATACATATTAGTGTATATATCCCAATCTCCCAGCTCATCCCACCACCATCACCCCAGCCCCGCTTTCCCCCCTTGGTGTCCATACATTTGTTCTTACATCTGTGTCTCTATTTCTGCCTTCCAAACTGGTTCATCTGTACCATTTTTCTAGATTCCACATATATGCATTAATATACAATATTTGTTTTTCTCTTTCTGACTTACTTGAGTCTGTATGACAGTTTCTAGGTCCATCCACATCTCTACAAATGACCCAGTTTCGTTCCTTTTTATGCTGAGTAATATTCCATTGTATATATGCCCCACACCTTCTTTATCCATTCGTCTGTCGATGGGCATTTAGTTTGCTTCCATGACCTGGCTATTGTCAATAGTGCTGCATTGAACTTTGAGGGGCATGCTGAGGAGATGTCTTTTGAAAACACCTCCTCTATAACATGGAGAAACTCAGAAGTTATATTTTCAAGAGTTCAGTAACTGAGCATAGAAATTAAATTTTCATCATGTGTTACTGACTCCTGATCCTTGAAACATGGCAGAACTGAAGTAGCTTCATGGAGGTCATCTCCTCTTATTTCAAGAGCCTGTTTAGAAGGTGTCTGACTCTGTATCACTAAACCCCAGTGTGGTCTTTCTATCAATACTCCAGCTCCCTCACTGAAAAGGCTTAGTGCAACTCACTCATATATATGAGTTAATTTTCATCGTGAAAACCTTGAGCTTTGCGGGGGCCCTGTGTTGGGGGCATCATTGAGAACAGTAGCTGTAGCTGTCCCATCACTGTGACCTTCCAGCACCTGGACTGCCACCCAGGCTGGGCACTATGTGTTCTCCTCCTGGCCCACGTGGGCGTTCTTGTTGCATCCAAAATCCCTCTCACATTGTCTCTCCCACTCCCACCCATCACAAGTTAGTTTCTCTGAAGGCAGAGGTTGGTATGGATCTGGACAGGCAGGACTGTGTATTAAATGTTAGCCTTGGGCTTCCCTGGTGGCGCAGTGGTTGGGACTCCAGCTGACGATGCAGGGGGCACGGGTTCGTGCCCCGGCCCGGGGGGATCCCACATGCCGCGGAGCGGCTGGGCCCGTGAGCCATGGCCGCTGACCCTGAGCGTCTGGAGCCTGTGCTCCGCAATGGGAGAGGCCACAACAGTGAGAGGCCCGTGTAGCAAGAAAAAAAAAAATGTCAGCCTTTGTGGCAGGCAGGGAGGAAGCAGGATCAGGCAGACGGCAAAGTTGAGCTGTGATTCAACCCTGGGGAAGCCTTGCCCAGACCCCCGGGTTGGGGTGTGGGGTCTCTGAAGCATGTGTGACCCTCACAGTTGTTCCGGGACCCGCTCTGCCCTTGGACATCCTGAGTGCAGTTGAGGACCAGCAGGTGAGAACACACAGGTGGCAGGCGCTGGGGCTCCTCCAGCCACCACGATCCACCAGTCTGAGTGACACAGGCTCTAATTTGTACACCTTCCAGCTCTCAGGGTTCTGCTCATGTGTGATGCTAAAGAAGTGGCCAGTGATCAGCTGATCACCCTACCCTGAGTTTACCTACATCAGTTGCCTGTCTGGGCGCTGAAAGACCAGCCCGGGGTGGACGTGGCAGAGCTGCCACCACAGCTGCCTCCATAACATCTGAACTACCTGGTCCCACCACTCACGCTGGGCCAGCTTCCTCACCTCACCTCTTACCATCACCATTTTGCTTAACAAAATGAGATCTCTATTTGAATTTCTTCTGGCGTTTCTCATTGGTCTGGAAGATGATACACTAACATTTATAAAGCACTTGGACAGCTTTGACTAAATTATGTTATGTTTGTCTACATTTAGTCCCTTTTCAGTCTGCCGTCTTGAAACCAAATGGTTTCAACTACTAAATTTCCCAATCTCCAATGTTTGAAAATCTGAGTAAAAATTGGAAACCTCTCATTGTAAACATATAGAAGATTGAGTGTATGGGAATATGCGCACCCAAATTATGTACATATTTAGTCCTGTTAATTGATTTTTTTTGCAGGTTATGACTTAAACCAACTCACTGCCTGTACTTAAGTGAGAAACGATTAACAACCTCCAGTCAGTGCCAGCACCCACACTCGGGGAAAGTCAGAAGTGCCCTTAGCTGTCCTGCACATCCGACCATCTAGAGGGGAGGAAACAGAGAACAGGGAAAGAGAAGAAATCCCTGGCGGAAGCTTCCTCACCCCCACTCCAGACGGGGCGCACGTTGTGGGAGAGCAGTTTGGCATGCACTCCCCTCACTAAGACTGTGCGGTTCATGCTGGTGTTGAGAACTCACTTCGTGCTTCACTTGAGGGATTCGGTTGTGGAGGCTTCACTGTGATTGCAGGTTGGGTCTTCTCTGCCCGCCTCCCCCACACATTTCACTTTGCCCTCAAGTCTTCATTTTTACAGGAAAACAGGGTGTCTCAGTGGGCAGAACTGAGCACGCAGGAGGCAAAAGCTTGTCTCTCTGATGTAATATATATTCATATTATTATATTAACTCATTTAAATTATTAATTTACTTTATTACAACTATATAAACATAATATATAAATAATATATAATATAGCAATACTATAATAATATTTATATTCCAGTAGTATATGTTAATATTGATAATGTATAGGCTAATTTAGTTAGTGACATCACTGGCAAGAAGACTAATGAAGACGAAATAAATCAGAAGAGGCCAGAACTTTGAAGATCTTTGAGGGAACGCCTTACCCATGATGTAAGTGGAGAGAAGTATATGGAAGGTGTTGGCTAGGGCTGCCTGCACTGCTCCTTTTGACTCCTGTTGCTGGGTCAAGAGTGAACAAGGGCACCCCAAGTGTGTGGGCAAAGCAGGAGCCCAGAGGCCAGGGCAAATCTACCCTGGCCAAGTGCCTTCCTTCTTTCACCACATTGCAGTGCCCCAGTCGGTGCGCGCCTCAGCTCCTCATTTACACTCTTGTGAACAAATGTTGTCACTTCTCCTACACAATGAAGTGTACATGGTGCAGGAGAAATGGCACCTACCACATGGTGACACACATCTTAAAGCTAGGGAGAGGGAGAGGGAGAGAGAGAGAGAGAGAGAAAGAGAGAGAAACACCAGTTTTATACTATAATATAAAATATAGGAAAATAAAAATTGATGTTAAAACCGTTTATAACAACTTAGCCTTTATTTTCATCTATGCCTGCACTATACATTTTAGTAGTCATCTAAGTAATCTGGTTCTAAAATCATAACGTAGGCTTTAAATTTTGAAATAATACAGTTTTCTACGTTACCAAAAATGTACCTTAGAAGCCAGTATTCAAATCCTCCAGTGTCTTCTTAGCCAAAGCAGACCGTTTTAGCATCTTCAGAGACCCTGCCAGAATGTGCGCCAGAGGCTAGGGGGAGTTTCCTGGGTCACAGTCAGCCCTTCCCCTGTTGCCAATCAGTGCGGGTGTTTATTGTAACTGGTTGCGAGAGAGCTGTGTGAGTGGCTCTGGCACCTACACACCCAGGAGCACTTTGTCACCATTAACATCTTTGGCAGGTGCAGCTGCAGCTTGTAAGCAGCCTTAGATCCCGGCCACCAAGCAGGCCAAGCCGCCCCACTGTCCCACTTACACCGCTGGTAACCCTCACCGGGATCAGAGTGCACTGGGCTCTCTTGTCCCCTCCTACCCTTCCCCACTCAGAGCCACGGCCAGTGTCCTGTTTCTGGTTCTGGTTTGGGGAGGAAGAAGGTACAGGCCCAGACCGGGGGAAGTCCGCAGGGGGGACCCCACCTGCTCACACAGCCTGTGGACTCATCATGGAGGTTCGGGTGCATCGTGATGGCTGGAGGAACCTCAGCGCCTGCCATGTGCGGGTTCTCACCTGCTGAACAAAAACTCAGAATCCCTCTGGGTGCGGGTGTAGCCGAGAGGAAGTTGAGACTCAGATGGGACAAAGGTGGAGGAGAGGGTTTTCTATTTCCACAGCACAGACAAAACCCTTTCTCAGCTGGAAATATTGATGGCTCAGCACCGGCCCCACCAAGTGGAGGGTTTGGTGGATGTCCTGAGCCGGGGTTTCTCAGGGAAATGCGAGGAGATGGTGGGAGGAGGGGAGATGCCGGTGAGAGGCTGGGGCCTGACGTCCACCCGTATGACCTCAGCGCGGGAGGTGCAGGTTATAAATAGGATTTTCCCCAAGTCAGAGCAGCTGCTTTCCCTGGGCCTGATGTTGACTCTTTATTATAATAGTGAGATACATGCAGAACAAGAGACCAAGACCTGCAGCAGAGTGTCCCCTAAACCCTTCATTCTCCATCTGGCATAATCTCGCTGATACCGAGCTGTCTCCCACTGAGTTCCAGGCCTGTTCCAGACACTGAGGTGCAGCAGTGGTGATGAAAAAGGAGGGAGTCCCCATTCTCATGCAGGCGACAGACTTGTGGGGGAGATAGAAAAAAATTAAATGGGCACAACGTCCGATGGTGATATGTATCTTGGAGAGAAATAGTCAGGAAGGAAGGTTGAGCAAACTTTTGAGTGTGTTCAGTGAACAACAATGGAGAGGGCAGAGTGTTCCAGGCTGAGAGATCAGCAAGTGCAAAGGCCCTGGGGCCACAGTGGGCTGCATGTTGAGAGCCTTAGTTACTAGTGTGGATTCTTAGATTTCTCTTGAGTCTGCATTTTGCTTTTATTTGTATTCTTCCTTTCACTTTCTTAGCTCATTAACATAAAAACCTCACCACCAATCTGTTGAATTCAGCATATTCTATTCCAGTGACTCAACGTGAAAACTTTGGTGACTTTGGGTCAACTCAGTGCATGTCTATTGAGTGGCCTCCCTGGACCCAGCACTCTGTGAGGAGCTAGCAGGCGGTGGAATTTACCTGAGGGGTCTCCACCTTGATGACCCCAGTTCATGAACTTCCTCTGTGTCCTCAGTCTCCTTCCACTCCACCTCCTCCCATCTCGTCTGGGTCATGAGTTCTGATCATGACACTCTCTCACACTTTCATCTTCTATGTCCAGCTCCTTCCAGAGGTCTCTGCCCAAAGGTCCGCCAAGCTTCTCAAAGTCAGTGCAGCCGCAACTGAGATGTATTTTTTTTCTTGGAAGTCCATTTGCTTCGAAAGCCACTAATGAGCCCCCCAAACTCCAGGAATGGCTGTTGCCTCACCCCACCCCAGCAGCCCGCATCAATCAGTGGGATTGATCCCACTGCTGCAGGACTACGCACCATCTTCCCTTTCTTTTCAGTCCTGGGATGCATACCAAACTTTCCCTCATCAAAAAGGCCCCTCATGTGGCAGACAAATACACATGGATCACCACATGTGGTCACTGCTGTAAAAAGCTACAGGATCCCAGAGCAGAGGACAGACATATCTCCCTGAGCCGGTAGAGCACAGGCCACTGCAGCAGCAAAGACCATGAAAGGAGTGAGGCAGGCATCATGCTGCAGCATCTCCCCACTCTTCCCCCAGTGCACCCTGTGTTCCCAAACCACCATCTTGGTGGGATGCCGTACTTGTGTGGTGTTAGGGGCGTGCCCATTTATTCCTTCATTCCCTTATTCATTCATCTTGTGTGTTTCCTACTCAGTGCCACTTTGGCGAGAGGAGAACTCATCCTTCGAGACCCAGCTCAGATGTTGCCTCATCCATGAAGACATGCTGATGGCCACCCAATCTTGCTGACTTTGGCCCCATGTGCAACACCCCAAGGCTGTGATCATGCTTTGATTACCTCTCCAGCCTGTGAACTCTGTGAGGACACTGGGCGAGACTCAGAGAGGAGCTCGTAAATGTGTGGTGATGGCTAAATTACTGAACAGTGAAAGGATTAAACACAGGCCATGTGTAAGTCAAGTTCACTGAAGGTCAGTTTCCTCCTCCTCCTCCTCATCTTCCTCCTCCCTCATTCAAGGACCAGGAGGCCGAGGGGCGTTACTCACCCTCACCTCCTCTGCCACTTCAGTAGTCTGGAGGTCTGTTATCTTTCATTTCAATTTGTTTACACTTTGAAGACATTTCATGGCTGTACGTCTCAGTATTGAGAACCTTAAAGGCAGGAGCCCTTCTGTGGTGCCTGAGCCAGGAGAAGACATTATGGGAGCACATGGTGTTGAGGAGGACGTGAACCGGTGTCTGGACCCCTGGGCAGTGAGAAGTGGGGAAGCAGAAACAGAGGAAGTTTTCACCCCTCCCCCACCAGGACACATTCCTACCTCTTTGCCTTTAACCAACCTGATTATGATTACCTGGGGTTCAGTGTTTCTCCTTGGGAGATTTACTGGCCACCAGACCTCAGTTCTAAGCTTTCTGCATGGCCTACTTCAAGTCAATAGTGCCTTTGGAGCCTCTGTTCCTAACTCTAAGTAAATCTGACAGTTATGCTGGCTGAGGTGGAGCCTGGATGAGTTCCTGGCATCTCACTGTAAGATGCTCAACTCTTGCTGTCCCCTGTCACTGATGTCCCCGTAACCCCAGCTTGCAATATGGTGGTGGAATGTTTTCATAGAGGAATGAAAGAGTGAGTAGGAGAAGGGCAGGTGGTGTCAGGGCGGCACTGAAATACAGGGGACAGGATTTTGCTATTGGCTGGTCCTGACCTTTTGCAACTGGTCACACACCCTGAGTGTGCACAGTCTCCTAGGAAATCAAAAGTCCAAGGCTGAGCGTGTGGTCCACAGAGGGCTGAAGGATGTGACAGAAGTGGCCCACTCACAGGAGCCTGGGGAGCCCATGGCTCAGAGCACACTGGGGAGTGGAGCCTCACTGGCAGTGTGCCCCCCTGGATGCCATCATCGTACGCCACACCACTCTGAGGATATGTGGGCTGTACTTGATTGGGAGACTGTGGGTTCCGGGGGATCACGCTTTTGCCACCTCTGTCTCCTTTCGTCTCTCTGTCCATTTTCCACCACTACCCCACTCCCTGCACAGGTGTTGTCTTCTTTGGCCGCCAGCATAAGGCACCCATTGGTGGAGTCCTGGTCGGGGTGGGTGATTTGTGGGGTTGTGAGAAAATACAACAGGACTGCGCTCGTGCCCGTGGGGCTTGGGGGAAGCTGTAGGATGGTGGAGCAAGTTGAGAATCTGCAGGAAAATGTGACAATAATACCATGGAGCTGTGTGCATAAAATGGTTATGATGGAATTTATATATTCTGTATGTTTCACATTTAAAAAAATGATAGAACGTGTCTGTGTACGTGTGTATATCTTAATGATCTAGAATGGCAAATTCTTATTTCTTATTTATTTATTTATTTTTGGCTGCATTGGCTCCTCGTGGTTGTGTGCGAGCTTTCTCTAGTTGCGGCGAGTGGGGGCTACTCTTCATTGTGATGCGTGGGCTTCTCATTGCGTTGGCTTCTGTTGTTCCAGAGCATGGGCTCTAGGCTTGCAGGCTTCAGTAGTTGTGGCTCGCGGGTTCTAGAGTACAGGCTCAGTAATCGTGGTGCATGGGCCCTCAGCACCATGTGGGATCTTCCCGAATCAGGGCTCGAACATGGGTCCTCTGCATTGGCAGGCGGATTCTTAACAACTGCTCCACTAGGGAAGCCCTAGAATGGCAAATTCTTAAGTGAAACAGACGAATGAACCACAGGCTAAAACATGGATGAGACGCCACAACATGACACTAAGTGTGAGAAGCCAGACAGAGAAGGCCAGAATTGTGCAATTCCAATTACTTGAAATATACAGAACTGGCAAATCCATAGACAAAAAGCACACAGGGGGTTGCTGAAGGCTAATGGGGAAGAGTGGGGAGGGGACGTGGCTGTATAATGAGGTCTCGATTTCTTTCTGAGGTGATGGAATGTTCTCAATTAGTACTGATGATGGTTGTACAACTTTCTATGTCAACTCTAAATCACTGAATTGTACACTTATGAAAGGGTGAATTTTATGATATGTGTATCTATCTCACTTTAAAAATCATCATGAGTAAATGTGATTTTTATAAGAGAACGTCAAAAAAACATATAATCCTGAGTTGTTTGTTTATTGGTTGGTTCTCATTCTCACTCTACTAAGCTCTGTAGACATGAGGAAAGACCTCCCAAGCGAGACAAGCACTATTTGTTCAGAGCCGGCGCTACAGACTGAGAGGCACAGACACCGCCTCTCACGTTACACTGACCCAAGCACACGCAGAAGTGCTTTCTGGTGGCAAAAAAGAAAGTTGTGATGTGAGGAAGCTGGAGGCGGCGGACAAGAAGATGGGAGGCCCGCATGACTGCCTAGGGCAACATATTTGGCTTTCCTACATTCTGCTCGGAATGCAAAGGATGAATAATGAGGAAGTTTTCAGCCGCTGAGCAAGCACTGACACTTGGGGTCTGTTGCTGCACAGATTTGTGTCTGGCTTTCCAGATTGCGTCCTGCAGGGTGTGGGGCAGGACTTCATGATTAGAGGGATGAGTTCCCTGACTCCCAGGCGTAGATAGAAAATTCTGTATTCTGGAAACCCTCTTTCAACATCTTCAAATACTCTTGGGATAAAGAATCTTTAGTCAGTGTTTTCAAAATTAACTGCAAACAGTGGTAATAATTACACTAGTGTTGAGTAAAAAAAACAATGGTAATTTTCATTACCAAAATCTCAGGATTTCTTATTTCATGAATGCCCACATTGTGGTGAGTCTACTGTGAGTCCTACACTGAAAGAAAAAAAAAAAACACATTAATCCAATGCATATTTTTCTCATCCCCAATATCGTTGCCAAGCCATCTGGTCGACCTTGCTGCAGGAGCTCCCAGGTGAAGCTCCACTGGTGCGAATCTCAGCGGGACGAACCCGGGTTGTGCAAGGGCGCAGGCGAACAGCCGCCGCCCTAACTCCTGGGGTCGCACCCAGGCCGCCATTCGTCGCGTTGCTCGGTCCGGTGTGGGCCACCGCGGGTCCAGAGACCGTTCCTAGGATCCATAGAGAGGGCTTATTCCGCGGGGGAGCCTCAGACACCCGCTTCCAACCAGGATTGCGCACGGACTCGTGGCTCCTCCGGACCATCTGTGGACAGCCCAGGCCGCACCCCGTTTCCCAAACGTTTGTTAGGGGCTCCGACCACCGAGACACAAGTGGGACGGCTGCCGCCTGGAGCGTCCTCCCCGCTCGCCCGCGACACTCCGTGTCGTACCCTGCGGTGAGGGGGCCTGCGTGTGCTGTCGACACACAAGCGCTGCGCCGAGGAGAACAGGTTACGGGAACATTGTATATGCCCCCTGACCTGAAGGGAATCCCATCTACGGAGCCCCGTAACCGCTTCGCGTGGAACCTGGAGAATTGAAGGTGGTCGCCGGGGAGCAGCTCCACTGCCGCGACGGCACTTGGATGGACCCGGGTCCCCAAGGCGGCGAGGACGCACCGCCAGACGGCCTGTGAGTCGGGCATCAAGGTCCCGCGGGAAGGAGGAAGAGGAGGCCCGCTGTCGCCCTCCCACTGCCTCCTTGTTTCTCCATCCGGGCCGGCTCCACTCCGGCGAGAGACGTAAAAAGTTGGTGAATAAGTTCGGGATCCAGCGTAGAGGCCGAGGAAAGCCAAGCGCCGTCCGAGTACATCCGTGTCTTTCCGCACCTTCGGATGACTCGGAAAAATCGAGAAAGTACGACCACCAGGACGTGTAGGACGACGTCGGGCACGGACACCGTGTCCTATAACCACGCTCAGTCTTGCGGGCGGAGGGCTACAGGGCGGGCTGGTAGACCCACCAGGACCACCCCAACCACAGCCCCGAAGCGCAAGGCCAGCCTCACACCACATGAATCTGCTCGGCCAATCTCCGGCTACAGCAGGAAGCGCCCACGCCTCGGCGCCACCGGGACAGTCGCCGCCAGCATTAGCGCCTCCCGGAACTCTGCCTCGCGCCTGGCGGCCGAGTCACAGCCCTCGCGAAAGTCGCCGAAGCTACGGAGGGAAGGGACGATCTCAAAGCGGCCGCTATGTAGCGCCCGGCAAACGACTAGAACGGACTCGGGAAGGATCCCGATGGCCGGCCGGCGAGGGTGCAGCGCGGGCCGCCCAAACGCCCGAGCTCGTCCCGGGGCGTCCGCCTCGGAGCTAGCCCCCGGCTCGGTACGACGCGGCCCGACCCCGGCAGCAGACAGAAAGGGGGAGGGAGCTGGGAACATGTCGCCGGGTGGCTGCAGCGAAGGATCCCCGAGCACACGGGCGGGTCCCTGCTCCCGGGGCGGACTTAGAGATATTGCGGCGACTCGGGCTGTGTGGAGTGAAAAACTGAAACGATGAATGTACTCGGTGAAAACATGTATGAATAATTTTTATTTGTGATTTCATAGTGGAGTCCTTGTGAAGCATTTCTTTAAAAAGTCCAGAAGCCATCAAAGAAATGAATGGTAAACTTGATCACAAATTGATCTTTACATATTCCACAAGTAAAGTCAAACAACAAACGGCTGTGTGGGGAACATCTCTGCAAATTACATGTGTAATAAGAATATTGATATCAGCTTTACTTAATATAAAAACAGAGTATTTCAAAAACATAGACATTAAGAGAATTTAGGTAAATAAATTCCGGTTAGTGCATCCCCACAATGCATTATTATCAATTGGTGTTTGGGTTACTGATAGTTTTTAAATGAGGTAGATTTATAGGTACTGACTTAGAAAGATGTTGATAATGAACTATTCAATGAAAATAGCCATTTGTAGAACTTCCAGGGTAGTTAAAAAATAATAATAATAAAGAAAAGAAAAGCCAGCACCAACAACAGGATATGCATTTATCTTTTAAAGAATCTGAGTTGGAAAGGCAAAGGAATTAGAATAGCTAAAACAACTCTGAAAAACAAGAATCAAGTCTTCCTTATAGCCTGGTGTCTGGAGCCAGAAAGATGAGTGTCTTCAGAAACAAAGATGGGCCGCACTTCCTGCTTTTCTGCCCCATACTACTACAGCTCCCAGGCAGGAGCTGGCATCCCAGCCCGTAAATGTCTCTGCTCCACCCAGCCCAGATGCAAGTGGGGACCTTGTGTAAACTTGACTCTGCAGACCTGGCCTCCTCAGCCTGTTCCCTCATTCTGGGAACCCCTAGACATTCACTCAGGCGCCCCAGTCATCCCCACCAGTGGCTGCTGGCTCGATTCTCCATGTTTTTAGCTCTTCACTTCATGAGCCATGAGTTGCTTTCCCAAGGGAAAGAACTCCCCTTACACAGCAGATGTGAACCAAGGGGACAACTGAAATTTGCACCTGGACTCATCATACACACTTTGTCCTCACATCTGGTGATTAACACCGATGAGAGTGGAGATGATACAGGCAACACCTCCTGACCCCAAGTTTACTATAAAACTTATCCAGTCATGCAGAGGGGTGCACATTGCCTCAAGGCTCTCTGACTTTTTAATGACAATATTCCTGAACAAATAATAAATAACATATAATAATATATAGCTTTTATTTATTGGCTTTTGTTATGTGAGAAGCACTTACCTATTAGATCATGTAATCACTCAACTCTCTCAAGAGGTTATGAAACTTATTCACACCTGAAAATTGTGAAGTTCAAAATGGGAAATAATTTGCCCAAAATCAAAGCTGATTAGTGGCAGAAGATGGATATTTCTTGCCTTGTGTTGTCTGTAGATTTAATAAAAATTGGTGGAACACAGGGTTTATTTATTAATTCCCAAGTACAAATATTATAATTGCTAGCCCGGAACTCAGAACTTACATTCTGTCATAGAATGTGCTGGTTATTTCACACCACTTATATGATATTCCTTAATCATGAAAACTATTGTGTATTCAGAGTGTGCACATCTCTGTGATGCATTTGAAAGACATAGGCCAAGTCAGCCCAGAGAAATATTGGACTTGGCCTCAAGAAGTGTTTGAGCTTTTGATACACACAGTTGCCTTATCCCAGTGCAGTCACCCTCAACCATTACCTCTGGATACTCTTGGACATGGAGAAGCCTGAACCAGAAAGTCCAGCATGTTTTTAGGAATTAGCCACCTTCAAATTGTGGCTATAATCTTCATCAAAAAAGGGAGACCTGGGCTTCCCTGGTGGCTCAGTGGTTGACAGTGCCCCTGCCGATGCAGGGGACACGGGTTTGTGCCCCGGTCCGGGAAGATCCCAGATGCCGCGGAGCGCCTGGGCCCGTGAGACATGGTCGCTGAGCCTGCGCCTCCGGAGACTGTGCTCCACAACGGGAGAGGCCACAACAGTGAGAAGACCACATACCGCAAAAAAAAAAAAAAAAAAAAAAAAGGGAGGCCTCTTAGAGCCATCTCAGAGGAACCTGCACAGGGATGTGATGCTGGAGAACAACAGTCATCTGTTCTCTGTGGATGACACTGTCAGCATTTATTTATTTAATAAAAAATCATCCAGAGTAGCTTCCCCAGAGTGCACTCCCCTCCCCACCCTGACACATATACACTCATAAAGCACTTACTAAAATCTGGACGAAATGATCTTGTTCATTTGTTTACTTCATCTTTGCCATTTCAAAAGATGTAGACTTTCCGATAACTGTAGTATGTCTTTCTTGCGGCTCCATATCTAACACTCAGACCAGTGCTGGGGGCTCACTGCATGGAGGCCTTAAATGGATAAATAAGTGCATTAAATATTTTCCAAAAACCATTCTGCTGTGCAAACTCGGGTGGAGTTTAACCCTACAAAGTTACACAGAACAGATATTGTCCCTTTAAAATTCAAGTCATAGGGTTGGCATTGAGTTATACTATTGGATTTTTCTTTTTTGAAAATAAAGTTTAATCCACTATAGAACAATTGATTCACACTGGTCAGAGGGAAGTGTGAAAAAATGATCCTGCAGTCTGTCAAAGTGCTGGGACCTACACATCAACAGACAGTTCCTTAACATCTGAAGTAATGGTCAGCATCCTTCTGTTCTGGGGAAGGGCTGGTGGTGCTGCCAGAGCTCAGGACGCCCTTCCCTGTGCTGTTCTTTCCTGTTGGCCTTGCTTCTCCTCCTGATGTGAACCTGAAGACCACACGCAGATCCCAAATCAGAACTCCAAATCCATATACATTTTTCCACAAATGGTTTTTACCTCTACAAGTAGATGTGATTTCCCAGCCGTAATCAGGAGAAGAGGTGTAGAGGAAGAAAGAGGATTCCCAGAGTCCCAGCTCTAGGTGGGCTCCAGGCTCTTGAGATTCCATGTGGAGAGGGGCCTGGTCAGTGAGAGAACAGGACCTGTAGTCAACTGCAGATTTCCTTGAAGAAGAAGTCTTCTCACACCTTGTAAGGCCAATGCAGAAATACCACTCCAATGGTGTCCTAATTCTTTGAGCACATTAATCTCTATTCATCTAACTTTATGTACATTCCTTGGCTTCTGAGAAAGTGCTCTTTCTGTTACTATTATTCATGTAGCAACTTTTGTTTCAGTCTCTCCCTTTTGTTGATTTACTGTGTCTTAATCTCCCTGACATCCCACCTTCATTTTATTTTTCAGTCATTTTACTCTTAAAAATAGTATACATCATCAATGTATCAATATCATGTATCTAATTGTTGCTATATTCCTCCATTTCACATCTTTTCTCTGTGTTAAAGCCAATAATTGACACATATTTAGATTAGCCTTGTGAGGATTTGCAAAATTCTCCTTCCCCTAAGTCACTGTAGCTATTTCTTTTCTCTTTTTTTCAGACATGGAAGGTGACCTTAAAAAACATGAAATGATACCAATACAGCATGCGTTCAGGAAGGACCCATTTATCTGCAGGTCAACGGTATGTTTCTTGGGGATGAACTCAGTCGTCACATAAGAGACCTGGTAATGGGATAAAATAGGAGTTCATGACAATCTGCTGATGGATAAAACGCTTGAGCATAAATTCTGTCCCAGTAGAATATTTGGAATGCTTTAAATTTTGGAATAACATTTCCCTGAAGACAAACTGGAACTTCAGTTTCAATAAAAGGGGAATTGCCTCCACATAGCTCATGTATATAACGTGTGAAAAATAAAGAAGACTTAAAATTTAATCAGAAAGTTATGCAGGCGAGAGGCTACAAAATAGAAAATCAGTGTGAATTCACCAAGTAACACTGCATGTGAATAGAACGAATATGGGCAGTTTATTTTAAAAGAAGACTACCAGTGAGAGAGCAGACTAGAGGCACTACGTAGAGAAATGAGTACATGGACGTGCGTGAACATCTGTAACAACTTCTCCTTTCCTTGCACATAGCAGAGTCTTCACTCTGGAGGAGAGTCCATGGAATGTAATGCATGTGAGGAGATTTCACATGCAACAACGTGAATTTCACAGGTATTAACTCAAACAGGAGAGAATCCCTATAAATGCTATGAATGTGGGAAAGAATTCAACTAGAGCCTTCACCTTTATATACACCAAAAATTCACACAGGAGAAAAATCCTAAACTTGTCACTAATCTGGAAGAGTCTTTGGCCAATATTCCTTTTTTAAGTATCAATAACATAAGGTGAATTATACTGCAGAGAAACCATATAGATCCTATCAATGTGGGAAAGCTTTAGTCAATGCTCTAAACTTAGATGGCATGAGAGAACTCACCCTGGAGGGACCCCTACAAATGTTATGACAGTGAGAAATAGCTCAGCTGGAGTTTTGCCTTTACACACATGAAAAATCACACTGGAGAGAAACCCTAAAAACGAAGTGAATGTGGAAGACCCTTCATCAGAGGCCAACTTTCATTCAGATATATGAGCTCAAATAGCAGAGAAGTTCTATGTCTGGAATAAATCTGGAAGAGCTTTCAGTTGAAACTTGGTTACTTCAAAGTCGTGGACTCATTCACACTGGAGAGGAAACCCTGTGAGTGTCATCATGTGGGAAAACATAAGACAAAGCCATGACCTTAGACATCATGTGAGAAGTCACATTGGGAAGAAGCCCTATAAATATAATAAATGTGGAAGAACTCTTAGATGCTGCTCTCACATTTATATGTACCAGAGAACTCAAGAAGAGACACTCTATATCTGCAATCAATGAGGTAGAGCCTTCAGCTAGAATTTCTCTTTCTTCAACCACCGGGACACTCAAGTGAAGAGAAACCCTACACCTGTACTCATGGTGGAAGAGCCTTCAGTTGGAGCTCCAGTCTCAGCACACACAGAGAACTCAGAGTCAGCATTAATTCAACTAATCTTGTTACTTCCATTTTTAATGTATCATTTCTCTCATAAATTAAAAGAAAATTATAAATTAATTTACTCTTTTACAAGGCTGCTACTCCTGGAGAACTGTGTGTACCTGGACAGAAAAATTCCAAGAACTCAGAGTCAGGCAGTGGTTTATCCCCTATATTAGCATTTTGGAGCCAAAGGATTTTTCTCACAAGAAGGGCAGATACCTATCTCGGTACTGAGAAACTGACAGATCATTGCAGACATGGAGCAATCCATTTCCAGATTGTTTTAGAACAGCAGGCTTGAATGTACTAATTCATGGAAACATAAAGCACTGCCCCTCAGAGCTTCATTTGTAAGTCTGCCTGCCAAAGATCTACTCTTTGCTCTAGATGAATAATCCTCAAAACAGAAAGTGCTTGGAGAAAGATGAGCATACAGAG
This sequence comes from Orcinus orca, assembly GCF_937001465.1. Classification (NCBI taxonomy): domain Eukaryota; kingdom Metazoa; phylum Chordata; class Mammalia; order Artiodactyla; family Delphinidae; genus Orcinus; species Orcinus orca. Next base: position 4,055,773 of record NC_064572.1, read on the forward strand.
AAAGCCCATTTTGTAAGTTAAACCTGCAAGAAAGCTAGTTAGGGAGAGGCTAGGTCCCCGTCTTTAGATCAATTGCTTTTTCTTTGTTGGCCAAAACATTCATTATAACACTGAGGTCAATTGAAGACCAATGACTTAAGGCATGATGTATTCAAAGGGTCTATAAAGCACAGGATGTTGGGGCAACATTTGTCGGTGTATGTGCTCCTGTGAATGCATGTGTGTGTGCATGTGCACACACACACACACACAAACACACACACACACACAGAGAAAAAGGGAGATAGACTAGAGTATCCATCTGATCCCTAAAGGGAAAATGTCACTCAGGATTCAAGGCCATAAATGTGTCATGCAGGAGAAGAATCATATAAGTCACATATATTCATGGATTCAATTTTCAATTATTAACAAATATTTACTGAGTCCATCTCATAGTTCAGAACTTAAACTTTTATGAGGATTTAATTGTAAATGATACAATGCCTTTCTCTTCATATAACTGTACATTCTAATGCAGGCAATAAAAATACACTGCAAAATAGAATACGTGCATAAGGGTTTACACATTGTATAATTACAAAATGCTTGCCACTAGTCTACCAAGAAAAGTTGGCACTTTATAAAAGAAAATTGACATTTAAAACATTGTCAATTCTGGAACTTTGGAAGGCCATATATTTCAGAGTCTCTGCATTATTAAAAAATATTTTACACAATTCTGAACCTTAGAAAAATCTATTCTGCATGACTTTGAGAAAGCAAAGCTTGATTCTCCTTCCTAAGGGTCAGCTTTGTTGCTTATTGTATTATGAAATAAGTATTTTTGAATTAATTGTTTGAATTCCAAAGTAGTTTTTGAAAATCAATCGTCATATTTATAAATGCAGAAGATAAAGCACTGAGTGAAGAAAACAAAACATAAAATTATATCTATGCCATAATTATAGTTGAATTAAAATATAATACCTATATTACTATAAACAAAAATAATCAATAAACAATCTATAATAAGATTTAAAAAGTGTTTTATTTGAACCAAACTGAGGACCAGCTCAGAAGCCGTCTTCTGAGGTTGTTACCAAAAGCAAGTTCCTTTGCTCAACGCACAGTGAGACCAAAAACACTGAAACATCCAAGTGTGAAGCACACGATAGTTTATGGCAGGGCCACACAAGGAGACAGGTGGCTCATGCCCCCAGAAAACTCAAACTCCCCGAAGCATTTCAGCAAAGCATTTTGAAAGGCCAGGTGAGGGAGGAGCATAGTTGGTATTGCAAAATTCTTGGTGCAGGAATCCTTTGTGCATGTAGGTCAGGTCACGATGTTCCTGTAAACCTCCAACAAAACAAGTGTTATTCTCTTTTCTGCAACTTGTTTATGGCTATATGAATGGAAAAGTGTTATACTCTTAAAGGTCAGAGTCTTGAGAATGGGCAACCCTGTCTATTTCAGGCTATGGACAACGTTCTTAACTCTAAGCACCAGCAACCGAATACAAAGATTAAAGTTAAAGAAACAGATCTAATATGGAGTCAGATTTGTTCTTCCCTGTTACAAGATTACTCTGAGAAACTGTTCTCAAGAAACACTGTTTCCAGCACAGTTTTATATCTTCTCAGAACAAAGAACATTAAACAAGTTAGGGATGCATTTGGAGAAAAACAACAACAGAAAGCACAAATCAGCATGTACAGAGCGAGCCAGCATGACCCACCACCAGGGAAGAGAGTCTCATCATCAAATGAGGATGAGCATTGGTGTCCCAGGAAGAGAGATATTTAATCTTTAGTTTTAACATGATCATTCTTTACTTCTGGTCAATGTGTCTTTTTCTGTAATAATTAAAGCAGGTGTATAATGTATGTTCGATAGGCCACACACAGGCTATTTCAGCTGCATGAAATTTAAGTTAATTCATGTATAAGCCAGAATAACATCCCATACCTCAACATGTGGAAATTTCTTTTATCATTACCTACCAAAAAAAAAAAAAAAGAGGGAGCATTTTAATAATTAAATAGAGGAAAATTCAGATCTCATAGGAAGAGGCAGTTCTTCAAATTGACTAAATTTAACTTTATGAAAAAGCCACACACACACACACGCACGTGCACACACACACACACACAAAAAAAACTTAGGCCCGAGATGGGAAATCTGGGCTCCTCACACCAGACATGAAGGATTAGAAGGCACCTGCTGGCTCCTGCCTTGTTGCCACAGTGCCAGACCTGTGGCTGCAGCCTGGAAGCCAGGGGACCTAGAGGTGGACTCACTCGTGAGCCCCAACCGGCCCGGGGCCCGGCAGCTGTGCCTCCGCCCCCGGCCCTGGAAGGAGACCCTCGGTGTGGGCGGAGCCTGAAGTCCCCGCCCCAGGCTCGATGCAGTGCAGCCAGAACTGCCCGGGAGCCCTGGCCTCGGGCCGCGCTGCGCTGGTCACTCCTCGTCCCTCCCGGCCGCCGCCCCCGAGGGAGGCGTGAGGAGCAGAAGGCAGCGATCTGTGCAACAGCTGATGGTCACTGTGGCCTCTGTGTGACTTACCTTGAATGTCCCGCTCACGAGAGCAGCCTGTTTGTGGCCCACGGAACAGACACTGAGCATCTGCTTTCATTGTTAAGGAAAAGGACGCATTGACCAGAAGTAAAGAATGTTGGTGTTAAAAATACAAATGAAATGCCCCGGGTCCTAAGATGCCTATGCTGGTCCTCCTTTCATGGTACTTTGCCCTTTCCAGGTGCCATGGGCATGCTGTCTCGCTGGGCACCTGCTAGTCTCTGTTTTGTTTTGTTTTGTTTTTCCCTTGAAGGGCTTTATCCCTGACTTGGTTGATATTCTTCTTCTCAGGAGACATACAGCTGTGCTGGAAACCCTGCATCTGAGCAGCAGATCCTCAGAGCTATCCGAGCGGCTGGCTTCCAGTCTGTAGGCCTCACTTTGGCCCACATACAATTGTTTTCTATTCCTATGATAGATTGTTTATTGATGATTTTCCTGGACACAGCTGCTCTTGCCTGAGAGCCGGCCTCTTTCTCCAGGGACGCGGACCCGTCCCAGAGCTCATGGGTCTCGGGGGCCTCACTCCCGGGGCACCATCCTCACCACCCTGCAGGCAATGGACCGCGGGCGGCAGCTCCAGGAACCTCGGGGACAGCAGGGGAGGGGCTGCAGGCACCTGCAAATCAGCAGCTGCACCCACCATCGCAGGGACCCTCCCACCCCAGGACGCCTCCGCATGCACAGCCCCAGCTCCAGGCTGCGGGAAAGACTAACCCCCGACATTGAGGAAGCCCCCAAGGCCAGCGTGTCCTCAGCCTTCTCACACAGAAACCTGGAGGCCGCCTGGCCCTGGTGCCTGAGAGCCTGGAGCCCCCTCTCCTTCTGTACCTTCCTCCCCACACCCCCGAACTTCAGGGCACCCTGGCTCTCACCCCAGGAACTCAAACCCACCCAGCCTCTGCCCCTCAACAGTTTTCAGAGTCTGGAGGTGTTCCTGGTAGTGGAGGGGACACAATCTAAGAAGGGCCGCCAGAAGTCACCAGCGCCAGCCCTAGTGTCCCTGCTCCCTCCCCTCTTCCCAGCCTCCTGGCCTTAAAGGAAAGTAACTTTCCTGCTCTTAACACCTTTGTTTCAAACCTCCTTCACCCCAGTGGCCAGAATTTCCCTCTTTGGTCCCAACAGGCTGCTGTGCTTTGTGTTGAATGAACTCTAGATCCAGACACCAGGGTGAGACTAGGTGTTCAAGAGGGCGGGGTACTTGCGCAAATAACTGAAGTGAGCCGCCTCAGCATCTCAGGGGCACCCACACCCACAGCTGCATCCTGCCCACTCAGCCGCCACCCTAATGTCTTAGGCTCCTCCTGCCTACACCCCGCAGCAGGACTAGCTGTGCATTGCATTCTGTGCTTGTGTTTCCCGGGGACCCTCCTGGCTCATCCCTGGCTGTGCACACGCCACCTGGCCTCCCCATCTCCTTCTCAACGAAGCTGCCCTGACAGGCTGCCACCATATAGTGTGCACGCCTTGCTTCTTGCTGGTGATAAACTAACAAAGCATTATTCTGTATCCATCTATTATGACGCACGCTGATTACCCCCATTGTTTGACTATCTGTAACTCATATTTTAGTACTTAGCTGTATTCTAAAGTGTTGTGAAGAAAATTTTCAATTATGTAAAATAATGTCCTTTCAAGTGACTCAGAAGGGAGTGTGGCCAGCAGAAACATGGCCCCTCAAGTTGTCCAGGCCCCAATCCCCAGTATGAAGATGTAAAGTCACCTGGCAAAAGGGACTTGTGTAGGATGATTAAGTTAAAGGTATTGATCTGGGGAGACCCTCCTGGGTTATTTGCGCTGGTGCACTGTGATCACATAGGTGCTCGGAAATGAAAGAGAGAGTTAAGAGGGTCACAGGTGGAGGAGACGGGAGGACGTGACCGAGGCAGGAGTGAAGTGGGTGCTGGGGCCACAAGAAATGAGTGTGGCCTCTTCTAGAAGCTGGTGAAGGAACAGACCTTCCCCCAGAGCCTCCAGAAGGAACACAGCGCCGTTCACACCTGATGATGTCCGCACAGTGACACCCATTTTGGACTTCTGACTCCAGGACTGTAAGAGAATGAACTTGTGTTATTTGTTATATCAGCAATAGGAAACAAATACTTGTAGGGAAGTGTATCTTTTCTTATTTTTTAAGCAGGTTTATTATAACACTGGTAAGTGAAATTTCCTTGTATTGTGAGTTAGAGTGAGGAGGGGTGACACTGATAATGTTTCCTCAAAGAAATCATTTCAGAGCCCCTCTCCTGTGATGAAAGAGCGGATCATGACCAGGGGAGCCTCAGGGCACCAAGGGGAGCAGCTGTGTGCCCAGCACCTGACTGAGGAGGTCTGAGGGCCTCTGAGTGGGAGAGGGAGATGCTGAGAAGCTTTCTAAAGTCTCTGCATCTGCACCTAACCAGGAGCTGAGCACCGGGCGTCCATGTGGAAGCAGGGATGATGCCTCACTGTCCTTATTTCTAAAGCAGAGATGAAAATATTATCATGTCATAGAGCTGTGTGGAGAATTACATGAAGTAATGTGTGTATTAGCACATATCTCAGGGCACGTAGCAATCCCCGATAAGCCCTATGACTGATTTAAGATAATTATGTGCTACTTGTCTAAATGGGCCACAGGTGGTCAGTCTTAGCATTGGATTCTGTTCCTGCTTTGGACCCTTCTCCTCGCTCCTGACTTGTTTCTACTTCTCCATCCCCCTTGATCCACACGGACATAATGACTTCCAGCTGAAACTCCACTTTCCCTTGTATGTGGTTGGAGGGTGGGCCGGAAGTAGCCTTCCTCTGTGCCCACCTGAACCCTAAATTTCAGAACCTTATTTAATCCTCGTAACAAAGCACTGAGGCAACACAAATATTCTCCTGATTTTCGAGAACACAGAACTGAAATTTGGTGCTTTAGTAACTTGGCCAGGATCGCAGAGTGAATGAGTGAGTGACCAAGATTTAAATCCAGGCAAGTCTGATTCCTGGGCCCTCTCAACCACAGGAAGGTCACCTCCTGTGCTACTCAGAGCTTAGTGAGTGTACTGGTGTTTTTTTTGAAGTAGTCTTCAAGTTCTTGTAACAGATTTCTCTTATTGCCAAAGTACTTTATATTTATTGTAGCAAGCTTTAAAAATATTGATAAACATGAAAGAGATATTTAAATTCACCTGTAACTCACAACCTCAAAAATCTACCTGTATGAGAGGATCTCTTTTGTTTTATTTCCTTTCCATTTAAATATTTGCCTGATATAGAAGGTACTAGATTTGTTTCCCCAAATTCTTATTGCTGAGCACTAAAGATTATTTCTCAGCTTAGAGTAAGCATTCTGATAGTTAAAATATTATACCTAATTATTTATTTGATATAATTTCCCAGAAATGACAACAGAAATTTCTAGGCCAAACAGAAAACCTTTTAAAGGCTTTTGTTTTTCATGTACCGCAAAAGGGCCAAGCAGAAAAAAACTTGAAGAGCATGCAGGTCTTCATGGATGAAAGCTAGAGTCTTTGTTAGCGGGTAAGATATTATATAAAAACATTCTTTTCTCTTAACATAAAGGAAAATATTTCAGTCTAAATTTATACAGATAGGTTGATTTCCTTTGCTTTCTTCTAGTAACCATTTGTATTTCTTCATTTGAATATTCCCACTTATGTATCATGCCAATTTTTCTGCTGCAACGTTTATAGTATTATATATTTGTAGGAATTATTTTTAGGAATATCAGACTTCCGTGAAACATGTTATAAATAACATTTTGACTTTGTAGTTCTCCTCTTATTTCTTGACCTATAAGACTTGAACAAAGATTTTTCTATGTAGCTTGGCCTAGCTGTTCATTGGGTTCTGTGCCTGTGTTTCCCATGGTCCCCTCCTGGCTCATCCCTGGCTGTGCAGACCCCACCTCATCCTCCAAGAAACCTCTCTGCCCTGGCAAGACGGTATCCACACAGAATGCTCCCCTTCTTTTGCCACTGAAAATTAAGAAACCATTGTTCTAGGCCAGTCTATTGTGACCCACACTGATCTCACTGTTTTATTATTTGTAACTCATATTTAGTAGTTGATTATATTCTCAACTGTTGTTAAAATGCTAGTTGATTGTGTAAGATAATGTGCCTTGAGGTTGCACAGAAAGGGTAGTGGGGTTGACAGAATAATACCTCCCCCCCACCCAAATATAACTGTTCTAATCCCCAGAACCTGTGACTATGTTACGTTACATGACAAAAGGGACTTTGTAAGTGTCACTAAGGATTAAGTAAGGATCTTGCATTTCCCCAAAGAAGACATACACATGGAAAATAGGCATGTGAAAAAATGCTCAACTTCACTAATTATTCTAAAAAATGCAAATCAAAACTACAATGAGGTATCATCTCACTGCAGTCAGAATGGTCATCATCAGAAAGTCTACAAATAATAAATGTCGGAGAGGGTGTGGAGAAAATGGAACCCTCTTGCATTGTTGGTGCGAATGTAAATTGGTACAACCATTATGGAGAACAGTATGGAGGTTCCTTAAAAAACTAAATATAGAATTCCCATAAGATCCAGCAATCCCAGTGTTGGGCATATATCCAGAGAAAACGATAATTCAAAAGAGTCATGCACCATATTTTTATTGCAGCACTATTTACAATAGCCAAGACATGGAAGCAAATTAAATATCCAATAGAGGAATGGATAAAAAAGATGTCGTAGATGTAAGATCCGTTGGCCCGGGTGAAAGGAGCCCCTGGGGGTAAGAGAAAACATCGACCAGTATGAGGTAGGAGAGGCATTGGGACCTAACGACCTCACCTGTTCTGGGAATCAACAAGAGACTCTAACTTCCTGCCCAGAAAACAATGGGGCTGATGGGAAGGAAAAACAGACCAACTAACACCTGGCCCTGCTGTATCCTCACCAAATAAGGAATTACCCTGTATAGCAAACCACCCCCTCCCCTTGCAAGCTGCCTTTTGCTTTTACCCCAATAAAAATCCCCCTCATCCAGTACTGGACGCGACTTCTCTAGCCCCTTTCTCTCCGACCAGTGAACCTCGTCCGGGAGCTCTCCCTAATAAAGCTCACTTGAAGCTTTCCTTTGTTTCATGGTGCCCTTTGTTAAGATCGGACCTTACAGTAGATATATACAGTGGAATATGACTCAGCCATAAAATAGAATGAAATAATGCCATTTGCAGCAACATCGTTGGACCTAGAGATTATCATACGTAGAGAAGTAAGTCAGACAGAGAAAGACACTTATATATGAAATCTAAAAAGTGATACAAAGGAACTCATTTACAAAACAGAAATAGACTCACAGACATAGAAAACAAACTTCCTGTTACCTCTTTCTGGAAAGGGGGAGAAAGTGAAATGAGGAGTTTGGGATTAACATATACGCACTACTGTATATAAGGTATATAAACAACAAGGACCTACTGTATTTCTCAGGGAACTATATTCAATATCTTGCAATAACTTACAATGGAAAAGAATCTGAATATATATATATATATACATATATATATATATACATACATATATATATATATGGATTACTTTGCTCTACTCCAGAAACTAGCACAACATTGTAAACCAACTATAATGCAATAAACTTTTTTTTAAAAAAAAACTAAAGATCTTGACCTAGGGAGACCCTCCTGGGTTATTTCTGAGGGTGCACTTTGATCACATAGGTCCTCAGAAGTCAACAAGAGAGTTAAGAGGGTCACATGTGGAGGAGATGTGAGGAAGTGACCGAGGTGGGCATGCTGTGGGTGCTGGGGCCACAAACAAGGAGTGTGGCAGTCTCTAGAAGCTGGTGAAGGAACAGACCTTCCTCCAGAGCCTCCAGAAGGAACACAGCACCGTTCACACCTGATGTCCGCATAGTGAGACCCATTTTGGACTTCTGACTCCAGGACTGTAAGAGAAGGAACTTTTGGTAATGTGTTATATCAGCAATAAGAGACTAATACAGGTAGGGGAGTGTATCTTTTATCAAAGGAGAGATTTATTATAACACTGGAGACTGAAGTTCTCTTGGGTCAAGGAGTTAGAAAGAGGAGGGGTCACACTGACAATGTTTCCTCAGAAAGTCAATTCCGAAGCCCCTCTGTTAAGAGGACAGAGAGGGAGCAGTGAGTGGGCAGATGCTTTAGAGCTTCTAGACCATCTGAGTTCAGAGAAGGAGATGCTGAAGCAGCCTCCAGAGGTGTGTGCATCTGCGTCTCACCCGGGAGCTGGGCATAGCCCCCAAAGGTGAGCATCCAGAAGCAGGCAGCTGGCCCACAGGCAGAAGACAAGAGGTTAACCAGAGAAAGAATTCCCTTATACCCCAATGTGCTTTATGTAAACTCATTTTGCTTCTTTCTCTTTCTTATTATACCTAGTGGAAAGTGAAAGCAATATTTTATTTAGTACTTAAATAAAGTTGTTTGTGTGTGTGTGTGTGTGTGTGTGCTGCATTGGGTCTTCATTGCAGTACACGGGCTTCTCATTGCAGTGGATTCTCTTGTTGTGGAGCACCGGCCCTACAGTTCACGGGCTTCAGTGGTGGTGGCTCGCAGGCTCTAGAGCGCAGGCTCAGTAGTTGTGCCGCATGGACTTAGTTCCTCTGCGGCATGTGGGATCTTCCCGGACCAGGGCTCGAACCTGTGTCCCCTGCACTGGCAGGCAGATTCTTAACCATTGCACCACCAGGGAAGTCTTAACTAAAGTTTTATAATTTGTTTTATTTTACAAAATTAAGATTAAGCTTATAAGTGGGAGACAAATACCTTTCACAGTTCCCCAAGGCTGAATTGAACTGTGCTTGTGTTAGAGGGGGCTCATCCAAGTCGACATGGGGGCGCCCATAGGAAAGACACAAGCTGGCCCTGAATGACACAGATATCTCAGTCCTAGAGCCCCCCTTCCTTTCTGTGTTATGTTGGACAGGGCACCTACTGTCTCTAACTCTTTGTTTCCCTGCTTCTGAAGCAGAGGTGACAGTACCACTATGTCACAGAGCTGTGTGGACAATTCCGCAGACAATGTGTGTATCAGCACACATGCAAGGGCAAGTAGTAATGCCCAAGAATCTAAGTGACTAGTTGGTGATAATTATTATCTGCTTGCCCAAAGCACAGGGGTGACCTTTCTTAGTGCCGATTCTGGTCCTGCTGTGTATCTTTTTATCTCTCAACGCTCCTTTCTTCTTCTTGATCCACCATGACCTGAGCCTTCCTGCTGAACCTCCACTCTTCACTGTGGCTGGAGTGTGAATGTGAAGCAGCCTCCCCTTCACCCACTCTGAGCCCTTTACTTTCAGGAAACAAGTCTGTGAAGCAGTAGCACCACCTCCTTGTTTTCCTGATGGCAAAACTGAGACTTGAAGCTTTTAGCTACTGGGCCAAGATCACAAGGTAAGTGACCAAAAGTCTAACTGAGGCAACATGAATCCTGGACCTTCACACCCACAGTTCACTTCTCACAGAAGTCGGCTCAGAACTCAGCAAGTGTATTCATGTTTCCTTTGAAGTAGCTTTTATACGTTTCTCTTATTACCAAAATACTGTATATTTATTGTAGCAAACTTTGAAAGTATTGATAAACATGAAAGAAAACATATAAATTCACCTCTAATCCCACCACCTAGACAATCTACCTTTTAGAGACGATCTCTCTTCATATGTTGGTTTATTTCCTTTCCATTTTAAATATTTGCATGATATAAAAGGAATTGTGTTTTGTTGCCCCAAATCGTTATTGTTGAGCAGGTAAGATATTTTCTTATTTTAGAATAAACATCCTGATAGTTAAAATATTGCAACTATTTTTTTTTGGTATAAATTCCAGGAAATGAGAATTCAAAACTCTGGATCAAAACAGAAATCGTTTCCAAAGCTTTTTAATGTTTATGTACCACCAAAGGGCCAAGCAAGAAAGGTTACAGAGTTTATAGATCTGCAGTGGATGAAAGCTACAGTTTCTGTTAGTGGGTGAGATATTGTATTAAGACTCTTATCTCAATAGAAAAGAAACTAATATCTCAGTCTAGCTTTTATGGACAGGTTGAATATTTTCCATTTTCTAGTAATCATTTATACTTATTTACATGAGTGTTCCAGCTTATGTTTCTTGCCAATATTTTTCTGCTGGAATTTTCACTTAATTATATATATCTAGGAGCTATTTATTAGGAATACTAGACTTCTGTTGTGTATGTTAAAAATAGAATTCTGAGTTTGTAGTTCTCCTTTCACTTTTTGACATTTAAATGTTTAACAACGTTGTGTACTAAAATCCATTAAGCTTTTTGTGTGTGGTTTAGCATTCAGGATAATGCTTAGGTATTAGTTTGCTGGGGTGGATATAATAAAATACCACAGCCGGGGGTGGGGCCTTAAATGACAGAAATATATTTTCTCAAACTTCCAGGGCCTGGAAGTCCAAGTTCAAGATGTGATGAGGTGTGGTTTCTCCTGAGACCTCTCTCCTTGCCTTGTACATGGCAGCCTGCATGCTGTGTGCTGTGTGTGCACATCCCTAGTATTTCTCTGTGTGCCCAGATTTCCTCTTCTTAGAAGGACACCAGCCAGATCAGATTAGGGCCACATTAAATCCTCGGTTTAGTTTATTCATCTCTTTAAACGCCTTATTTCCAAATACGGTCACATTCTGGGTTACTGGAGATTAGCGCTTCAACATATGGACTCATGGGCAAAATTCAGAGCCTAACAGCTTAGAAACGTCTTCCCCACCTCAGATTATAGAAATAGCTATATTTTCTTCTTGAAGTTTATAATATCAAATTTTATATTTAAATGATATTTGGCCTTTATTTTGATGTGTGGCATGCCTCTTATTGAAAGATAGGTGCACAGGTAACATAAATGTATAGTTTACAGAATAATAGCAACATAAATGCCTATCTTCTCATCACCCACCTTAAGAAATAGAACCTTCTATTTCCTTTGTGCGTCTCAACGATCTGATGTTCCCTTGCTTTCATTAGAGATTTCCACATTTATATGAATTCCTAAACAATACGTTGGCTTTTCCCCTTTGGGTTCTTTACACGAGTAGAATCACACTGATTTTCCTTTTGTGGTGTAGTGGTTATTTTGTGTTCAACATTGGATTCTCAGATTCATCCGTGTTGATGCATGTAGTCAATTTAATTTACTGCTCTTTAGTAGTCCATATGGTTGTAAAAGCAAGACAACAGCTCCAGTAGAATCACTTATGCTAAGTCCCACGTCACCAAACTGAGATCTAACGGAAGTAGTTTCAGCTCTCCCAAAAGGAAAACTTGCACTAGTTAATCAGGTATCTCCTGACCAGCACTAGTTGGGTTATCTGCCTGACAGAACCCTGTCTCACCTAAAGGAGATTTCTCTTCACTAACTCTCCAGCTTTTGAGCCTGTGTAGCTGGTTCCTGCTATTTTCTGCCTACAAACGTTTTTCATTCGTACAACTTCTCAGAGCTGCTTTCTGTGTGCTAGAGAGAATGTTGCCCGATTCATGATGAATCAGGCAATAAAGCCAAAAGATCTCCAAATGTACTCCACTGAATTCTGTTGAACACTTTCAATATCCCTAAATCCATCCAATCTATTGTTAATAAATATTCGAGTGTTTCTGGCCCTTTACTACTATGGAAATGGCTCACACGTCTCAGCTCTATGCCTTGGGTGTGATGTTAGGGGTGTGCTCTCCCAGCCACACAGTGTAATGAAAGAAGCTGATATTCCTGTGAGCAGGGAGTGACAATTCCTGCTGTTCCCAATCACAAGCAACTTTTTTATTTCCTTTCTTACAAGTTTCCCGGATGGTGAGGTGAGAAATGGTATTTTATTGGGGTTTTAATTTGCATTTAATTTATTACTAATGACACTGAGGATCTTTTTAAGTGTTCATTCAGCATCTGTATTTCATCCTCCATGAAATGCCTGTTTAAGTCTTTCTGACTTCTTTTCATCTTTATGTTGAAAGTTCTTTGCACTGATTACACATATCACCTCCCACTTCATGGCTGTTCTTTCCTTTCTTTTTAGGATGTCTTTTGACGAGCAGGAGTTTTAAATTGTAATATTGTTAATTATACTTAATAAATATGGTATTTACCAGGTTTTCCTATATGATTTATACATTTTGTGATTTTTTTACAGGAAGTTCCTCATTCCCCTGATGTTATAAGAACATTCTCTTATGTATGCTTCTACAGATTTCATGTTTTTTTGTTTCACCTTTAATCATCAATTTACCTGGAATTGATACTTATGCATTTTCTCTGAAAATCAGCATGTTTTCTTCCAGCCGAGCTTGTGGGGAGAAGATGCCACCCCCTCCAAAAAATCTCGCTGCACCCACAGCTCCCTCTTGGGCTCAGAATCCATCTCTGAAGGCTAGAGGGGCTACAGGAAAAGATAGAATAAGACAAGGGGTCAGAGAAAGGTGGGGCTGCTGTTTTCCATGATGCTGTGGAAGCTCTCTCGCCAACAAGGGCCACGTGAGAGGAGCCCATGCGGACGATAAAAGAACACAGCCTCTTATCTCTGGAGGAGTAGCACATGTCAGGAAAGCCCCAGGGATATGGAAACACTCTGTAGCAGGAGGGTCCTCAAAGATTTCACAGCAGCAAAGTGGCCAGTGTGCCTGGAGCACGTGCGTGTGCACGAGAAGGAGGGGGCCGCCAGGATGCTGGTTGCTGTTCGCAAATTTCTGCCTGCAGATTAGCCCCCGTCTCCCGAACATCCCACACTGGGCAAACTGTCAGGTCCTCCTCTGAGTCCAGCGACAGCAGACACTCCGCTGCCTCAGGATGCTCTCTACTTTGCTTTCCCACTAGAAGATGAGATTCTTAAAGAGACAGATTTTGTCCTTTTCCTTTTTGTGTCCCTACTGATAAGAAGTTTCACTGCTCAATAAATAATAAATAAACAAACAAAAGAAAGCAAATGTGTGAAGGTAACATTTTCCTCTGCTTTCATCTCTTTCCAGTGGGAACCAGGTACCGTAGGAGCCCAGAGCCGCTGCTAAACAGAATCTGGAAATGGTCACTTCTGCTTTTCACCACGTGGGAGGGTCTGAGGGATGAGTCTCAGGTCAGAGCTTCCCGGTGACAGTGAGTGAATGGAGAGCCCCTCCTTCAGTGTGTTCTTTCCATGAGCAGCTGAAGTCTGTGGCTCAGGGCCTGAGCACTCACCTGGCTCGGCTTTCCTTGCACACCCTCCATGGCTGTCCTGATTCCCAGGGGCCCACCCAGTAAAGAAAAAGATCAGAAATGATTCCCTACCTTGCATTGGAGCCCCAGACCCTGAGAATCCCTGGCACTGTGAGTTACGAGGCCAGCGCCTGTGTAAGGCCACAGTGATGGCCAGGGTCCTGTCAGCACGGCCATGGACTCAGGACTTGCAGAGTGGCAACCATGCCGACGACCAGACACGTGTCATAGAGTGGGACCAGGGGTGCAGGGTAAGTGGGTTTCCCAGAGGTTTAGGATTCCTGAGAGCAGACAGAAGCCCGGGAGAAGCAAAGACCTCAAAGCATTTGGAGAGCAAATGTGAAAACTGGGTCATGATTGGGAACAAAAGGCAGCGACGGCACCTCAAGAGGAAATCGAGTGAAGGAGAGAGAAGGGACAGGCAGAAGGGGCGGAGTACACAGCACCTGGCGGGGGGTGGTGGTGGAAGGAGTCATAGCAGAAGAGGGGAGAAGTGGAGAGGACGGTAGAGGGGCCCCCCGGACAGCAGAGGTCAGACCAGGGTCCCGCAGGGGACGCCGCAGCCTCAGCCCGCCTGTCGCCCGCCAGTCACGGAGGGGAAAGCACTTGTGCAGCAGGACATCATATAACTTAGTAATAGTACAGCCCTGGTTAATGAAATCCTCAACTTCTGCAGAAAATCCCATGTAAGTATTTTACTTACGTTTAGGTAGTTTCTATTTTCTATAAAGACCTGAGCATTGACTGACTTCGTGCTCCACCTAGTAACACAGCTTAGAATTACAGACAGACCTGGGGTGACTTTCAGCTCTGTCTCATGGGAGCTGTGACTCAGGGCATTCCCCTCACCCCATCTAAGCCTCAGTTTCCTTATTAGTAAAACCAGGCATGATGATATGGGCTTGAAGGTTAAATTAATAATTGCATGTAAAATTCTGCAGTGCCTGGGACATGAGAGGCATGAAATGTCATCATACTTAGTATTTATTTTGTATGTTCAGTGTGAAGTTTGGGACCCTTTGCAAACGGCACCTTGTTGGCTGGACTGGACACATAACTGGATTTTCTTCACTGGGATGAATTCTTGCAACAAGCACCCTCACTCCGTGTTTCTTCTTCTCCACCTTGGCCTGGACTCTTGGGCCTGTCTGGTTCCCCTCACCTCCCTCTTTCCTGCCTCTGTTGTCAGTGTTTGACCTCTCCAGTGTTGAGTTTTCTCTTCAGTTGTGGCCAGTGTGAAATGTCAGTCACCCGGTAATGGGAACATCTGACCAAGATTCACCACAGCAGAGGAGTCGCTTCCTTGTGCAAGGGAAGGTTTAGCACGTTTCAGGGCTGCTTTTCTGTCTGCTGCTTGTAGCCTAGTCATCATTCTCCAGGAGACCAAATTTCACACTCCATGTCTTCCCAGGACCTGGGTAAGCCTCCCTTCTTGCAAAACCTGAAAGTCCTTCAACAGATGGATTTAACATCTAACGCAAAGCAATTTTACGGATTTTTCTCACATAGATTTATGTAACCTGATGTTCTTCATTGAATTTCTTTGGAAGTGTTAAAAGACAAAATCCAACTGAGTAAACTTTAATGATCTTATTGGCTTCATTCAGTGATTCATGAATCAGGCAGCGTCCAATCCAGCAGATAGAAAGGAGCACTAAAGACCTAAACAAGGCAGGAGGTTTTACAGGCAGAAGAGAGCAGGGACACGGAAGCTATAGAAGCATAAGCTAGCTGATTATTTCGAGGTTACTCTCCTAGGTGAGACCAGCGTCTCTCAGGCAGATGACTTAACGTGTGCTCACCTGGAGCTCCTGATTGACTGGTTTAAGATTCCATCGCTGGGGGAATGTAACTTAATTATATTTATAATTATATAATTAAGTTACATGCGGCTTAAGGTGAGCAATTGCATTTTGGGCCTATCCTCTTCTTTTTAACAGAAGGTTCTAAAGAGGAGATACAGTTATTAAAATTACAGAACTTATCATTCAGAGTGTAAGTGTGTAAACTTGGTGACTCAATGGCAGAAGAAATAATTGAACCAAGGTTTGGTAGGTTATAATTTTCCCCTGGTTGACCTGAAGGTCCCCCTGTTGACACCTCCACTCTGTCACCACCGGGCAGCCCCTCCTGTGCCCTCCGCACACTCTCTGGGATCTCTACCACCACCCATTCAACAGAGTGAGTCACATGCTTAGATGAGCCCCACACCTTGCAAAGCGTATGACTTTGGCATGCTAATCACACCCTCACAATCTAGGCTAGAGAAATACCTCCTGCACTTATTGCCAGCGAGTCCCTGAGAGATGTGAACAAAGCCCTTCTTGGCCGGAGCTGCTCATTATTTTCGATCTTGCACATCTCTGCTCACGGGTTCAAGGTGTTTTCTTCTGTGATGTAGGCACTATAAAGCGTTCCATCAAATGTACTCCACAAAGACCAGGCTTCTGCTTTGGTCTTGTGCAATTATATGTAATGAGAAGATAAAAGAAGCTTGACTAATTTGTCACAGATTAACTCAGTACATTTTTGTTATTAAATTTCAGCTACATAACTAAAGCCAAAAATATGAAAAATAAAACCACAGCTCTGACAGCACTGTTCTGTTTTTCTTTTTTTTTTTTAAGAAGATGTTGGGGGTAGGAGTTTATTAATTAATTGATTGATTTTTGCTGTGTTGGGTCTTCGTTTCTGTGGCAAGCGGGGACCACTCTTCATCGCGCTGCACAGGCCTCTCACTATGGCGGCCTCTCTTGTTGCGGAGCACAAGCTCCAGACGAGCAGGCTCAGTAGTCGTGGTTCACGGGCCTAGTTGCTCAGTGGCATGTGGGATCCTCCCAGACCAGGGCTTGAACCCGTGTCCCCTGCATTAGCAGGCAAATTCTCAACCACTACACCACCAGGGAAGCCCCTGTTCTGTTTATTTTTATACTTTTAAAATAAATCTTGTGACCTGGGCTTACTTTTTGGCACCGTTCACAGTTAGAATGTTTGTTGTCATGTTGATGAGCTGGTTGGATATTCATGCCATCGGGGCACACTGAGAGACTGGTGTTTTGGAACACAGAAAGAAGTCTCCAGTCTCAAAAGAAATACATGTTACACTCATCCCTTTATTTCTGCGAGGGATTGATTCCAGGGCCCTGCAGATACCAAAACACATGGATGCTCAGGTCCCTTACAGTCAGCCTTCTGTATCCAAGGTCCCCATCTACAGTTGGTTGAACCCATGAATGCTGAACCTGAGAACACAGATTGACGAATGTGTATTCCCTGTGTTCCTGGAAATATGTAACCGCCCTTGGTGTCTGGCTTGCTATATCAGTTGCATGGCTGTATTTCAGTGTCAGACTTCTACCTATAAATAGATCCGTTTTGTGTGTGCTGCCAAAGTAAGTTGTTCTGTGTATGAAAGGCATCAGTCACGTGATCAATTCTAAATATTCCTGGATGCTAACCTGTAACTGCTTTTGGGTCATGGCCTGATTCTTTGGACATATTGTTGGCTGAGAGTATTTTTCTATAACGTGGAAAATAACACACAATTGGACTGATGACATTTAGAAACCATCTTTGTAATTAGGGGAAATTTTAGAATTCCCTCAGATACTATATCCATGAAAAAGTTGAATTCATAGACACAGAGAGTAGAACAGTAGTTGGGGGGACATTGGGGTGAGGGAAATGGGGAAAGGTCGGTAAAGGGAACACACTTTCAGCTATAAGATGAATAAGATCTGATGATCTAATGTAAAACATGGTGACTATGGTTACATGGTGATTATGGTTAATAATACTGTTTTGTATAATTGAAATTTGCTAAGAGGTTAGAAATGAAATGTTTTCACCAAAAAAAAAAGAGAGAGAGAGGGAGAGATAAATACATGAGATGATAGATGTGTTAAGTGACTGCATGGAGGGAATCCTTTCACAATATATATCAAACCACCATGATGCACACCTTAAATATCCTATAATTTTACATGTAAATTATACCTCAGCAAGGTTAAAATTTTTTAAAATATATAAATCCATGAATAATGGAAGGTCGATTGTGTCCAACTCTATAACATTAGGTCCTAGAATCTGGGTAAAACATTCCATGAGCCAAAGAGTTCCCTTAGCTGACAGAATGTGGACAAGTTTTACCTATTAGTCATTTCTGAGTTATCAAGTTTATCAGGTGACTTAATGTAAGATTTACAAAGAGCTGCACACTGGAACTTTCTAATGGATTTGATCCTATTCTCCCAGGATTTGGTATTTGGAGATTACCTTCTGTGTGGACTCCTTTGATTTCTCATACAATGGATTGTAAACAGAGATACTGTGCAATAATTTTCTGGGTTTTTAACTTTCCTTCAATATGAGCTTTCTTCCAGTCAGTAAGAAGTATTCGTGTTGCCTTGAATAGAATTAGAATTATGTCAAGAATGCAGAGAAACAGTCTAAAGTTCCACATTTTTGTACTTTCAAAGTAGACTTTTTTATTTTTTCGTGATTAATAAACGGTACCTTGATTGTAACAGATCTGTCCTTTCCCTTTGGACTCTTTTATTTTATTTTTTTAACATCTTTATTGGAGTATAATTGCTTTACAATGGTGTTAGTTTCTGCTTTACAACAAAATGAATCCATTATATATATACATAAGTTCCCATATCTCTTCCCTCTTGCGTCTCCTCCCTCCCACCCTCCTTATCCCACCCCTCCAGGCGGTCACAAAGCACCGAGCTGATCTCCCTGTGCTATGCGGCTGCTTCCCACTAGCTATCTACCTTACGTTTGGTAGTGTATGTATGTCCATGCCACTCTCTCGGTTTGTCACAGCTTACCCTTCCCCCTCCCCATATCCTCAAGTCCATTCTCTAGTAGGTCTGTGTCTTTATTCCTGTCTTACCCCTAGGCTCTTCATGACATTTTTTCCCTTAAATTCCATATATATGTGTTAGCATACGGTATTTGTCTCTCTCTTTCTGACTTACTTCATTCTGTATGACAGACTCTAGGTCTATCCACCTCATTACAAATAGTTCAATTTCGTTTCTTTTTATGGCTGAGTAATATTCCATTGTATATGTGTGCCACATCTTCTTTATCCATTCATCCGATGATGGACACTTAGGTTGTTTCCATCTCTGGGCTATTGTAAATAGAGCTGCAATGAACATTTTGGTACATGACTCTTTTTGAATTATGGTTTTCTCAGGGTATATGTCCAGTAGTGGGATTGCTGGGTCATATGGTAGTTCTATTTGTAGTTTTTTGAGGAACCTCCATACTGTTCTCCACAGTGGCTGTCTCAATTTACATTCCCACCAACAGTGCAAGGGGGTTCCCTTTTCTCCACACCCTCTCCAGCATTTATTGTTTCTAGGTTTTTTGATGATGGCCATTCTGACTGGTGTGAGATGATATCTCATTGTAGTTTTGATTTGCATTTCTCTAATGATTAGTGATGTTGAGCATTCTTTCATGTGTTTGTTGGCAGTCCATATATCTTCTTTAGAGAAATGTCTATTTAGGTCTTCTGCCCATTTTTGGACTGGGTTTTTTGTTTTGTTTTTATTAAGCTGCATGTGCTGCTTATAAATTTTAGAGATTAATCCTTTGTCAGTTGCTTCATTTGCAAATATTTTCTCCTATTCTGAGGGTTGTCTTTTGGTCTTGTTTATGGTTTCCTTTGCTGTGCAAAAGCTTTGAAGTATCATTAGGTCCCATTTGTTTATTTTTATTTCCATTTCTCTAGGAGGTGGGTCCAAAAGGATCTTGCTGTGATTTATGTCATAGAGTGTCCTGCCTATGTTTTCCTCTAAGAGTTTGATAGTTTCTGGCCTTACATTGAGGTCTTTAATCCATTTTGAGCTTATTTTTGTGTATGGTGTTAGGGAGTGATCTAATTTCATACTTTTACATGTACCTGTCCAGTTTCCCAGCACCACTTATTGAAGAGGCTGTCCTTTCTCCACTGTACATTCCTGCCTCCTTTATCAAAGATAAGGTGACCATATGTGCGTGGGTTTATCTCTGGGGTTTCTATCCTGTTCCATTGATCTATCTTTCTGTTTTTGTGCCAGTACCATACTGTCTTGATTACTGTAGCTTTGTAGTATAGTCTGAAGTCAGGGAGCCTGATTCCTCCAGCTCCATTTTTCGTTCTCAAGATTGCTTTGGCTATTCGGGGTCTTCTGTGTTTCCATACAAATTGCGATTTTTTTTTGTTCTAGTTCTGTGAAAAATGCAGTGGTAGTTTGATAGGGATTGCATTGAATCTGTAGATTGCTTTGGGTAGTAGAGTCATTTTCACAATGTTGATTCTTACAATCCAAGAACATGGTATATCTCTCCATCTATTTGTATCATCTTTAATTTCTTTCATCAGTGTCTTATAATTTTCTGCATACAGGTCTTTTGTCTCCTTAGGTAGGTTTATTCCTAGATATTTTATTCTTTTTGTTGCAATGGTAAATGGGAGTGTTTTCTTGATTTCAGTTTCAGATTTTTCATCATTAGTGTATAGGAATGCCAGAGATTTCTGTGCATTAATTTTGTATCCTGCTACTTTACCAAATTCATTGTTTAGCTCTAGCATTTTTCTGGTAGCATCTTTAGAATTCTCTATGTATAGTATCATGTCATCTGCAAACAGTGACAGCTTTACTTCTTCTTTTCCAATTTGGATTCCTTTTATTTCCTTTACTTCTCTGATTGCTGTGGCTAAAACTTCCAAAACTATGTTGAATAAGAGCGGTGAGAGTGGGCAACCTTGTCTTGTTCCTGATCTTAGTGGAAATGGTTTCAGTTTTTCACCATTGAGGACAATGTTGGCTGTGGGTTTGTTACATATGGCCTTTATTATGTTGAGGAAAGTTCCCTCTATGCCTACTTTCTGCAGAATTTTTTATCATAAATGGGTGTTGAATTTTGTCAAAAGCTTTCTCTGCATCTATTGAGATGATCATATGGTTTTTCTCCTTCAGTTTGTTAATATGGTGTATCACATTGATTGATTTGCGTATATTGAAGAATCCTTGCATTCCTGGAATAAACCCCACTTGATCATGGTGTATGATCCTTTTAATGTGCTGTTGGATTCTGTTTGCTAGTATTTTGTTGAGGATTTTTGCATCTATGTTCATCAGTGATATTGGCCTATAGTTTTCTTTCTTTGTGACATCCTTGTCTGGTTTTGGTATCAGGGTGATGGTGGCCTCATAGAATGAGTTTGGGAGTGTTTCTCCCTCTGCTATAGTTTGGAAGAGTTTGAGAAGGATAGGTTTTAGCTCTTCTCTAAATGTTTGATAGAATTCACCTGTGAAGCCATCTGGTCTTGGGCTTTTGTTTGTTGGAAGATTTTTAATTACAGTTTCAATTTCAGTGCTTGTGATTGGTCTGTTCATATTTTCTATTTCTTCCTGATTCAATCTTGGCAGATTGTGCATTTCTAAGAATTTGTCCATTTCTTCCATGTTGTCCATTTTATTGGCATAGAGTTGCTTGTAGTAATCTCTCATGATCTTTTGTATCTCTGCAGTGTCAATTGTTACCTCTCCTTTTTCATTTCTAATTCTAGTGATTTGAGTCTTCTCCCTTTTTTTCTTGATGAGTCTGGCTAATGGGTTATCAATTTTCTTTATTTTCTCAAAGAACCAGCTCTTAGTTTTTTTTGATCTTTGTTATCATTTCCTTCATTTCTTTTTCATTTATTTCTGATCTGATCTTTATGACTCTTTTCCTTCTGCTAACTTTGGGGTATTTTTGTTCTTCTTCCTCTAATTGCTTTAGGTGCAAGGTTAGGTTGTTTATTCGAGATGTTTCCTGTTTCTTAAGTTAGGCTTGTATTGCTATAAACTTCCCTCTTACAACTGGTTTTGCTGCATCTCATAGGTTTTGGGTCATCGTGTTTCCATTGTCATTTATTTCTAGGTATTTTTTAATTTCCTCTTTGATTTCTTCAGTGATCACTTCGTTATTAAGTACTGTATTGTTTAGCCTCCATGTGTTTGTATTTTTTACAGATCTTTTCCTGTAATTGATATCTAGTCTCATGGTGTTGTGGTCGGAAAAGATACTTGATACAACCTCAATTTTCTTAAATTTACCAAGGCTTGATTTGTGACCTGATATGATCTATTCTGGAGAATATTCCATGAGCACTAGGGAAAAATGTGTATTCTGTTGTTTTTGGATGGAATGTCCTACAAATATCAATTAAGTCCATCTTGCTTAATGTATCATTAAAAGCTTGTGTTTCCTTATTTATTTTCATTTTGGATGATCTGTCCATTGGTGAAAGTGGGGTGTTAAAGTCCCCTACTATGAATGTGTTACTGTCGATTTCTCCTTTTATAGCTGTTAGTATTTGCCTTATGTATTGTGGTGCTCCTATGTTGGGTGTATAAATATTTACAATTGTTATATCTTCTTCTTGGATCGATCTCTTGATCATTATGTAGTGTCCTTGTTTGTCTCTTCTAATACTCTTTATTTTAAAGTCTATTTTGTCTGATATGAGAATTGCTACTCCAGCTTTCTTTTGGTTTCCATTTGCATGAAATATCTTTTTCCATCCCCTTACTTTCAGTCTGTATGGTCTCTAGGTCTGAAGTGGGTCTCTTGTAGACAGCAAATATATGGGTCTTGTTTTTGTATCCATTCAGCCAATCTGTGTCTTTTGGTGGAAGCATTTAGTCCATTTACATTTAAGGTAATTATCAATATGTATATTCCTATTCCCATTTTCTTTATTGTTTTGAGTTTGCTATTGTAGGTCTTTTCCTTCTCTTGTGTTTCTTGCCTAGAGAAGTTCCTTTGGCAGTTGTTGTAGAGCTGGTTTCGTGGTGCTGAACTCTCTCAGCTTTTGCTTGTCTGTAAAGGTTTTAAATTCTCCATCAAATCTGCATGAGATTCTTGCTGGGTAGAGTAATCTTGGTTGCAGGTTTTTCTCCTTCATCACTTTAAATATGTCCTTACAGTCCCTTCTGGCTTGCAGATTTTCTGCTGAAAGATCACCTGTTAACCTTATGGGGATTCCCTTGTGTGTTATTTGTTGTTTTTCCCTTGCTGCTTTTAATATGTTTTCTTTGTATTTAATTTTTGACAGTTTGATTAATATGTATCTTGGCGTATTTCTCCTTGGATTTATCCTGTAAGGGACTCTCTGTGCTTCCTTGACTTGATTAACTATTTCCTTTCCCATATTAGGGAAGTTTTCAACTATAATCTCTTCAAATATGATCTCAGTCCCTTTCTTTTTGTCTTCTTCTTCTGGAACCCCTATAATTCGAATGTTGGTGCATTTAATGTTGTCCCAGAGGTCTCTGAGACTGTCCTCAGTTCTTTTCATTCTTTTTTCTTTATTCTGCTCTGCAGTAGTTACTTCCACTATTTTATCTTCCAGGTCACTTATCCGTTCTTCTGCCTCAGTTATTCTGCTATTGATCCCATCTAGAGTATTTTTCATTTCATTTATTGTGTTGTTCATCACTGTTTGTTTCATCTTTAGTTCTTCTAGGTACTTGTTAAATGTTTCTTGCATTTTGTCTAATCTATTTCCAAGATTTTGGATCATCTTTACTATCATTATTTTGAATTATTTTCAGGTAGACTGCCTATTTCCTCTTCATTTGTTAGGTCTGGTGGGTTTTTATCTTGCTCCTTCATCTGCTGTGTGTTTTTCTGTCTTCTCATTTTGCTTATCTTACTGTGTTTGGTGTCTCCTTTTTGCAGGCTGCAGGTTCTTGGTTCCCGTTGTTTTTGGTGTGTGTCCCCAGTGGCTAAGTTTGTTTCAGTGGGTTGTGTAGTCCTCCTGGTGGAGGGGACTAGTGTCTGTGTTCTCGTGGATGAGGTTGGATCTTGTCTTTCTGGTGGGCCAGTCCACGCCTTTTGGTGTGTTTTGGGGTGTCTGTGGACTTATTATGATTTTAGGCAGCCTCTCTGCTAATGGCTGGGGTTGTGTTCCTTTCTTGCTAGTTGTTTGGCATAGGATGTTCAGCACTGTAGCTTGCTGGTCGTTGAGTGAAGCTGGGTGATAGTGTTGAGATGGAGATCTCTGGGAGATTTTCGCCATTTGTTATTATGTGGAGCTGGGAGATCTCTTGTGGACCAGTGTCCTGAAGTTGGCTCTCCCACCTCAGAGGCACAGCACTGACTTCTGGTTGCAGCACAAAGAGCCTTTCATCCACACGGCTTAGAATAAAAGGGAAAAAGTAGAAAGAAAGAATTAGTAGAAGTAGAAAGAAAGAAAGAAAGAAAGGAGGGAGGGAGGGAAGGAGGAAGGGAGGAAGGAAGGAGGGAGGGAAGGAAAAAAGAAAGAAAGAAGATTAAGTAAAATAAAATAAAGTAAGATAAAATATAATAAATTTATTAAAATAATTATTAAGAAAAAAAACGGACGGATAGAGCCGTAGGACAAATGGTGGAAACAAAGCTATACAGACAAAATCTCACACCGAAGCATCCACATACACACTCACAAAAAGAGGAAAAGGGGAAAAAAATCATAAATCTTGCTCTCAAAGTCCACCTCCTTAATTCGGGATGATTCGTTGTCTATTCATGTATTCCACAGATGCAGGGTACATCAAGTTAATTGTCGACTTTTAATCGCTGCTTCTGAGGCTGCTGAGAGAGATTTCCCTTTCTCTTCTTTGTTCTCACAGCTCCCAGGGTCTCAGCTTTGGATTTGGCCCCGCCTCTGCGTGTAGGTCGCTGGAGGGCGTCTGTTCTTCGCTCAGACAGGACGGGGTTAAAGGAGCCGCTGATTCGGGAGCTGTGGCTCACTCAGGCCGGTGAGGGGGAGGGAGGGGCACGGAGTGCGGGGCGGGCCTGCGGCGGCAGAGGCCGCCATGACGCTGCACCAGCCTGAGGGGCGCCGTGTGCTCCCCTGGGGAGTTGTCCCTGGTTCCCGGGACCCTGGCATTGGTGGGCCGCACAGTCTCTCTGGAAGGAGGGGCATGGACAGCGACCTGTGCACGCACACAGGCTTCCTGGTGGGGGCAGCAGCAGCCTTAGCGTCTCATGCCTGTCTCTGGGCTCTCTGGAGCTCCTTTAAGCAGCGCTCTTAATCTCCTCTCCTCGCGCACCAGGAAACAGAGGGAAGAAAAAGTCTGTTGCCTCCTCGGCAGGTCCAGACTTTTCCCGGACTCCCTCCCGGCTAGCCGTGGCGCACTAATCCCCTGCAGGCTGTTTTCACGCCGGCAACCCCAGTCTTCTCCCGGCGCTCTGATCAAAGCCTGAGCCTCAGCACCCAGCCCCGCCCGCCCCGGCGGGGGAGTAGACAAGCCTCTCGGGCTGGTGAGTGCTGGTTGGCACCGATTCTCTGTGCAGGAATCTCTCCGCTTTGGCCCCCGCAACCCTGTTACTCTGCTCTCCTCCGGGGCTCCAAAGCTTTCCCCCTCCGCCACCCGCAGTCTCTGCCCGCGAAGGGGCTTCCTAGTGTGTGGAAACCTTTCCTCCTTCACAGCTCCCTCCCATTGGTACAAGTCCCGTCCCTATCCTTTTGTCTCTATTCTTTTTTCTTTTGCCCTACCCAGTTACGTTGGGGGGGGGGTTCTTGCCTTTTGGGAAGTCTGTGGTCTTCTGCCAGCCTTCAGTAGGTGTTCTGTAGGTGTTGTTCCACGTGTAGATGTATTTCTGGTGTATCTGTGGGGAGGAAGGTGATCTCCGCGTCTTAGTCTTCCACAATCTTCCCGGAAGCTCCTCCAAAGTAGACTTTTTATCCGAAATTACAAGTGGTCATTTGGAAAGGCAATCTCTTTAACTTGAAAGAGATGAAATCTACTGAATGAAGACGAGGCCCTAGAATATACAAATGAGAAAGACTCTGACAGAAGAGTAGCACAGTGATAATCTTCCCAGCAGTAGGAGGAAAGAGGACAGAGAATGACACAGACCACCCTGTCCTGGGGGAGGAGACAAGATTCATTCTGGCTGAGAGAGGAGAAGAAGCTGGACTGACAGCTGATCTTGGAGGCACTTATAGGGTCAGGGATGAGGAGACCAGGCCTGGGTTTGCTGATGGTGGATCAGAATCATAGTGGAGATGAAGCATCACTCACCAGCAGGGTAGGGGCATCAGGAAGCCCGTCAAGGCCTGCAGATGACCTACTGCTGATTACTGAGAAGCGGGCATTGCTGCTCAGGAGTGCATTACCTGCTCTCCTTTTCTTTTTTTCTTTTTTTTTTTTTTTTGGTTCCCATGGTTAAATGCTTCCCTTATGTCTCCAGGGACTGCCCATCAGAAGGGATGTCCACCTGTTCCTTGAGACACTATGAGTCCTAACTGGAATCTCCCTCTTTTCCATGGCCTGGAGTGCTGCAAACATTCCAAAAGTCTCACAGAGTCAGACACAAGATTGTTAGAAGAAGAATTTTTTAAAGTTAAATGGAAAAATCATTAAAAACTATTAACTCTAATAAAAAAAATGGGCAGAAGATCGAAATAGACACTTCTGCAAAGAAGACATACAGATGGCCAAGAGGCACATGAAAAGATGTGACTCAACATCACTAATTATTAGAGAAATGCAAATCAAAACTACAAGCAGGTATCACCTCACATGAGTCAGAATGGCTGTCATCAAAAAATCTCCAAAGATAAGTACTGGAGAGGGTGTGGAGAAAAGGGAACCCTCCTAAACTGTTGGTGGGAATGTAAATTGGTACAGCCATTATGGAAACAGTATGAAGGTTCCTTAAAAAACTAAAAAGAGAGCTACTATATGATCCAGGAATCCCAATCCTGGGCATATGTGGGAAAAAAAACATAATTCAAAAAGATACATGTACTCCAATGTTCATTACAGCACTATTCACAATAGCCAAGACATGGAAGCAACCTAAATGTCCGTCAATGGAGGAATGGATAAAGAAGATGTGGTACATAGATACAATAGAATAGGTCTCAAACATAAAAAGGAATGAAATAATGCCATTTGCAGCCACGTGGATGGACCTAGAGATTCTCATACTGAGTGAAGTAAGTCAGACAAAGAAAGACAAATACCCTATGATATTGCTTTTATGTGGAACCAGAAAAGAAAATTGACAAATAAACGCGTTTACAAAACAGAAATAGAGTCACAGATGTAGAAAACAAACTTATGCTTACCAAGGGAGAAGGGGGGAGGGATAAATTGGGAGATTGAGATTGACATATACATACTACTGTATATAAAATAGATAACTAATAAGGACCTATTATATAGCACAAAGACTCTACTCAATACTCTGTAATGAGCTATATGGGAAAAGAATCTAAAAAAGAGTGATATATGTGTATGTATAACTGATTCACTTTGCTGTACACCTGAAACTAACACAACATTGTAAATCAACTATACTCCAATAAAAAAATAATTAAAAAAATATTTTTTGGGATCAATGTTTTTTAAGGAACTGAACCTGGTTCCAGAAGGGAAGGAAAGTCCTGCAGTGGCTAATGAGGACTGTGGTGTCTTAGAACTTACCTGTGGAGCTACGCTGAGTGAGGTCCTCGGACCCACATCAAGGGTGAATGAGAACTCGCAGCTGGATCAAGGAGTGGGAGCTCTTCACAGGAAGCCCCGGGTTATTGACAAAGAGCCTCTAATGCCTGCCTTTGGTTGAGAGGTGACAGTGGTGACACCCCTCCAAAGGCAGATGCTGAAAGTCTGTGACTTTGGGATAGATACATTGTCCTTTGGTGTCACTTCACTGTGCTGCACTCTACCTTTTTTTTTTTTAATTATTATTTATTTTTTTAATTTTGGCTACTTTTTGGGTCTTCATTTCTGCACACGGGCTTTTCTCTCGTTGCAATGATGAGGGGTTACTCTTCGTTGTAGTGTGAAAGATTCTCATTGCGGTGGCTTCTCTTGTGGAGCACGGGCTCTAGGCGCGTGGGCTTCAGTAGTTGTGGCACGCGGGCTGCAGTAGTTGTGGCTCGTGGGCTCTAGAGTGCAGGTTCAGTAGTTGTGGCACATGGGCTTTGTTGTTCCGTGGCATGAGGGATCTTCCCAGACTAGAGCTCGAACCCGTGTCCCCTACATTGGCAGACGGATTCCTAACCACTGAGCCACGAGGGAAGCCCTGTACTCTATCTTAACTTCTTTCTTTAGATTTCATTCTTGGTAAAAGACTGCATATCACCAAAGAAAATCAGGCATAAGTGGGGTGGGTACCATTTGGCCCTGCTCCACTTCCTTTCTGAAATCCAAAGTTCCATCTTGGCCAATGGTTGAGATGAAATTTGAACACCTCTCATAACTACCATTAAATATAATTTCTCTGCACTGAAAGTGACATCCATCCCACGTGGGCAAATTAACACAAGTGAACTGGCTCATGTGTGACCCACGTAACGGCAGCGGAAAGACCAGGGATGGAATCATGAGGGTGGATGACCAGGTGGAATTTCTTGTTTCAACGCCATGACTCTCCAGGAATTTTGTCAGTGGGTTACACTTTAAGTGTCATTGCTGGCCTGAGACACAATGTGAACTGTACTTTATTGATGGGTGAATGTACATGTGAAAGATGAGTCCAAGGTCAATAGTACATAGAAGTATCATTGGCTGTTGACAGATCCAGAAAGAGAAAGCAGATCATTGTTGGCTCTTTCAAAAGCAGGTATTAGCCACTTGGATGCCTGATACGTTAGCACCACCACCTAGAGTTTCAACCCAGCCTCCTCCCTAATATCTGCTGGCCTCGTAAGTGGGGACGTGGAGGAGAGGCATTTGCCTGGTGAGTTGGATGCTTATTTAGAGAGCGCCCTTACTGATGCCACAGGGACGTACAGCTTCACAACACACCTCGCCCTTTCCTTCCTGCTCTGTCTTCTGCTTCCTTGTGATTATCTTGGTCGTCACAGGCCTCAGCAGCTTCAGCCTGTGCTTTTACCACCAGCCGCAAAGGCCCCTCTCCTTCAAGCGTCCTCCTGCTGCTTCATCATTGGTGTCACCTGAGGATGCTCCCTGCCACCTGGCCCTTTCCAAGCCCTTTCTTCTGACGCTCTCACAGCTAATTCTCTGCCCACCATATAAGAGACTTCTTCTCACTATGTCCCACTCAGGGCGAGCCTACTACTTGTGGGAGTGAATCCTCTCTGATGGTGTCTGTCTATAACCACCAGCAGGATCCAGCACATTTGACTCCTTTCTCTGCAACCCCTGCCTAACACTCAGGGCTGTTGGGGACTCTGGGGCTGACCCTCACATGGATGGTAGCTGGGTAGTAGACTTTGAAGGCCGGGGCTCTTAGGAGGTTATATGCTTCCCTCTTGGAATAAAAAAAAAAAGAAAAACATAACATGGAAATAATCTAATTGAACCAGGTACTATATTTCTTCACTTATAAAACTCATAGACTCCTTCAAAGTAGGCAGATGTCAGTGGCAGAGTCTAATCCATAGGGAATTTTAAAACTTCCCTGCTTCACTCCACCCCCATATAAAAAGAACTTTAGTAAAAATTAAGACAAGAAACACTGTTTCTCCTATTCTAGCAGAAACCAGAACATAATAAGCCTATCTCAGGGGTGACCACGGTCATTCTGATTGTTTCTCTTGTCTATCTTTTTTTTTCCTGGTCCTTGGTGACACCCAGTGCCTCCTTCTCTTAGGTAGGGTCCCTTCACTTAGAAATCTCAGCCAGACTATAAGGGGACTCGCATAGAGAGAGATCTAGGCAGACAGCTGAGGCCAGTCTGGGCTCAGGGGAGCTGGCTTGTCTCCTCAGCATCCTTCCCATGTGCAGTTCTGCGCCCAGAGCACTGGGACATATGGGGACAAGGTCCATGGGCTGTTTACTGCGGAGGGGCCAGGGAGGCTGTCCAGTTGGTCTTTCATGCAGACGTTAAGGCACACAGGAGACAGGAGCCTCGGAGCTCGTTCTGCTCACTTGGGCAGAGTCTGCCAGGGCGGGCATGACCCTGGAATCCATGGTGATCGTAAGCATTCTCCTTCATGGATTTAGGAATTGGAGGCATTGGCTCTCTTGAACAGTGATGACTTCTTTTTAAGTAGGAAACTCGATTGAACTGATAGAATACATATGGAAATGTGTTACATGGATACATGGGTATCTCACAGATCTCAAGGGCAGGACGCGTAGCCGAGCCTAATAAGTGGCTGGGGCAAAATCCCTGCTCTTCTTCACGGGACTAGTCTTTCCATTTCTATGCCACAGCGTCTCTGCCTCAGTCTTCAGCCTTCTCCCTCCAGACAGATACACACACTTCCTGCCTCTCTCTAAGACTTATTATAGGGAATCTTTATGAATATACACTTGGAATAAAATTCCTAATTTTTTCTGTACTTATACGTCTATGCCACCTCAATTCTTAACTTATATTTTAAGGCTAGTTTATTTCAGCTGGGCTTGTCCCATGTGACTTGATTTGAATTTCACGTCCAGGTGCTCAAAAGACACTAACAAGGGTCCCCATGTCCCAGTACACAGCTCCTGGAGATGGCACCCATTGGGCTCAGAGTGACAGACACTCACCCCTTCTCCAGTTTGCAGTCCAACTCAAGGGAGACTTAGGGACAAAGGCAGAGGATGATCAATGTGCCCATGTTGTTTCTGGTAAAGCTAACCTGTAGGACGCTGACTGTTCTAGTGCTGGAGAGGGGACCTTCTGCTATTTCCCCACTGAAGTGGACAGACTCATCCCTCACTCACAGCTGACTAGAGGGTCGTGGGCTGTGAAGCCTCCAGAGCAGCCGACAGAGTTGGGAGGACAGCACAGCAGGTTGGTCGGACTGAAGCAGGGAGCCAAGAGCACGGGTCCCTTAAGAGTTGAGGCTGTCACCAACCGCAGCCGAGAGGCCAGTGGACGGCAGCCTGCCCTCAGCATTCTCACTCCTCATTCTGCAGGGAGAAGTGGACGGCAGTGTCAGTGCGGAGATGGCTTGCACACGGTGCTCTCTTGAAAGTCAACACGAAAACTGGAGGAGGAAAATGCCACTTCCCCAGAATCACTCACTCAACTGTCTCAGCCCACTCAGAGGGGCTGTGAGCGCAGGAAAGGCTCTCAGAATGGGAACATCCTCAGAGACAGGAGTTGCATACCCGGGCTCCCCAGCGGCGTCCACGACAGCAGCCATCCATCTCTCTGACCAGCCCTGCACGCTCCACTGCTGCCAGGCAGGCTCAGGTGCTCAAATCTTTTCAAAAACCAACTGTTAGCCTTGTTAATTTTCTTTGTGATTTATCTATTTCCTATTTAATCGATTGTTGCTCTTTTTAGTTACTTTTATTCACCTACTTGACCTTGATACTTGGTGGGGTTTTTTGTTTGTTTGTTTGTTTTGTTTCTTTAGCTTTTTAAAAGGAAATTTAGATAAATGATTTTAACCTTTTCCTTTCTTCTAATAAAACCATTTAAAGCTATCCATTCCTCCTTAAGCAATGTTTTCACTGCTTCTCACCAAGTTCGATATGTTACCTTTTTATTATTATTTTGTTTGAAATATTAAATGTTACTTGGTATTTCTTTCCCAATGATGGGCTTTTAAGGAGTATAGTGTTTAATTTTCAAATATTATTATTTTTGATTTTTAATTTAAATTCAAATGTGGACAGAGAACATAATTCGTAATACTTCAATATTTTGATATTTATTGAGCCTGTTTTGTGACCCAGGGTATATTGGTGAATTTTCCATGTTTACTAGAAAAAATGTCATTTTTTCTGCGATAGTTATGCGGAAGATGGAGTACTTTGTAAATATGTGTTACATCAGAGTAATAGCATCACTCACATCTTCTGTATACTTACTGATTTGTTTGGTTTTGGTCTAGGTTCTTTATCAACAACCTTGACTTCAGTTGTATATTTTTATTTTTCCAACCTTTTTATTGATCATACACTTTTCTATTCTGTGATAGAAGTTTACTGAAAGCACATCAACTCATGTATAAGATTTCTCAGGAAATTATTATAAATAATGCTTATGAACATTCAATTAATATAAAATATAAATACACACCCCAACTAAATTATTTATTAACTAATTCATAAAGTAACCATTAAATATTTAATGTTTTAACATTACAAAATCCTAATTATCTTCTGGGTATCATTATCTCCAAATGAGGATAACCTAAACATTTACAATAAGTTAATGAAATTTCAGTTCCTAATCTTGTCAATCAGTGTTCCCAATGGGAACATTTCCAATTAGTATTAAGAAATAACAGAGCACAGATCACTCGCTTACTTTTCTCTATTCCAAAATATTCATAACCTTTATTTTTCTTATTTCCCTTTGCTTACTGATACAACTGAGGATTAGGTTGAGGATTAACAAAGTCCCTGATGGTTGAGATTTTTAGCACACTAAGGATAACACTAAAAATAAACCTTACATTTTCACTGGGTTCATGTTTGCCTCTATGTCTGTAAGGACAAATATTATTTTAAAAAGCTCATAAGTCTTTAATTTTATCCATTCAAATAATATCAATTTTGAATCAAAACCTTGTCAGACACTGGGATGGAGGGAGGATCTGCACGACTATCATGCAGAGAGCCCTTCCTGACTCCTGTCCTCGGGTAATTAGCTTCCCTTTCCCGTGCACGGGTGTCGGGAAGGTTCCCTTGAGGGGATGAGATGAGTGTGAGACTTGTAGGATGTGCAGGTGATGAGCAAGATGAAGAGTATTCCAGGCAGAAAGGACAGGAGTAGGGGTTGGAAAGAGCCCGGTGTGTTCTAGGGTCTGAGAGGAGGTTGGCATCATCAGATGCAGGGAGCGATGGGGAGAGGGTCACAAGTAGGGCAGCAGAGAAGGGCAGGAGCCCCATGGAGCGGAGTGTTATCAAATTTCTGTGGATAATGCGACCTCTCATTTTAATGATTTTATCCTCATGTGTCTGTTTGAACGCTTATTTTCTACTGCTAAAAGAGAGTGATGGAGAAACAAAATTAAGGAAAAGAATAAGGAAAATATATCTGCCCATATGCAAGAGAACACAACACTCTGATCCTGAAACCTGGGGGGTTGGTGAAAGAGTGAATCAGAAATTGAGAATCTTGCCCTCCCAGCATACAGAAAAAGCTGCTAGTACGATACCACAAATAGCCTCAATTCAACTAGTATTTAAGATCTTATCTGGGCAAGTCCCATGTTAGACACAGAGTGGGATCCCGAGTAGAGTGACCACAGCCCTGGTCTCTGGTAGAATTCGGAAGGGGACACCAGGGGAGGAAGCTAGCAGAGGATGAGAGGAGAGAGAAGTTAGGGAAAACCTTCGGAATTGTTGTTGGAATGCATTGTTGTTGGAATGCAGACACTCAAATACAGTAAAGTCTGGAGAAAGGATTCTTGGTGGGGACCAGGGAGGTGTGTGCACCTGTGTGTTTATGTTTAGGAGATGGGGACGGGCAGAGCACAGGTGAGAAATGTAGTTTCTAAAATTGAGATCCTCTGCACTTTTCTTACCCTCTGGTCCCCAAGCTTAGTGATAATTATCTTTGCCTTCACATTAGAATCACCGAGGGAGATGAAAAAAATACGTCACGGAGGGCTCCACCTCACAGACATAGAAAGTAGAGCAGAATCTGCGGCAGTGGGACTGGATGGCCACATATTTTTAAATTTGCCTGAGATTTTTAAATTGCACTTCGAGCTGAGAACCATAGCCCTTGCCTCTGTATTGGAAGAAAGTCTAAATTTGTGGAGCTTAAATACTATGTACTTTTTTAGATATTCTTTTTTTTCCCGAAATTTCCATAAAGAGACTCAAAATACACATTGTTGTCACTAACTGAAAGAACACCTTGGAGACTCATGTTAAACTAAAAAGATCAGTTTGCATGTTTTAGTGCAAATTGTGTGAGAAAAAAAGAACTTTAATAAGTATATTTATTTTTGATGCATTAATTGAATTACCCAGAAGAAATGTGTAAAACTAGATAAATTTTATTCAAAAATATTTTGAGTTTATGAATGTAATCTGAAGGTTGTCTTGCCTTACCTCAGCAAAAATAAAGTGATAAACAAGTAAATTTGTACTGATCCTTCCAGCTCTCAAGTGCACTGGCCATGTCCAGCAGACACTCTTAGCTCTCATGGTCCGTGGGTCCTTACCCTCGCCAGCATCCCTTAGGATTCTCAGAGACGGGCTCTTACACAAAACCTTAACAGCTTTCATTGTCTACTCACGTCCTGCTCTGACTTGATTGTCCCTCCAGCCTTGACCGATGCTCATGTCTGCTTGGCCAGCACCATGCTGTTCACGTAAGGAACAGTCTTCCAGGGAGCCCTTGCCTGGGGGCTGAACTCTGCCCTGACCCGTGAGCCACCCTCTCCCCTCCGGACATTGTTCTCACTGCTCCTGTCATGCTGCTCCAGGACCACCTCCCCAGCAATTCCTCCTGCTGCCTCACGTGCCTCTGGGGCTGGTGAGCCTGTCACACAGGGAGGCTGCTCAGAGCTGCCGGTTCAGCTCCTGCTGCTTCGTTTACCACCGACATCATCTATATCTGGAACTCCAGTTTCTGCACTGACCACACGGGCCACCGCGGCCTCTAAATCGCTCCCAAGTTTCTTCCCGGCTCTTATTTGAACATCACGCTCACTTCCACATTGTCACTACGTCCACGATGTTCTGCTGTATTGTGCCTCACAAAATGAAAAGTTCCCAGGACTTCCTTTTTCCTGCTGAACTGAAAATATTTTTCGCTTACCCTATATGCCTTTATTAGACGGTTCACCGGTATTACTAATAGCTTTATTCCCACTTGGCATTTAGATTGTTTGGGTCAGCGTCATGTCAAGTAACAGCCACCAGGTTTGTCTAGAACAACTGAACCTCTCTCATTTTTCGCCTTGTTCCCCAGACTGTTTCATGAGGTCACACATATTTCCCACGGGGACTCTCTCTGAAACTCACCAACTATGCTTCTCCTTTTGTTCACTTTCTGTCTGCAAAGTCATCAACTACACAAGGGCAGTATGAATCCTCACTGTGGAAACAGGTCTAGGATGTTGGGTGGGGACTGCTGGCAACACCTCAGTCAGAGCCGCTGGCCCACCCCACCTGAAAGCCACTGCACCCGGGGAGCGTCCTGCTACATCAACAGTACCTGCCTTGAGTTATTTTATGTTCTCTTTTCTTTTTTTAAACACTAAAGTCATTTAATAAATTATATTGCTTGGGATTTTATTTATTTTAGGATAATTTTAAATTTCAAAGTGGAAGTAAATCAACATTGTTATTTTATAATTGGGGAAAAAAAAAAAACCACACTGAAGTCCATAGCCGTGTGAGGGGTAGATTGAATCAGGATAGAGAGGAAGAGAGCATGTGTTGGAGTATTATTGGGAAAAATAATGCAGCTCTGGACTTCCCTGGTGGTACAGTGGTTAAGAATCCGCCTGCAAATGCAGGGTACAGGGGTTTGAGCCTTGGTCCGGGAAGATCCCACATGCTGTGGAGCAACTAAACCCGTGCACCACAGTGACTGAGCCTGCGCTCTAGAGCCCGCTAGCCGCAACTCCTGAGCCCACGTGCCACAACTGCTGAGTGCAAGCGCCTAGAGCCTGTGCTCAGCAACTAGTGAAGTCACTGCAATGAGAAGCCTGCACACCACAACGAAGAGTAGTCCCTGCTCGCCGGAACTAGAGAAAGCCTGCGCACAACACCAAAGACCCAACACAGCCAAAAATAAATAAATAAATATATTAACAAAAAATAATGCAGTTCTGAATGAGGGAATTAAGTGATATTTTGAAGGTAGCATTCGTAACATTGTCTGTGGTCCTACAATCCAGGTCTGAGACTATCTCTCCAAAGTTCCACCATTTGTCTCTTCCGAATGATTTGTCTACAGTGATAGTGGTTCATATGTATTGAGAAATTACTCTTCTAGGCCATATGGTAAATATCTCTTATCTATGCTCTCCTCTAACCTTCTGTATAGCCCTGTGGATTAGTGCTATCATCAACGTATTACAAATGAGAAAATCCAGGCTTAGAGAAGTTAAGTTAATATATCCTGTGTCATAGAGAAAACGAGTATCAGAACTGTGCTTGGTCAGATCACCTATCACAGAACAATACCCAGGGGAGCTGTGATTATTATGGAACAAATAATATAAGTGCAGTAAAAACACCCCAAGAAATAAGATATTCTTATATAACTTACATCTCTGCCATGGTAACACCTGCCACCTCAGCAAATAATATGGCTCTATCAAAATGTCAAGTGTCAACAATGTTTATTGATTCTCCTGTTAATCCATCTGGAAAGTATACATTAGAGGTCAGAAACTCACCAACGCTCCCTGTGGTCTCTCGTGGCCCCTTTCAGCAGATCACATGTTCCAACAGCATGCAAAGTTTGCCAAGAAATGGGATTTTGCTCACTGACCCTCCTGACGTCTCCTTGAATCCTTTTTTTTAATTCTCCTGATCCTATTTCTCTAACTTCTATGCCATCTTCACAAGCCACTTACCCTCATCAAGGAGATGCCGTTTGGTACCTTACCCAGTATTTCTTGTTCTTGACCTCAACTCTACTGTTGGTTGTTTTCTCCCCTTTACTTGGTGCATTTTTGGGAACTCTCAGCTGAATTGGCCCTAGAAACTCCTCCTCTCCCTGTTTGTGTATATTGTCAAGTCCCAACACAGATTCCATGATGGATGCAAGATGACACATATCCATGTGCCCACAAAGACCTTGCAGTGTGGTGGGGTCATGAGCCACATCCCTCCTGAGCCGCTAACATTGCAGAGTCAAGAGTCTTAGTGTCTCTTGACACTAAGACACAGGCTTATAAGTAAAGGTGTAAATATACACAAAACCGACTCATGTTAATTCCCCTTCAGAACAAATTTGGTTATGAATAGGTTAAAACATGATTATTTATTCTAGAGCAGAAAAATCCATGTGTGTGAAACTACATCATTTAGATTTTTATATCACTACTGCTCCTGCTAGGAGAGAAGCCTGAAGCAGGAAAACTATGGCAGAGCAATGGAAAGGGTGGTCACAGTTAATGAGTCTAGTTTCGCTTCAGTCCATTTTCAGGCTCAGCAATAAGTTTTGATTTTGGGATCTGTGTGATGTCCAGGGATGTGTAAAATAATTTATCTTATTCTCCTACTTCCAAGCAATAATCAGTATTCAAGAAGGGGAACAACTCAAATTCTTAAATCCATGATTCGGACACTTGACATTACCATGAATTCCAGGGAAATAGCTGCCCTGGGAGAATCTGCCTAACTGAGCAGAAAAGCTACAAGGCTCCTGTCTCCTCTCTGCCATAAGGTCTGCATGAAAGGTTAAGTGAACTGTCCCTCAGCCCCTTTACATTATGCTCACCTTAGATCATGTCCCCGTATGTCCCAGTGCTCTGAGGCAAAAAGTGCACAGAGATGAAGCTAGGGAAGGAAACACAGTCTTCTCAGAGCCACTGGGATGGCCTAGGCTGTCCACAAAATCACATGTCTCTTCTGGACCCTCTCACAATCTGGTCAGGAATTTTTGGTGCAGGGACTGTGCTCAGCATGTCAGCCCTGATTGTCACCAAAGACCAGGGAAAACAAAAGACTGAAAGGGAAGCAATCCAAGTGAGGGGAATCACACCCATGATGAACTTATTAGAGTTTGGCTTCATTTGCTAGAAAAGGAGTGTAACTCTGCCCGGTGGGGTTAACAGAAACTGGTGACTAACGGAATTCTTGAGCTTGTCTTAAAGCTCATTAAACACCTCATTGCTTGTAGCCTGCCTTCGGTAAGCAAGCTCACTTTAATTGTTTTGTTGTATGTCCTCCAAGCGTCGTGTTGACTAAACAATAAGATTTCACCCCAATTATTTTCAGGAACTTGGAGTCAGCTGTGTCTAATTCAAGCTTGAGCTGCCTAAGACTTGTTGGGACCACTGCTCCCAAACTTGGGCGAGTGCAGGTGTCCC